>NC_088407.1:74266610-74474110 GCF_034236695.1 Oncorhynchus nerka | reverse complement strand
CACTCTCAGCCCCAGTCCCACTCTCATCCCCAGCCCCACCCTCAACCCCAGCCCCAACCCTCAACCCCAGCCCCACTCTCAGCCCCAGTCCCACTCTCAGCCCCAGCCCCACTCTCAACCCCAGCCCCACTCTCAGCCCCAGTCCCACTCTCATCCCCAGCCCCACCCTCAACCCCAGCCCCAACCCTCAACCCCAGCCCCACTCTCAGCCCCAGCCCCACTCTCAGCCCCAGCCCCACTCTCAACCCCAGCCCCACTCTCAGCCCCAGTCCCACCCTCAACCCCAGCCCCAACCCTCAACCCCAGCCCCACTCTCAGCCCCAGCCCCACTCTCAGCCACACAGTAGACAGTTTTACAAATGCATACACCCTTAGGTATTTAACTGTTATAATCCGAATGCACAATAACAGGCAAATGAAATGAAGATGGACTGGTCACGTACCCTAATCACACATGTCATCATTGCTGTGAAAGTTAATGTGAATGTGTATAATCATGAAATCATTGCATCTTGCTCTGGTTAGCGGTCACCCATGTTGATTTCCCCAAGGTTCACCTCATGATCCTATTTCAGGTGTTTCTGTTTGTTTATTTGCTACCTTGAACAGGTTACCTTTTTGTTTTCAACCAAGTTGTGAAAATAATAGCCAGCTCCATCTTGCTTGGCCATCTGTAGGAGATGCTGCCATCCGCCATGGGGTGTTGTGGTGTTAAAAATTCCTCTAATTTTACAGTCCGGACCCAGGGGAAACAACAATGAAAATTCTACTTGCAGAAGAAGGAGAGCGGAGAAAAAGAGAGTAAGAGCGAGAGAGAGAAAAAAACAGAAAATAAATGCCACTTGATTGGTGACAAAAGATAACAAGAAGTGTCTGCAGGGGGCCTACCAAAACTCTTGGTGTCTCAAAGTGGTGTGAATGGACCCCATCTGGTTCGCTCGCACATCCCCGCTCAAGATGGTGCCACTCTCGGTCGAAAAAGCATATAATAGGATGTCCGTTAGGAGAGACACACAATCTCCTCCTGCCCAAGGTCCCGGGTGGTTTCCTCTAAACAGTATGGGGTTTTGTCCCAAATAGAACCCTATTCCCTATTAGGTGCACTACTTTTAACCAGAAATCTATGGGTCCTGGTCAAAAGTAGTGCTCTAAGTAGAGAATAGGGTGCCATTCGGGACGCACCCTGGGAGGGATCCCCAAAGAGCGGTACCCGCTGTCTCTCTACAGTCTCCCAGGCTGCACAGAGAGGACACTTTAAGTAGTCCAATTTAACGTGAGAAAACGTGGGCCAAGGCAAGCGCTCGCAGGGATGGAGGGAAAGATGGAGGGAGGGATGGAGAGATAGAGGACTATAGTCCATCTGTTGCTCTAGTGGTTCGTGTGGGGGTGGCATGGCCACCACAAGAACAATGTTAGAGGGTTTTACATGCAGGCCCTTTGTCTGCCTCACAGGAATCTATAACGCTTTATTTGGATAGTCCATCTGTGGATGCTCTACAGACTATATACAGACTATCAGTAACATTTCACCCAACTCTCTACTAACCCTAACCCTCGCTCTAATCCTAACCTTAACCCTTATCCTAACCTTAAACTTAACCCTTACCCTAACCCTAGCCCTAGTGCTAAACTTAACCCGTACCTTAACCCTTATTCTAAACCTAACCCTAACCGTAACCTTAGCAAGCTGTTGCTTATAAACACATCATTTGTTGATAGTATGACCAGCTGTAGAGCAGCCAGACTATCCAAATGAAGCGTGACCCAGGAATCTATAGAACACACTAGGTGAACTACCAGCCATGGACGAATTGGTCAGGAGTTATTAGTCTGCTAAGAAGATGCCTCCAGAGATAAAATGCAGTGAAGTTGGTAATGTTGTTAGTGTAAGAGCTATGGATCACATAGTGAAAGTCACTTAAGCAATAAGGTCTGAGGGGGTGTGGTATATGGCCAATATACCACGGCTAAGGGCTGTTCGGACGCACAACGCAACGTGGAGTACCTGGACACAGCCCTTAGCCGTGGTATATTTGCCATATACCACAAACCCCAGAGGTGCCTTATTGCTATTATAAACTGGTTAGAAATGTAATTAGAGCAATAAAAATATATATTTTGTCATAATCGGGGTATATGGTTTGATATACTACGGCTGTCAGCCAATCAGCATTCAACCACCCAGTTCATAATACCCTTTATTCCTTTTCACATATACTGTATGTGTACGTTTCAACATGAGGTCAGAGTGAATGTAACTGTGGTTATATGGTACCTATATGTTGGGAAGTGTTTCTGGGAATCAATGTGCTTCTGTGTGCATGTGTGTTCTGGCTAATCATGCTTCATTGTTTTTGATGGCGCTGAACAACGCCCCTCTGATTGTTGTGATTATAAAAGGAAGAGAAGAAAAATAGATCTAAACATTCCAGTGGAGTAAGGCAGCAGCAAAGGACGCTGGGTAATGGGTAGCAGGGGAATGGTGCACAACAACCCCCCCCCCCACACACACACACACACACACCCAATGATGATGATGATGGGCACTCTTGCAGGCCCTAATCATATAAACAAATCTCACACTGCTCTGGCGATATGTGCAATTGGTTTACCCGGCATCTACAGTCATTTGGAAAATCAGTTCACCACCATTTACAGCAGAATGTAATGACAAATGAATCAAGCAGAGTTTGTTTGAGCTGGGCTATAGTTATTTAACTGTTGGTGTTAGCCCGCCCTCCTCCCCCGATCCAAACGTACAGTAGACATCTGTTAATAATACTGACTGGAACAGAGGACAGAGTGAGTGTGTTACAGTCCAATGGTAATACACACAGTTGGTCTTTTGGTAATACACACGGTGGGTCCAAGCTTGAGGTACCATTACAATTTTAAATTAATCTAAAGTCTTGTGTATATGGGACCTTTCAGCAGGGGTTGGAAACAAAATTATTTTACAAGTGTGTCGTTCTGAACAGAACTATTCAAATTTTTGTTCTGTTCCACATCTTCTGACCAGCAATATAATGTTCGGAAATACATATTTTTTAAACATTTAGCTCAACAACCAGTACCCATGCTTTTAAAATAATGGTTCCGGAACAGTCTAGATCACTTTCATTCCTGGTTCTGTTCCTCGAAAAATTGCCTTATTTTCCGGTTTACAATTCTGTTTCCTGAACCGGTTCCAACCCCTGCCTCAGAGCTTGAGAAATATGTGAGATTGTGGGAGAGAGTGTGGAAGAGAGGAAGAGAGAGAGAGAGAGAGACAACGAGAGAGAGACAATGAGAGAGAAAGAGAGAGACAACAAGAGAGAGAGAGGGACAAAAAGAGAGCCAATGAGAGAGAGAGAGAGAGAGAGAGAGAGAAAGAGAGAGAGACAATGAGAGAGAGACAATGAGAGAGAGAGACAACGAGAGAGTCAACGAGAAAGAGAGAGAGACAACGAGAGTCAACGAGAGAGAGCGAGACAACAAGAGAGACAACAAGAGAGACAATGAGAGAGAGAGAACGAGAGAGAGAGAGAGAGAGAGAGAGAGAGAGAGAGAAAAAATATATAAAACATTTAGAGATATAAGTCATGCAGAAGAACAGCTCATGACTTGTTATAACTTTTTGGTTGTTACAAGTGAGATTGACATGATTAAATTAGCAAACAATGTATGGGTAATCAAATTGTTCAACTAAAGATCAACACAGGAGGAAAAGATTGACAGAGAGTTAAAGGACCAATCTTCATCGTGCTAGCTAGCCAAATTCAAATTTGTCAGCTAGCTTACGTCTATCTCCAACTGTTTACTGGTGGTAACCATAGCAACATGACCACTGAGACAGCTAGCAGCACCAGCAGCAGTAGAGACTGAGAGACCCCCCCTTTTCAGCAGAAATCAAATCAGAGAAGGGAAGAAGCAATTTTAAACACAGAATTTTGAGGGAGAACCCAGAAACTTTGTTTGCTGACTGCTCACAAAACAGGACTGTTACAAACCTGTTATTTTACACAGACCACACTACTGCCTGGCGTACAGCTGTAACCAGGCATATAGCTGTACCACAAAGAAAGGCATCTGCAAGGGAAAGCAAATGCACATTTTTGAGGACAGCGATAAGGACCAGGAAAACAGGTTTCTGATGGTAAACGTGTACATGGTCCAGGGCAATGAGGCTGCACTCAGCTCTTTGTGCAGGACTTCCCCACCATAAGGAAGATAGAGGAAAGCAAAAAAGACAAGGACAGCACCCCGATCTCTCCCCTCACCTCAGGCACCCCAACAGCAGGAGCCCAGGCCCAGACCTACACCCACACAACAGGTCTATCCTCCCCCTGCCTACGACGACCAGAGACAAGACCACACTACCATCAGCCTGCTGAGAGACAGGCTGGCTCTGTTAGAGGTATGGGTTACTGAGCTGAAGGAGCAGCCCCGCAGCTACACTACCATCAGCCTGCTGAGAGACAGGCTGGCTCTGTTAGAGGTATGGGTTACTGAGCTGAAGGAGCAGCCCCACAGCTACACTACCATCAGCCTGCTGAGAGACAGACTGTCTCTGTTAGAGGTATGGGTTACTGAGCTGAAGGAGCAGCCCCACAGCTACACTACCATCAGCCTGCTGAGAGACAGATTGGCTCTGTTAGAGGTATGGGTTACTGGGCTGAAGGAGCATTCCCTCAGCTACACCACCTCCAGCCCAGACACAGAGCTTCTACAAGACGAGATCAACCAGTGCAGGACCCAGCTGAAGAACTCGGTCCAGGAGCTGAGAGAGAGCCTTACCACAGCACTTGAGGAGGTAAATGCCACCATGAGGAGAGAGCTGGTTGAAGAGCCTCCTAGAGAGAAGCTGCAGCCTCTCACCATCCCTAACAACCCCACTGACCCACCTTTACCCACATCCCCCCCATACCGACAACACTTTACCCACACCCCCAGTCAACAAGGAGGCTCACATGGGGACACCTACTACACAGAGAAGCTCTCTGGCCACCCCTGACACATCCCCACACACCCCTCCATGTACACAGGCCCTGTGTACCCCAGCCCCAGACCGTAAACGCACTAATCTGGTAAAACCCACTGAGGTGGCCAACCTCATTGACTCAAATGGGAAATTCATCCAAGAGGATAAACTCTTCCCCCACCACAAGGTGTACAAAATATGGTGCCCAAAAATACAGAATGCACTCCACATCCTGTCCCAGCCTGACTATGGCACACCAGGCCACATTATTATTTACACCGACACCAACAACCTGCGAGAGGAGCAGGAAAGAGTAGCCTGGTCAACAGAGTAGCAGAGAGGGCCTCTGAGTGGTTCCTCAACTCTCACATCACCATCTCCACTCTGCTGCCCCGCAAAGACTTTCATCCCCGTACCATTCAGAAAGTCAACCCTGACATCACCAGAGGGTGTGGCCTACTCCTAAACATGCACGTTGCCCACCACCCAACAATCACCCCAGAGCACCTGCACGACCACTCTCACCTAAGGAAGCAGACAGTAGGGATGTTTGCCAAGTCTCTAAAGGACGTGGCACTTGGTAGACAAACACCCCATGCCGCACTGGACAGAGGACCACCCAGAGACCCCCACCAGACCACTCCACCACCAAGGAGCCCCAGGCTCCTTCAACGCCTTCAACGCCCCACCAGACCCAGCGCACCCCACAGGCCCCATCACCACTTCCATCGGCTTAGCCAGACTGGACCGGGCCCAGCCTACTATCCCACACCAGACCACCACCTCTACCAGACCAGAGAGGAAGCCCCACGGCCCAGACCTGCCCCTCCTCCACTCCACAGGGCCCAACTGCAGGACCAGCACAGCTACGCTGTGGGACAAGAGAACCCTTTAGAATTGAGTGAGATTAAACAGCTCCTCCAAAACATCTGAACTAAACGGCACTAAACACACACAAATGCATGCACACACACACACACACTACCTGACAACTTTACAGTTTTTAATTTTGAATTACCGTTTATATTTTTTGTTTTTCCCTTACTCAACTTTTTTTCATTCAACTTTTTCACTCTGGATGCTTTATCTGGACGTGGTTCGTCAGGACCTCCACCAGCAGAAGAAGTAGTAACATTAACATGATGCCTTCTAATTGCAGTCGCTGTACTCATAATATAAAAGAGAACGATCACCTTACGGCGAGGATAGCTGTGCTACAAGCCCAGCTTCAGACGCAATCGTTAGGCAAGGGTAATTTCAGTGTAGGAAAGGATGAAACAACGTTTGTGCCACCAGTAAGTACAGATAGTAATGTTAGTATAAATCCCCTCGCACGGTCCCCGCAGCTGGACAACTTTCTCATGGCTTCTGGAAGGAAATGCCTTAGGAATGCTCAACCGGTGTCGCTCATTCAGCCGACAGAAATTTTCAACCGGTTTGCCCCATTAAGCAGCGAGTCCGAGTCTGAGGCCGAGCCTTCTCCTGTCTCTACTCCTCCCGTTACGGGGTCTGAGACGCCGAAGCTTCCCACCATTAGCTCTGACAAATTGAAAACCCTAGTCATTGGCGACTCCATTACCCGCAGAATTAGACTTAAAACGAATCATCCAGCAATCATACACTGTTTACCAGAGAGCAGGGCTACCGACGTTAAGGCTAATCTGAAATTGGTGCTGGCTAAAGCTAAAACTGGTGAGTGTAAAGAGTATAGAGATATTGTTATCCACATTGGCAGCAACGATGTTAGGATGAAACAGTCAGAGGTCACCAAGTGCAACATAGCTTCAGCGTGTAAATCAGCTAGAAAGATGTGTTGGCATCGAGTAATTGTCTCTGGCCCCCTCCCAGTTAGGGGGAGCGATGAGCTCTACAGCAGAGTCTCACAACTCAATCGCTGGTTGAAAACTGTTTTCTGCCCCTCCCAAAAGATAGAATTTGTAGCTAATTGTCCCTCTTTCTGTGACTCACCCACAAACAGGACTGGCCAAGCCTGGCCTGCTGAGGAGTGACGGACTCCATCCTAGCTGGAGGGCTGCTCTCATCTTTTCTACCAACAAAGACAGGGCTCTAACTCCTCTAGCTCCACAATGAAATAGGGTGCAGGCCAGGCAGCAGACTGTTAGCCAGCCTGCCAGCTTAGTGGAGTCTGCCACTAGCACAGTCAGTGTAGTCAGCTCAGCTCTCCCCATTGAGACCGTGTCTGTGCCTCGACATAGGTTGGGCAAAACTAAACATGGCGGTGTTCGCCTTAGCAATCTAACTAGGATAAAGACCTCCTCCATTCCTGCCATTATTGAAAGAGATCGTGATACCTCACGTCTCAAAATAGGGACTTAATGTTAGATCCCTTACTTCAAAGGCAATTATAGTCAATGAACTAATCACTGATCATAATCTTGATGTGATTGGCCTGACTGAAACATGGCTTAAGCCTGATGAATTTACTGTGTTAAATGAGGCCTCACCTCCTGGTTACACTAGTGACCATAACCCCCGTGCATCCCGCAAAGGCGGAGTTGTTGCTAACATTTACGATAGCAAATTTCTATTTACAAAACAAAAAATACATTTTCGTCTTTTGAGCTTCTAGTCATGAAATCTATGCAGCCTACTCAATCACTTTTTATAGCTACTGTTTACAGACCTCCTGGGCCATATACAGGGTTCCTCATTGAGCTCCCTGAATTCCTATCGGACCTTGTAGTCATAGCAGATAATATTCTAATTTTTCGTGACTAATATTCACATGGAAAAGTCCACAGACCCACTCTGTCCTGGGGCTCTGTGTGGTCTCTGTGTTTTTGTGAACAGAGCCCCAGGACCAGCTTGCTTAGGGGGCTCTTCTCCAGGTTCATCATTATTTGGTGTGTTATGTTGTACACAGAGGATCTTTTTGTAGAATTCTGCATGCAGATTCTCAATTTGGTGTTTGTCCCATTTTGTGAATTCTTGGTTGGTGAGCGGACCCCAGACCTCACAACCACGAAGGGCAATGGGTTCTATAACTGATTCAAGTATTTTTAGCCAGATCCTAATTGATATGTCAAATTTTATGTTCCATTTGATGGCATAGAAGGCCCTTCTTGCCTTGTCTCTCAGATTGTTCACAGCTTTGTGGAAATTACCTGTGACTATGATGTCAAGGCCGAGGTATGCATAGCAATGGTGTCTAGAAGTAATTTGTATTTGTTGTCCTAGAAACTGGCCCTTTTTGGAACACCATTATTTTTGTCTTACTGAGATGTCCTGTCATGGCCCAGGTTTGACAGAATCTGTGCAGAAGATCTAGGTGCTAAAGTAGGCCCTCCTTGGTTGGGGACAGAAGCACCAGATCATCAGCAAACAGTAGACATTTGACTTCAGATTCTAGCAGGGTGAGGCCGGGTGCTGCAGACTGTTCTATTGACCTTGCCAATTTGTGGATATGTATGTTGAAGAGGGTGGGGCTTAAGCTGCATCCTTGTCTCACCCCCCAACCCTATGGAAAGAAATGTGTGTGTTTTTTGCCCATTTTAACCACACACTTGTTGTTTGTGTACATGGATTTTAAAATGTCGTATGTTTTTCCCTCAACACCTCTTTCCATCAATTTGTATTGCAGGACCTCATGTCAAATTGAGTCAAAAGCTTTTTTTAAATCAACAAAGCATGAGAACACTTTGCCTTTGTTTTGGTTTGTTTGTCAATTAGGGTGTGCAGGGTGAATACATGGTCTGTTGTAAGGTAATTTGGTAAAAAGCCAATTTGACATTTGCTCAGTACATTGTTTCACTGAGGAAATGTTTGAGTCTGCTGTTAATGATAATGTAGAGGATTTTCCCAAGGTTGCTGTTGACACATATCCCACGTTAGTTATTGGGGATCATTTGTCTCCACTTTTGTTAATTGGGGTGATCAGTCCCTGGTTCCAAATATTGGAGAATATGAAAGAGCTGAGGATAATGTTAAAGAGATTAAGTGTAGCAAATTGGAAATTATGGTCTGTATATTTCATAATTTAATTTAGGATACCATCAACCCCACAGGCCTTTTTGGGTTGGAGGGTTTGTATTTTGTCCTGTAGTTCATTCAATGTAATTGGAGAATGCAGTGGGCTCTGGTAGTCTCTAATAGTTGATTCTAAGGTTTGTATTTGATGTAGATGTTGATGTATTTGTTTTTGCTGTTTGTTCTTTTTTATTGAGCCAAATAGATTGGGGAAGTGGTTTGTCCATAGGTATCTGTTTTGGATAGATTATTCTTCATGTTGTTGTTTGTTTATGGTTTTCCCAGTAGTGGTTAGACTCTATGGATTCTTCAGTTACATTAAGATGATATCTGATGTGCTGTTCCATCTTTTCTGTACTGTATTTGTGTATTGTTTTAGTGATTCACCACAGTGAAGTCGTAAGCTTAAGTTTTCTGGGTCTCTGTTTTTGGTTGGATAGGTTTCTCAATCATTCTTAGGTTTTTGCGTTCTTCATCAAACTATTTGTAATTGTTGTTAATTTTCTTAGGTTCTCTGCTTGAATTTTTTTTATTTGTTAGGGAAGCTGAGAGGTCAAATATACTGTTTAGGTTTACAACTGCTAAGTTTACACTTTCACTATTACAATGAAACATTTGTCCAGGATATTGTCTAGAAGAGACAACAAGGGTGGTTCGTTGCTCCAGAGCCTTTCCGTTCACCTTCACACTCCTGGGCCAGATTACACTCAATCGTATGACCGACTGAAGAGATGAGTCTTCAATAAAGACTGAAAGGTTGAGACCGAGTCTGCATCTCTCACATGGGTAGGCAGACCATTCCATAAAAATTGATATCTATAAGAGAAAGCCCTGCCTCCAGCTGTTTGCTTAGAAATTCTAGGGACAATTAGGAGGCCTGCATCTTATGACCGTAGTCTACGTGTAGGTATGTACAGCAGGACCAAATCAGAAAGATAGATAGGAGCAAGCCCATGTAATGCTTTGTAGGTTAGCAGTAAAACCTTGAAATCAGCCCTTGCTTTGACAGGAAGCCAGTGTGGGGAGGCTAGCACTGGAGTAATATGATCAAATGTTTTGGTTCTAGTCAGGATTCTAGCAGCCGTATTTAGCACTAACTGAAGTATATTTAGTGCTTTATCCGGGTAGCATTGCAAAGTAAAGCATGGATTCATTTTTCTGCATCATTTTTGGACAGAAAGTTTCTGATTTTTGCAATGTTACGTAGATGGAAAAAAAGCTGTCCTTGAAACAGTCTTGATATGTTCGACCCTAAGAGAGATTAGGGTCCAGAGTAACGCCGAGGTCCTTCACAGTTTTATTTGAGACGATTGTACAACCGTCAAGATTAATTGTCAGATTCAACAGAAGATCTCTTTGTTTCTTGGGACCTAAAACAAGCATCCCTGTTTTGTCCGAGTTTAAAAGTAGAAAGTCTGCAGCCATTCACTTCCTTATGTCTGTAACACAGGCTTCTAGCCAGGGCAATTTTGGGGCTTCACCATGTTTCATTGAAATGTACAGCTGTGTGTCATCCGCATAGCAGTGAAAGTTAACATTATGTTTTCGAATGACATCCCCAAGAGGTAAAATATATAGTGAAAACAATAGTGGTCCTAATATTGAACCTTGAGGAACACAGAAATGTACAGTTGATTTATAAGAGGACAAACCATTCACAGAGACAAACTGATATCGTTCCGACAGATAAAATCTAAACCAGGCCAGAACTTGTCCGTGTAGACCAATTTGGGTTTCCAATCTCTCCAAAAGAATGTGGTGATCGATGGTATCAACAGCAGCACTACGGTCTAGGAGCACGAGGACAGATGAAGAGCCTCAGTTTGATGCCATTAAAAGGTAATTTTACCACCTTCACAAGTGCAGGCTCAGTGCTATGATGGGGTCTAAAACCAGACTGAAGCATTTCGTAAACATTGTTTGTCTTCAGGAAGGCAGTAAGTTGCTGCGCACACCTAGCCACTGGTTTTTCAAGGCAAATCTGCTCCAGCTCCTTTAAGTTGGATGGGTTCTGCTGGTGTACAGCAATCTTTAAGTCATACCACATATTCTCAATTTGATTGAGGTCTGGGCTTAGATTACGTCATTCCAAGACATTTAAATGTTTCCCCTTAAAAAACATGAGCTTTGATATGAACTTGCATAAATGTCCAAACGCCACTCGGCTGATACGCGCGAGATTAGCTGAAAGGATTTACTCTCGTACACATTTTGCAGGTTTTCCTACTTACAAAGCATGTAGAGGTCTGTCATTTTTATCATAGGTACACTTCAACTGTGAGATGGAATCTAAAACAAAAATCCAGAAAATCACATTGTATGATTTTTAAGTAATTCATTTGTATTTTATTGCATGACATAGTTATTTGATCACCTACCAACCAGTAAGAATTCCGGCATTCACAGACCTGTTAGTTTTTCTTTAAGAAGCCATCCTGTTCTCTAATCATTACCTGTATTAACTGCACCTGTTTGAACTCGTTACCTGTATAAAAGATACCTGTCCACACACTCAATCAAACAGACTCCAACCTCTCCACAATGGCTGTTAGGAGGGGGTGGGGTCTGTTGGGTTGGTGGGTCCTGTGTTGTCTGACCCATTGTGGTGTTGAGGTTGTGGTCCGGGTCTGAGGTGGGCTGTTCTGCTGGCTTCTCTGGGGGAGTGTCCTGCTCTCAGTCACACCTCAGCTTTCTCACCTCCTCCTTCAGTGCCATGTGTGCCTCTTTAAGTTCTCTCACCTCAGTTCGTAGTGCAGCCAGCTCTCTCAGACAGCTGTGGATCTCCACCTTCCACCCTCCGGGTCTTGTTGTGGAGGTGTTGTTGTTCTGGTCTGTTTTGTGGGTCTTTTCTGTCTGGATTGTGTGGACTAGCCATGTCTCACTCCAGCTCTGTGAATGTATCCCTCTCTATGATGGAGGAGCAGTGCACTTGTGGGACCTGGGTGTGTTCAGTGCTGGGGGGAGACTATTTCTCTGTCTCTCTCTCTCTCTCTCTCTCTCTCTCTCTCTCTCTCTCTCTCTCTCTCTCGCTGTCTCTGTCTCTCTCTCTCTCTCTCTCTCTCTCTGTCTGCCTGTCTCTCTCTCTCTCTCTCTGTCTGCCTGTCTCTCTCTCTCTCTCTATCTGCCTGCCTGTCTCTCTCTCTCTCTCTCTCTCTCTCTCTCTCTCTCTCTCTCTGCCTGTATCTCTCTCTCTCTCTGTCTGCCTGTCTCTCTCTCTCTCTCTCTCTCTGTCTGCCTGTCTCTCTCTCTCTTTCTCTCTCTCTCTCTCTCTCTCTGTCTGCCTGTCTCTCTCTCTCTCTCTGACTCTCTCTCTCTATCTCTCTCTCTCTCAATTTCAATTTCAATTCAAGGGCTTTATTGGCATGGGAAACATGTGTTAACATTGCCAAAGCAAGTGAGGTAGATAATATATAAAGTGAAATAAACAATAAAAATTAAAAGTAAACATTACACATACAGAAGTTTCAAAATAATAAAGACATTACAAATGTCATATTATATATATATACAGTGTTTTAACAATGCACACATGGTTAAAGGACACAAGATAAAATAAATAAGCATAAATATGGGTTGTATTTACAATGGTGTGTGTTCTTCACTGATTTCCCTTTTCTCGTGGCAACAGGTCACAAATCTTGCTGCTGTGATGGCACACTGTGGAATTTCACCCAGTAGATATGGGAGTTTATCAAAATTGGATTTGTTTTCGAATTCTTTGTGGATCTGTGTAATCTGAGGGAAATATGTCTCTCTAATATGGTCATACATTGGGCAGGAGGTTAGGAAGTGCAGCTCAGTTTCCACCTCATTTTGTGGGCAGTGATCACATAGCCTGTCTTCTCTTGAGAGCCATGTCTGCCTACGGCGGCCTTTCTCAATAGCAAGGCTATGCTCACTGAGTCTGTACATAGTCAAAGCTTTCCTTAATTTTGGGTCAGTCACAGTGGTCAGGTATTCTGCCGCTGTGTACTCCCTGTTTAGGGCCAAATAGCATTCTAGTTTGCTCTGTTTTTTTGTTAATTCTTTCCAATGTGTCAAGTAATTATCTTTTTGTTTTGTCATGATTTGGTTGGGTCTAATTGTGCTGCTGTCCTGGGGCTCTGTAGGGTGTGTTTGTGTTTGTGAACAGAGCCCCAGGACCAGCTTGCTTAGGGGACTCTTCTCCAGGTTCATCTCTCTGTAGGTGATGGCTTTGTTATGGAAGGTTTGGGAATCGCTTCCTTTTAGGTGGTTATAGAATTTAACGGCTCTTTTCTGGATTTTGATAATTAGTGGGTATCGGCCTAATTCTGCTCTGCATGCATTATTTGGTGTTCTACGTTGTACACGTAGGATATTTTTGCAGAATTCTGCGTGCAGTCTCAATTTGGTGTTTGTCCCATTTTGTCAAGTCTTGGTTGGTGAGCGGACCCCAGACCTCACAACCATAAAGGGCAATGGGCTCTATGACTGATTCAAGTATTTTTAGCCAAATCCTAATTGGTATGTGTCTCTCTCTCTCTCTCTCTCATTTATATATATATACACATATCTAAATGCATATAAGAGTCAGATACAGAGAGTCAGTGTGCTGTACAGATACAGGTAACTGCCAAAATAAAGGAAACACTTGCGTAAATGAGGGATACAAAGTATATTTACAGAAAGTCCTTCCACACAGGTGTGATTCCTGAGTTAAATGAGCAATTAACATTCCATCATGTTTAGGGTAATGTATAAAAAAGCTGGGCATTATTTTGGCTAACATGGCTATGCCCTCATAAGATGACAGTGCCTCATCCACAGGGCAAGAGTGCTCACTGAACTGTTGGATGAGCATGAAAACTATGTTAATTAACCATATGCCATGGCCATCTCAGTCACCACATCTCAACCCAATTGAACACATATGGGAGATTCTGGAGCGACACCTGACACAACTATTTCACCACCATCAACAAAACACCAATTTATGGAATTTCTTGTGGAAGATTGGTGTCGCATCCCAACCAATAGACACTTGTTCCAGACACTTGTAGAATCTATGCCATGGTGCATTGAAGCTGTTCTGGATCGTGGTGGTTCAACACCCTATTAAGACACTTTATGTTGGTGTTTCCTTTATTCTGGCAGTTACCTGTACATCTACTCTGAGTCTGTCTGTTTGATCCGATCTGATCTGGGTCTAGCTGTGCGATACTGGGTACTGCACACAGCCCGTCTCCACACACAGACCAACAGACACACACACAGACACACACAGACCGGCCCTGGCACCGTGTTTACAGTGAGGTGTTAACCAAGTGAGAACCGCAGTAGCTGATTGGAGGCGGCTGGCTTGCCTCCATGTCCTCCCACCCCTCACTTCCTCATCTGATGTGTCAGAAACGCAGACACTGGCCAGAAAGGGTCACCAGGGAGCACAGATGTCCTGTGTGTAGGAGTGTTTGTGTGTGTGAGAGAGAGAGAGCGAGAGAGAGAGCAAGAGAGAGAGAGCGAGTGAGAGAGTGAGAGAAAGTAGTCATTATGCTGCTTTTTTTGAGTGTCATGGTGTGTGTACTGTAAATGGAGTCTGTATGTGTGTGTGTGTGTGTGTCTGTTTTTCTTTGTGTGTCTGTCTGAGTTTGTTGTGAGCCAGACACAGAAGTGAGTTCCTAGAGGACACAGACTCTGTCCAACTCCCTCGCCAGTGCTGCTCTGTTCTATACTGATGGCCTCCTTCTTTGTTACTGGACACCACTCCACTCTATCCCATGTACACACACACACACACACACACACACACACACGCACACGCACACTCACACACACACAGACAAACCAGCACACACACACACACGAGCCAACGTTTCTTCAGGGACACTGGTCTGATCGATATAGTTTGCGTCCCACATGGCAACTTATTCACGACTTTGTGCACTACTTTTGACAAGGGCCTTATGCACCATATAGGGAATAGGGTGCCAATTGGGATGCAGACACAGAGAACAGGAGTGCAATTACAGGTGAGACTAGTGTTGCCATTATAGCTGTTCCTAAAAGCAGCGATTCCCAAACTCGGTCCTGGGTCCCCATCTGGGTGCACGGCTTCCTGAAGTCTATGCACATCTCGTCGGTCTTGTTGGTATTGAGGACCAAGTGTGATTCCTCACACCACTCTAAGTCATCTAGAACGGGGCCATGATGTTCCTCGTCCATTCTTTCATTACTTGAATCAGCTGTGTAATGATAAGGCAAAAACCAAAACGTGTACAACACCTACCTCTACAACATCTATCAGAGGTCAGAATATAGAGATGGTAGAGGAATACAAATACTGTACATGGGTGTCCTCTTGGACAATAAACTTCAGTGGAATAAATGTACAGACCTGATCTACAAAAAAGCCAACAGAGAATATACTTTCTCAAAAAGCTGGGATCTTTTAATGTATACTGACTCTGTTTTACAAATCTTTCATTGAGAATATTTGAACTTTTTTTGATTGTTTGTTGGTTTGGCAATACCACTGTCAACCAGAGAAATATGCTGAGAAGGATTATCACCACAGCAAGCAAGGTAGTTGTAGCCAAACAGACAGACATGGATGAGATCTTTAAGGTCAGGGCCCTCTACAAGGCTCACAAAATAATTTTAGACCCAAGTCAACCCCTGTACCCGGACTTTGAACTACTCCCCTCTGGGCGCAGGTATAGGGCACCCCTCAGCAGGAAAAAACACAACTAGACAATAATTTGTCCCAGGTGTGATATCCTTCCTAAAAAACTTGGGCTAATGTTCCTATCGGCTCCTTAAGGCCAGCAGGCTAGTCTTAACATTTAAAAAAAAAAAATGTTTTATTGGTATGTAACTGTTATGAAAGTTGTATTGTCAATTTTGTTTTGTGATTATAAATGACACTTTAAATGCGTACATGACACTGCAACAAAATTTCCCCATGGGGACAATAAAGTCAGTAAGTAAGTAAGCAAAGGAGGGGCCCCAAGACCGATTTTGGGAAACCCTGCCTCAAGGGATCAGACCTACGTACTAAACAAGACGGAGCTGCTCTTCCTCCCGGGGAAGGACTGCCCGTTCCATGATCTCGCCATCACGGTTGACAACTCCATTGTGTCCTCCTCCCAGAGCGCTAAGAACCTTGGCGTGATCCTGGACAACACCCTGTCGTTCTCAACTAACATCAAGGCGGTGGCCCGTTCCTGTAGGTTCATGCTCTACAACATCCGCAGAGTACGACCCTGCCTCACACAGGAAGCGGCGCAGGTCCTAATCCAGGCACTTGTCATCTCCCGTCTGGATTACTGCAACTCGCTGTTGGCTGGGCTCCCTGCCTGTGCCATTAAACCCCTACAACTCATCCAGAACGCCGCAGCCCGTCTGGTGTTCAACCTTCCCAAGTTCTCTCACGTCACCCCGCTCCTCCGCTCCCTCCACTGGCTTCCAGTTGAAGCTCGCATCCGCTACAAGACCATGGTGCTTGCCTACGGAGCTGTGAGGGGAACGGCACCTCAGTACCTCCAGGCTCTGATCAGGCCCTACACCCAAACAAGGGCACTGCGTTCATCCACCTCTGGCCTGCTCGCCTCCCTACCACTGAGGAAGTACAGTTCCCGCTCAGCCCAGTCAAAACTGTTCGCTGCTCTGGCCCCCCAATGGTGGAACAAACTCCCTCACGACGCCAGGACAGCGGAGTCAATCACCACCTTCCGGAGACACCTGAAACCCCACCTCTTTAAGGAATACCTAGGATAGGATAAAGTAATCCCTCTCACCCCCCCTCCCCCTGAAAAGATTTAGATGCACTACTGTTCCACTGGAGGTCATAAGGTGAATGCACCAATTTGTAAGTCGCTCTGGATAAGAACGTCTGCTAAATGACTTAAATGTTAAATGTAAACATATCTGTCTCGGTTAATCCATAACACAGGTATCACATCATTGGTCAGCTGCTCGATTAAGATTTGTCCAAATGACCATTGACTGTGGCAAAATAACATTCAAATGCTGCTGGTTGTATATACACTGTCGCTCTTGATAGTATCACTGTTCTTTAACGTGAGGCCGATACGTAAAGCTTATTAAAGAACAGTGATACTATCAAGAGCAGTGTTTGGGTTTCTTCTTTTTTTCTCTTCTTATTCAACTGTTACCACGCACCTGCAAAAAAAGATCGCTCAGATGTGAGAGTGCCTTTTGAATTTTGTGCATACACTGTCAAAATATAACACAAAGACACTATTCCACAAAAATATATATAAACTGAATTAAAATATGAATGCAACGTAGAGTGTTGGTCCTCATGTTTCATGAGCTGAGATAAAAGATCCCAGATATTTTCCATACTCACCAAAAAAACATTATTTCTCTCAAATGTTGTGCAGACATTTGTTTACATCCATGTTAGTGAGCATGTCTCCTTTGCAAATATAATACATCCACCTGACAGGAATATCAAGAAACTGATTAAACAGTATGATCATTTCACAGGTGCACCTTCTAGTGGGGAAAATAAAAGGCCAGTGCAGGTTTGTCACACAATACAATGCGTTCAATTGGCCTGCTGAATGCAGGAATGTTACCAGAGAATTGAATGTTACCAGAGAATTGAATGTTACCAGAGAATTGAATGTCCACCAGAGAATTGAATGTCCACCAGAGAATTGAATGTTCATTTCTCTACCATTTGGAAAATCTGTCAGTACGTCCAAACTGCTTCACAACCACAGACCACGTGTAACCCTGCCAGCTCAGGACCTCCACATCCAGCTTCTTCACCTCAGACCACGTGTAACCCTGCCAGCTCAGGACCTCCACATCCAGCTTCTTCACCTCAGACCACGTGTAACCCTGCCAGCCCAGGACCTCCACATCCAGCTTCTTCACCTCAGACCACGTGTAACCCTGCCAGCCCAGGACCTCCACATCCGGCTTCTTCACCTCAGACCACGTGTAACCCTGCCAGCTCAGGACTTCCACATCCGGCTTCTTCACCTCAGACCACGTGTAACCCTGCCAGCTCAGGACCTCCACATCCAGCTTCTTCACCTCAGACCACGTGTAACCCTGCCAGCTCAGGACCTCCACATCCAGCTTCTTCACCTCAGACCACGTGTAACCCTGCCAGCCCAGGACCTCCACATCCGGCTTCTTCACCTCAGACCACGTGTAACCCTGCCAGCTCAGGACTTCCACATCCGGCTTCTTCACCTCAGACCACGTGTAACCCTGCCAGCTCAGTACCTCCACATCCGGCTTCTTCACCACAGACCACGTGTAACCCTGCCAGCTCAGGACCTCCACATCCGGCTTCTTCACCACAGACCACGTGTAACCCTGCCAGCTCAGGACCTCCACATCCGGCTTCTTCACCTGCGGGATCATCTGAGACCAGCCACCCAGAAACTGTGGGTTTTGCACAAACAAAGAATTTCTGGGCAAACTGTAAAAAAATCATCTCCAGAAAGCTCATCTGCTCGTCGTCCTCACCAGGGTCTTGACCTGACTGCAGTTTGGAGTTGTAACTGACTTCAGTGGGCAAATTCTCACCTTTGATGGCCACTGGCACTGTGGAGAAGTGTGCTATTCACGGATGAATCCCGGTTTCAACTGTACTGGGCAGATGGCAGACAGCTTGTATGGCGCCTTGTGGGTGAGTGGTTTGCTGATGTCAACGTTGTGAACAGAGAGCCCCATGGTGGCGGTGGGGTTATGTTATGGGCAGGCATGAGCTACTGACAACAAACACAATTTATCGATGGTCATTTGAATGCACAGAGCTACCGTGACAAGATCCTGAGGCCCATTGTCGTGCCATTCATCCGCCGCCATAATCTCATGTTTCAGAATGATAATGCTCGGCCCAATGTCACAAGGAACTATTCACAATTCCTGGAAGCTGAAAATGTCCCAGTTCTTCCATGGCCTGTATACTTACCAGACATGTCACCCATTGAGCATGTTTGGGATGCTCTGGATCGATGTGTACGACA
The DNA here is from genome assembly GCF_034236695.1 of Oncorhynchus nerka. Taxonomy (NCBI): domain Eukaryota; kingdom Metazoa; phylum Chordata; class Actinopteri; order Salmoniformes; family Salmonidae; genus Oncorhynchus; species Oncorhynchus nerka. The sequence goes on along the minus strand of NC_088407.1, from coordinate 74,455,192 downwards.
GCGTGTTCCAGTTCCCTTCAATATCCAGCATCTTCGCACAGCTATTGAAAAGGAGTGGGACAACATTGCACAGGTTGCAATCAACAGCCTGATCAACTCTATGCGAAGGAGATGTGTCTTGCTGCATGAGGCAAATAGTGGTCACACCAGATAATGACTGGTTTTCTGATCGACTCCCCTACCTTTTTTAAGGTATCTATGACCAATAGATGCACATCTCTGTATTTCCAGTCATGTGAAATCCATAGATTAGGGCCTAATGAATTTATTTCAATTGACTGATTTGCTTTAATGAACTGCAACTCAGTAAAACATTTTAAATTCTTGCATGTTGCGTTTTTATTTTTGTTCAGTGTTAACCACAGCTCTCGCTACCATCAGTAGCTACATATGGAAACAATATTTCCTTGTTTTTGAATATATTACCAAATTGGAGGAAAACACCAACTAATCAACTCCTCTCCTGCATCTTAGGGTCAAGTGAGTTGTCATTGTGAAGTCTGTTCCCCAAATGTCTGAGCAGCCCACTCAATCCCTCACTCCTTCCTTCTATTCCAATGCAAAAACTCAGCACAGACAACAAAGCCCACTTCCATTATCTTCCCTTCCTTTCCCCTTATCTCACTCTCTCTCTCTCTCTCTCTCTCTCTCTCTCTCTCTCTCTCTCTCTCTCTCTCTCTCTCTCTCTCCCCCCAGGAGCAGTCCCTTTCAAACGTCCATGTGTCCTTTAAAGTTGGACTACGAATAATAACTGTAATGACGGCTGAGCTGGGAGGTGTTAGCGCCGTTAAGGCAAATAATGTCTCTTAATGCCAGTACTGACGGGCATAAAATAGATTCCCTTTTTTCTTAGAGAAGAGGAGTGTTTATGATGATCCCAAAGAGCCCAGGAAATCAGGCTGGCTGGCTCTGCTGCCTGGCGCTAATGGCCGAGCTAACTGTTGCTCGCTGTCTTCTTCTGAACATTCAGAGAAATCTCTGGTTGGCTCCGCCGTCTACTAACAGGGGTGTCGTCTCGGTAACGGCTGGTGAAGTGTTTGTGCAGGTTAACGGGGTTCATTCAGCATTTTAAGGACAGTGAGGTGCATTAAGTATAATTGTGACATTTCCCAGCTAATGGTGAAATAGACATCAGGAAGAGAAAGTTGAGGTTTGAAGTGCTGTATATTGATCGGAATATCAATATGTTTTCTGACAGGTTAGCTCATCCGCCTCCCTCTCTAACTCAACATCGCTGAATTAACTGTCAAACACTAGCTTTGTTTGCCACATCCGTTTTGAGATCATTGAAAATTGGTTTATAATGCGAAGATGCACAATCCTTGTCTATAAATAGTGATGCTCGTAAGTCCCTCCAAATTGTGCGAAGGGAACAATGAAACTGACTTTAGTTCAGTTTCCATATTCCTCTTCTTCATTTTCAATATATTTTGGGGATTTTATGAATTTTTATGCCATATTAGTGCCATTACAAACACTTGAACAGGACCACTGTCCTACCCTTATACTGATCTGAACAGTTCGGGCAAATGCCAGATGGGCTGATCTATCTTTTCTGTCAACATTTGTGCGCTGGAGGATCATTATTTGGCTAATAATTGGGGCTTTAATTAAAAGGGGGGAAATTGCCTGGTGTGGGGTGTCTAGATGAAAAAATGGGCCGGTGTGCTAGAAATGCCCGGGAAGATTTCTGGTCCCAGTCCGTCCCTGTGTCTGATAGTCCTCTTGGCCCAGCCCGGCTCACTCTCCTACCCTTGACTGGCTGGTGACGGGACATCTGGCAGCAGACAAGGTCATCTTTCAGGGGCTAGTGGCTGGAACTTGAACTTGTAACATTCTTTAGTAGCAGGAAACCCCCTCAGGGAGGCTCATATCAAAGAGGACTCTCCTTTCCTCTTCATTTCCCCCCTCACTTCTCCCTCCCTCCTCCTTCCCTGTACAGAGAGAGAGGTGGTTCGACCAGCGGTGGATGACCAAGACGGGGTTTGTGTCATTTACAATTGCAGTGTGGGGTTGTACATTTGTGAGAAGATGTTTTCAGTGTCAATCACTGCAACATGATTGAAGTGTGGATTACTTGAGTATTACAACTGTGTACCATCCTTCTTTCTCTCTCTATTTTTATCTATCTATCTCTGTCTCTCTCTCCCTCCATCTCTTCCCCTTCCCACTTCACCCCACCCTCTCTCTCCTAACTGAGTGGCTCTTGCAAGACGTAGGACTGGTATAAACTTTGCCATTGCAAAGAAAGTTTTAATTTCCCATTCAGATCATTTGTCCTCTCATTGACCTCCCTCACCCAGTACACTATAAAGCACAATACTTTGCAGAAACAATGCCCACAGTTCCACGCTCAGCTACAGTATTGCTCTCCAATGTGTTCAAAGTCTCTTGGTGACAGCTATCTGGTGAGACATCGCACTCAACATGTGAATGAAGTTCATGTCGTGTTAAGACTGGAGGCTCAATTGTTCTATGTTCTATTGTACAATTTCCTAAGGCCATGGTGGCACTACAGAAGATCGTCTCAACAGCATCTTGGACAATCTATTGCCAGTCCAAATGGTCAATGTCACACATACAAACTGTACAACATGTTTGCCTGGTAACCTTGTTGGGTTCATAGCACCTATCTAAAGTTCTTCTTCTTCTCTCTGTACAGCTTCCTATCCATCTCTCTGTTCTCCCACCCGTCAGACTTGTCTAATTTTCAATCTAAAGGCCAGGGAAATGGAGGGACAATAGTCATATACCCCACTCTTATGGAAAAAACCCCACATGAATTTAACATGTGGTCACGTGATGTTAAGTCAATGTGATAACAGGTAACTTCACATCTGAAAAAGTGATCACGTGAATTATTCCAAAAACATGTTTTCACATGTGACAATTCATATGAAATCATGTGTTTTTTTTCTGTAAGGTCAACTAAATGCATGACATAGATCTGGCAAGAAGAGACCCTGAATTGATGACCAGGTGAAAAAGGTCATGCATTGTTGGGTTAAGCCGTACTCATGAGTTTCCTTTTCACAGTTATTTGCAGCTAAAACACAAGGCCTCTCTACTCAAAGAATATGGCTTTCCATCTTTACTGATGTAGGCTAATTTCGTGTAAGAAATCAAAAGATACCACTATATTTCGACTAGCTATAGGTAAAGGCAGATTGTAATTGCTGTACCCCGGTTTTCACAAAGAATCTTTCCACTTATTGTAAAGACCACATTTTGGGAGGGAATCTATTGATTTTCACTTGTACTGGGGATTTTCTTCCACCAGAAACAGTGTCCGCTGGCAACCTCCTCTTGCTTTGACTACTGCAGTGAAAAGAAAACATTTGATTTCACTGAGTGCCTGCTGTGCTTGAAAGATGTTGAACTCATATTGTCCATACAGGTGTAATACTTCAGCCACGACCACAACTCTTTGTCAACATTTCTTTTCATACATACAGATTTCCCTTCAAATCTATGACATTGAAATTACATTGGCAAGAATTTGTATAGAGCAATTATCATGACCCTCACCTAACCTCGGACCACTCAGCTTTCACAATCGAAATCCACCTTAAAAACTCCTGGAATTCATCCGAACAGACAAGTGACAACAAAATAATGGATGCTGCACTAATGAACTATAAACGTTTAACCCGTAAGTAAACAACACTGAAAGGTCTGAAATGGTGTTTGTGAAGTTATAGTCTGGCTTCACTTCTCAAGGAAAGAGAGGAAGTCTTACTGCAGTGGGCCAAATAAGGGTCACACAGAGTGTTTCTGGGTAGTCTTAAAAAAAATTGTCTTTGAAACAAAAGTATACACCTCACACACATGGTTATGGGCTTAAAAAAGAGGACAACAGTACAGTGTCAGATATAGAGTTGAAATGTATTACATTATGAGTTTGCATCTCAATATTAAACTTTACATAACAGCAGACTGAAATATAACAAAACTATTTGACATAGAAACACTGGATTTACGGCATTTATTAATTATGAAATGATTGAAAATATGAAAATCATTCCACCCATGAGGCCACTAGAGGGTGATTTAGTCATTTGACTGCAGTAGTAGGATGTCCCTTGTGGGTATCCGTACCTATGTATGACATGCACATGTATGACTCTTTTTTTGTCATGCCTCCTTATTTAAGATAATACTACATGGTGTCAGAGTGGTTTAAATCATTTAAAAAATGAAAGACTGTTTCAAACATGGAGAACACAGTTTAATAAACAGTGTAGATCATCGTTGGGATGGCTAACGACGAGGACTAAGTTACTGCTACATGTTATACAAGAGAAAGAAACTGACAGGACTTCATGTTTGGTGACTCCAAGTTCAACGGGCTCTTGCTCAAACATGGACAGGCCAGTGGCTGGTGCTGATGGATTTCACATTAGCACCATGGAGAATTTTGATTTCATGGACATTCAAAACTGGCCGAAATGGATCAGCAGCTTTGAAAGGTACAGAGTAGCTTCAGGCTTAAACATGAAAAATGAGGCATTTCAAGTTAATACACTGATTTATTCTATGGGTGATGAGCCGAGGATATATTAAATGCTTCACGGTTGAATGAGGAAGAGAAACCTAACTACAGGGTCTTTTAAATACTGTTTTGAAACACATTTCTTAGAGAGACACAAGATTATAGAGAGAGCTAGGTTTAATGTGCGCAAACAGGAGTATCATGTAATCGGTGACAGCGGAACATTGTCAATTTGACTGCACTCCGGTAAGAACTGATCTGAGATCGAACTATAGTGGGAATAAGAAATATCTAACTTTCTGAAAAGTTACAGTTGGATTTACAGCTTACCTTGTCCAAAGCTGTAAACTAGGTTAGGCCAAGTGAGACTATAAAAGACAGTAGGTGGAGCTGCGCAGCGGCAACTCTATGCTGAGTGAAGACAGGAAGGAAATACATGCCTTTTCATACTGTGCTTAAAAACAGGGTAGGATAACGCAGAACAGAGACAGACGTGGAGAAAACAATCACAGACAGGGCCAGTAGCCAGTTTAAGCGTTTGTCGCAAATGTGGGAGATCCCCATTGCCCACAGCTGGAAAGATTGCCCAGCTAAGGATGCGGAATGTAGGAAATGTCACAGGAGAGGACACTTTTCAGCTGTCTGTCGATCAAAGCAAATGCATGAGGTCTCAGAAGCCGAACAGAAGCAACATTGGGACAGCATCTGTTTGGAAGAAGTCAGGGAAAACAATGCTGGCTGGCACTCAGACATTAAACTCAATGGGGAGGTTGTGTCATTTTCACTAGACACAGGGGCAGCAGTGACAGCAATTCCCACTAGGCAGAATATAGCTATAGAATAGCTATAGCCCCTTTGCTCCCTACAAACAAAAGAACTGTACGGGCCAAGTAATAAGATATTACCAGTGGTAGGGCAGATGTGAATAAACTGGAGAGTATAGCCAAAAGTGCTATCCAGCCTGTATTCGTCATTGACTCTCTGGCCAGACTGTTGCTGGGGCTGCCAGCAATTGAAGCATTGCAACTCTTTGAGAGAGTGAGTGAACTGCAGGACCCAGGGGAGGTTTTCAAAAATATATTCCCCAAAGTGTTTTCTTACCTAGGATGGCTAGAAAGTGACTACATAATCCACCTGAAGGAAGATGCGGTCTCCTATGACCTTACCACCTGCCGCTGTGTGTCTATCCCCTTATTAGCCAGAGTAAAGGAAGAGTTGGGAGGATGGAAGAAATTGGGACTGTGTCTAAAATAGAGATTGCCACTTACTGGTGTGCAGGGATGGTGGTGTTCCTAAAGGCCAATGGGGACGTCGGGATCTGTGTGGACATCACTAGCTTGAGGCACTCTGCAGAGAGACACATCTTACCATCAGTAGAACAGTTGGATAGCTCACAGGTCAACACAAAGCTGCACGCATGCTCAGGCTTCTGGCAGATACCCCTGTCACCAGAGAGTAGGGCACTCACAATGTTTTGAACACCGTTTGGCCGGTACTGCTTTAACATTTTGCCATCGCTTCCGGTCTTGAGCATTTCCACAAGACGCATGTCCCAGCTGTTTGATGGGCTGAGTGGCGTCATAGTCCATGCGGACGACGTGCTCGTGTGTGGAAAGGACAGAGCAGAACATGATGAACGACTAACAGAAGTTCAAACCAGACTCCAAGAGACTGGATTGACACTCAATGAAAAAATGCACCTTCGCACAGTCAGAGGTCTTGTTCTTGGGATACAAAATCAGTGAAGCTGGAATAGAGCTGGACCCAGAGAAGATCAGCGCCATCACAGATATTCCCAGACCCCAGAACTTTGTTGAAGTCAGGATCTTCTTAGGCATGGCCACATATGTGGGTAAGTTCCTTCCACAGTTTTCAGACAACCAAACCCCAGAGAGACTTACTAGCCAAAGCGAATGACTGGTCATGGGGTCACGTGCAACAGGTGGCGTTTGGCAAAATCAATGGAGACCTGTTCTTACAGAGAGTGCTGGCCCAGTACCGTCCTCACGCTGAGACAAAGCTATCAGCAGATGAGTCATCCTTTGAATAGAGGTGGTCCTCACATAAATGCAGGACAACATGGAATGGCGTCCAATAGCATACATCTCACGAATCTTATTCAACACAGAGCAAAGGCATGCACAAGTGGAGAAGGAGGCGTTGGCTATCACATGGGCATGTGAAAGGCTCAGCCAGCACCTTATTGGCCTGCAGTTTAAAGCAGAGACTGACCACAAACCACTGTTGGCTCTGGTAGGGACAAATGCACCCGACCACTTGCCTCCCAGAGTTCTGTGCTTCCACCTCAGATTGCTGAGGTTCACCTTCAAGATGTGTATGTGCCAGGGAAGGCACTGATCACAGCAGACACACTCTCCAGGGCCCCAATTAAACGTCCGTTATCAGAGGAGGAGCAATGTCTAGAGGGTGAGGTACAGGTGTCCATTAATGCAGAAGGGACAGTCTACCTGCATCTCAGACCAAACTGCAGCAGATTGCAGAGGAGCAACAACGAGACTCCATCTGCCAACAGATAGTACAGCAGTGCATAAAGGGATGGCCCAGGCAGGAGGAACTGCCTCAGCTGCTGAAGCCCTACTGGGTGCACCAAAGGGATGGCCCAGGCAGGAGGAACTGCCTCAACTGCTGAAGCCCTATTGGGTGCACCAAAGGGATGGCCCAGGCAGGAGGAACTGCCTCCTGCTGAAGCCCTATTGGGTGCACCAAAGGGATGGCCCAGGCAGGAGGAACTGCCTCCGCTGCTGAAGCCCTATTGGGTGCACCAAAGGGATGGCCCAGGCAGGAGGAACTGCCTCCGCTGCTGAAGCCCTATTGGGTGCACCAAAGGGATGGCCCAGGCAGGAGGAACTGCCTCCGCTGCTGAAGCCCTATTGGGTGCACCAAAGGGATGGCCCAGGCAGGAGGAACTGCCTCAACTGCTGAAGCCCTATTGGGTGCACCAAAGTGACTTCCACTGTAATGGAGACCTTCTCATGAAAGGACAACGGATAGTTATCCCAGAGACTCAACCAGAAATGCTATACAGAGTGCATGAGCGACACATGGGGATAACCAAATGCAGAGTGAGAGCTCCACAATGGGTGTGGCAGCTGGTTTGAGTACTCAGATTGCCAAGCTGGTGGCCAAGTGTGAGGTGTGTGCAAAATGTCAACCTTGTCATCCTGAACGGAGCTGCCAAAACTTCTATGGCAAAAGGTAGGGGCAGATACTGTGTGTTCTACTGGGGAAATGACACGTATCTGCTAGTGGTAGATTCATATTCAAGATACAAGACACAAGATACCCATAACCACATCAGCTGGAGTTATCAATGGATTCAAGTACATTTTTTTCCAGGCAAGGGGTCGCTGAGGTCCTGGTTATAGATAACACTTCCCGGCTCCTTTCCTGTTTTTGCCACAGAATATGACTTCACACATGTGACCAGTAGCCCCTACCATGCACGGAGCAAAAGCGAGGCATGAGTGCTGTGAAAACAGTCAAAGAGTCACACCAGTGAGTCATGGGCCATCACCTGCCAAGCTCCTGATTGGCAGGAGGCTGCGCTCCCATTGCCTGTCTTATCGACTCAGCTTTAACCAATGGCCTAACAGGAAGGCTTTTGCTGAGAAGGACAAATGGCTGAAACAAATGCAAACTAAAGACTTTAGACTAGAGACATTGTGCTACTGAGAGGTCAGAGCAGACAGGTTAACTCAAAGACAACAGCAACAGCAAGCAATGCAGGTGTAGAAGCACGGTGGCTAGGAAAAACTCCCTAGAAAGGCCAAAACCTAGGAAGAAACAGCCCCCACACCACAGCCCCCACACCACTAGAGCGATATCTTCAACCACCAACTTACCATCCTGAGACAAGGCCGAGTATAGCCCACAAAGATCTCTGCCACTGCACAACCCAGGGGGGGGGGGGGGGGGCGCCAACCCAGACAGGATGATCACATCAGTGACTCAACCCACTCAGGTGATGCACCCCTCCCAGGGACGGTATGAGAGAGGCCCAGTAAGCCAGTGACTCAGCCCCTGTAATAGGGTTAGAGGCAGAGAATCCCATTAGAAAGAGGGGAACCGCCAGGCAGAGACAGCAAGGGCGGTTCGTTGCTCCAGAGCCTTTCCGTTCACCTTCCCACTCCTGGGCCAGACTACACTCAATCATATGACCCACTGAAGAGATGAGTCTTCAGTAAAGACTTAAAGGTTGAGACCGAGTTTGCGTCTCTGACATGGGTAGGCAGACCGTTCCATAAAAATGGAGCTCTATAGGAGAAAGCCATGCCTCCAGCCGTTTGCTTAGAAATTCTAGGGACAATTAGGAGTCCTGCGTCTTTTGACCGTAGCGTACGTGTAGGTATGTACGGCAGGACCAAATCAGAGAGATAGGTAGGAGCAAGCCCATGTAATGTTTTGTAGGTTAGCAGTAAAACCTTGAAATCAGCCCTTGCTTTGACAGGAAGCCAGTGTAAGGAAGCTAGCACTGGAGTAATATGATCACATTTTTTGGTTCTAGTCAGGATTCTAGCAGCCGTATTTGGCACTAACTGAAGTATATTTAGTGCTTTATCCGGGTAACCGGAAAGTAGAGCATTGCAGTAGTCTAACCTAGAAGTGACAAAAGCATGGATGAATTTTTCTACATCATTTTTGGACAGAAAGTTTCTGATTTTTGTAATGTTTGAGTTTGGTACACATCCGGTGGATAGAGAGCCGTTTATTATGTTCAACATAGGAGGCTGTTATGCACGCCTCTATGAAGAGGGAACGCAACACCCTGCTACAATTAAACTCTCCGTGAAGTGAAAAAGGTATGGACTGTAGGTGCGAGTAAGAATGACAACAAGCAGAATGTGGTACCGTTTACAAGGACTTTATTCCTTTACACGGTAATATGGGGAAAAGGGGCTGGACGGAACCAAAGCAAAGAAAGTAAATCTCAAAGCCCCCTCCTATCTTACCTGCCTAACCAATACTTACCAAATTTAGCACCACCTGGTGCCCTAACCAAAATACAGGGGGTGGTCCGCCCAGGTCTTACCTAGTGTGCCTAGACAGCGAATATGCTACGGGTATATTTATGTCCGCGGGCCTCTTGCCTAAGCACTCCCTAGGTGCCTTCCCCTTCTCCCCTGGGAACAAATGAAACAGAATATTAAACAATTTCACAAACAAACTGAGAAACAAAGGACATCAAATAAGCTCTATCTGAGCAACAAACTCACAAAACATACCAACTTCCCAGCAATGAACTCCCAGCAAAATCAACCTCTATCAAAATCTCTCTGCAATGACCTCCCAGAAAATCTCTCTCTCCTGAACAGAACACTGGCTTTTATATAGCTTCAGATTGAATGGGTAATTGGAGACAGCTGCGAGGGGGCGGGGTCAGCTCTCCAATTAGCCATGGAGTCGACCAATCAGCTGCTTGAGGGATTTCAGGAAGCCATTTCCTGAAATAAACACATGCACAAACACAAACTACAATACATAAACTGGGGAACGTAACAGAGGCCCAAGCACAGGAAGCAGCTCTTTCAGAAGTTTAGTTGGAATAGGGTCTAGTATGCAGCTTGAAGGTTTAGAGGCCATGATTATTTTCATCATTGTGTCAAGAGATATAGTACTAAAACACTTGAGCATCTCTCTTGATCCTAGGTCCTGGAAGAGTTGTGCAGACTCAGGACAACTGAGCTTTGAGGGAATACGCAGATTTAAAGAGGAGTCCGTAATTTGCTTTCTAATAATCATGATGTTTCCTCAAAGAATTTCATGAATTTATCACTGCTAAAGTGAAAGCCATCCTCTCTTGGGGAATGTTGCTTTTTAGTTAGCTTTGCGACAGTATCAAAAAGGAATTTCGGATTGTTCTTATTTTCCTCAATTAAGTTGGAAAAATAAGATGATCGAGCAGCAGTAAGGGCTCTTCGGTACTGCACGGTACTGTCTTTCCAAGCTAGTCAGAAGACTTCCAGTTTGGTGTGACGCCATTTCCGTTCCAATTTTCTGGAAGCTTGCTTCAGAGCTCGGGTATTTTCTGTGTACCAGGGAGCTAGTTTCTTATGAGAAATGTTTTTAGTTTTTAGGGTTGCAACTGCATCTAGTGTATTGCGCAAGGTTACATGTAGTTCCTCAGTTAGGTGGTTAACTGATTTTTGTCCTCTGGCGTCCTTGGGTAGACAGAGGGAATCTGTCTACCCATCAATGAATCTTTGTGTTGTCTGTGAATTTATAGCACGACTTTTGATGTTCCTTGGTTGGGGTCTGAGCAGATTATTTGTTGCAATTGCAAACGTAATAAAATGGTGGTCCGATAGTCCAGGATTATGAGGAAAAACATTAAGATCCACAACATTTATTCCATGGGACAAAACTAGGTCCAGAGTATGACTGTGACAGTGAGTGGGTCCAGAGACATGTTGGACAAAACCCACTGAGTCGACGATGGCTCCTTTTGGAGTGGGTCTGTGGACTTTTCCATGTGAATATTAAAGTCACCAAAGATTAGAATATTATCTGCTATGACTACAAGGTCCGATAGGAATTCAGGGAACTCAATGAGGAATGCTGTATATGGCCCAGGAGGCCTGTAAACAGTAGCTATAAAAAGTGATTGAGTAGGCTGCATAGATTTCATGACTAGAAGCTCAAAAGACGAAAATGTATTTTCTTTTTTTTGTAAATTGAAATTTGCTATCGTAAATGTTAGCAACACCTCCGCCTTTGAGGGATGCACGGGGGATATGGTCACTAGTGTAGCCAGGAGGTGAGGCCTCATTTAACTCATTTAAATTCATCATGCTTAAGCCATGTTTCAGTCAGGCCAATCACATCAAGATTATGATCAGTGATTAGTTCATTGACTATAATTGCCATTGAAGTAAGGGATCTAACATTAAGTAGCCCTATTTTGAGATGTGAGGTATCATGATCTCTTTCAATAATGACAGGAATGGAGGAGGTCTTTATCCTAGTGAGATTGCTAAGGCGAACACCGCCATGTTTAGTTTTGCCAAACCTAGGTCGAGGCACAGACACGGTCTCAATGGTGATAGCTGAGCTGACTACACTGACTACACTGACTGTGCTAGTGGCAGACTCCACTATGCTGGCAGGCTGGCTAATAGCCTGCTGCCTGGCCCGCACCCTATTTCATTGTGGAGCTAGAGGAGTTAGAGCCCTGTCTATGTTGGTAGATAAGATGAGAGCACCCCTCCTCTAGGATGGAGTCCGTCACTCCTCAGCAGGTCAGGCTTGGTCCTGTTTGTGGGTGAGTCCCAGAAAGAGGGCCAATTATCTACAAATTCTATCTTTTGGGAGGGGCAGAAAACAGTTTTCAACCAGCGATTGAGTTGTGAGACTCTGCTGTAGAGCTCATCACTCCCCCTAACTGGGAGGGGGCCAGAGACAATTACTCGATGCCGACACATCTTTCTAGCTGATTTACACGCAGAAGCTATGTTGCGCTTGGTGATCTCTGACTGTTTCATCCTAACATCATTGGTGCCGACATGGATAACAATATCTCTATACTCTCTACACTCGCCAGTTTTAGCTTTAGCCAGCACCATCTTCAGATTAGCCTTAACGTCGGTAGCTCTGCCCCCTGGTAAACAGTGTATGATCGCTGGATGATTCGTTTTAAGTCTAATCCTGTGGGTAATGGAGTCGCCAATGACTAGAGTTTTCAATTTGTCAGAGCTAATGGTGGGAAGCTTCCGCGTCTCAGACCCCATCCCACCCCCTCAACACGACACCATGCCCGTCTTTCTCCTGCCCGTCCGCTGCCTCTCCCCTTCTCTCTCTCCATCCCTCTCTCTTTCTCCCCCATCCCACCCTCTCAACACGACACCAGGCCCGTCTTTCTCCTGCCCCTCCGCTGCCTCTCCCCTTCTCTCTCTCCATCCCTCTCTCTTTCTCCCCCATCTCACCCTCTCAACACGACACCAGGCCCGTCTTTCTCCTGCCCCTCCGCTGCCTCTCCCCTTCTCTCTCTCCATCCCTCTCTCTTTCTCCCCATCCCACCCTCTCAACACGACACCAGGCCCGTCTTTCTCCTGCCCCTCCGCTGCCTCTCCCCTTCTCTCTCTCCATCCCTCTCTCTTTCTCCCCATCCCACCCCCTCAACACGACACCATGCCCGTCTTTCTCCTGCCCCTCCGCTGCCTCTCCCCTTCTCTCTCTCCATCCCTCTCTCTTTCTCCCCCATCCCACCCTCTCAACACGACACCAGGCCCGTCTTTCTCCTGCCCCTCCGCTGCCTCTCCCCTTCTCTCTCTCCATCCCTCTCTCTTTCTCCCCCATCCCACCCTCTCAACACGACACCAGGCCCGTCTTTCTCCTGCCCCTCCGCTGCCTCTCCCCTTCTCTCTCTCCATCCCTCTCTCTTTCTCCCCCATCCCACCCTCTCAACACGACACCAGGCATATCTTTCTCCTGCACGTCTGCCCTCTCTCGCTTTCTCTCTCTGGCTCTCTCTCTCTGGCTCTCTCTCTCTCTCTCTCTCTCTCTATCTCTCTCTCTCTCTCTCTCTCTCTCTCTCTCTCTCTCTATCCCTCTCTCTCTCTCTCTCTCTCTCTCTCTCTCTCTATCCCTCTCTCTTTCTCCCCCGTCCCACCAAGAAGCAAGAGAGGACCCTGTTACATCAACGGGTGACACATTCAAGCACACACACGTACACACGTACACACGTACACACACACACACACACACACACACGTACACACACACACAGACACACACACACGCACACGTACACACACACACACACACACACACACACACACACACACACACACACACACACACACACACGCACACACACGCACACACTCACTCCTACTCTCCCAGTGTAAGGTGGCGTGTCTTTTTGAACTTCTGCTCATTAACCTCAAATCAATTTTTTTCTTCTGCAGCTCACCCCTTTCCTTCAATCATCCTAGGCATTAAGAACAGGAATACTTTTGTGTCTGGCATCTGGTTTTGATGTCGTTTGAGTGAATTTGGGGGGCTTTGGGGGATGGAATGGAACGGCTCTTTTTGTTGTTGTTTCTGCTGTTGTTGTTGTTTTCATCTAGTAGGGTGCACACAGTGGGTGAAAACATGCTTTGGTGATGACATTTCAATTCCGAATTTTATAAAATACTTTTTAACAATAAAAATATGATTATTAATGTTCTGAATCGTTAAAGGGGTTCTTTCTCTAACATATCATTAGCATTATATATTTTTTTTAAGTCTGATTTCATAACCTAATACATCTGATAATAAGCATCAAACTCTGACGTCATAGCGGTGCAAGGTTCTCATAATAACTTTTGTGTATTTTATATTTTTGGTCGCAAAAAAGTAAAATTAGTATGACACAAGCTGAATTTGAAAAAAAGGCTTTGAAAATAAATAGCTGGGTATATGCTCAGTACTTCGTTGACATTACACAGAGATACACTTGTTTTTGTGAGAAATGTTGGAATATCAAACTAATATGAAGAGTGAATTATGATAATACTACATGTCATGTCTCAAAATCAATATCCAGTTGACCTCTATATTGTTTTATGAACATATTAACTTACACATTGGTCAAAATGTGGAATATAAACTATTTACAATGTAGGATCGTAATTATGGACTTTCATTTACCCCTTCTCTGAAGGTCTGAAGGCTAATCTCAAATGAATACATTGTTATTTCTCTAAATGCTTATAGGGGTTGAGTTCAGATTATATCCACATAGAATCAATTCCTCATGCCAAGCTTAGTTAGATGGTGTTACACTATCCTTCTTGAATGAAAAGCTGCACCTTCGTCAACATAGAAAACAAGTGGTTTGACACAACAGCATTTCAATTAACATATGAACATTTGCTGGTTGCAAAGTGCATTAGGTTGATTTTCATCCAATATATATTTTTTGTGCTTTATATCTAACATCATTTCATATGTATTCCTTATTTGTCTGTGCCCTACCGAAATCAAATGTTTCATATCTACTTGCAACCCACGTACAGACATTTGGAGAGAGCAGTGTTGTTTGTTGACAAACTCAGTGTAAGCCCCCACTATACAACAATGAGTCATGAGGAATAAGACACCAGAAACCCCAGATTTAAACAGCGAGCTCAAAGACGACTCCTCTCACTTCTAAAGCCGCTATCGTAACTTCACATCTATCTATTTCTCCAACCCGTCATCATTTACATTTTTAAATCTGCATTTTTCATATAGATCCCGTCTTATTCTAATTTGAATATCCCTGTTATTTCCCATGACACTTTTTGTTTTATTATACATTATGAATTTCTCTCTCTCGCCCCTCCTCCCTTCCCTCCTTCCCTCCTTCCCTCTCTCTCTCTCTCTAATCCCTGTGCCCACACCGCACTTATGAGCAGAAATATTTTATCAGGTGGAAGCCGCAGTCAAACTTATCATTTTAATCTTATTTCGATAAAAAAAACAATCTCTCTTCTTCTTGGTTTGACAGCAGATAATGGTTTTTTCGTTATCGCAAAGGAAACTTTGAGGACTGAGACTGCCCAAAAAATGCAAAGTAGGCCACATATTTCTCTCCCTTGGTTGACTCATAAAATATGTGAAAGGGGAAGGAGGGCAAAACATGCAGACATATGTGGTTCAAGATTGAGGTGGTCTTTTTTAAAGGTTATTGATAACTTTTTATAGGGTTTCTTAAACCTGAATTTAGCTGCAGACAAGTTGAGTGGTGTTTATTATTTTATCTTTGAGGTTTTTCTGTTGTTTTATAAAACATTTGTTTATCATCCTTTTTGTTGTGGTGTACAATACCTGTTTATTGAAAATAATCTTATCCTTTGTGTAATAGATGGCTACAGTGTATTTTCCTATATGTCATCCAATGTGTACAGACTATAGGGTGCTACACATAGATGCTGGTTTGAAGTAGTGTTCAGTTATATTCCTGCAGACTATAGGGTGCTACACATAGATGCTGGTTTGAAGTAGTGTTCAGTTATATTCCTGCAGACTATAGGGTGCTGCACATAGATGCTGGTTTGAAGTAGTGTTCAGTTATATTCCTGCAGACTATAGGGTGCTGCACATAGATTCTGGTTTGAAGTAGTGTTCAGTTATATTCCTGCAGACTATAGGGTGCTGCACATAGATGCTGGTTTGAGGTAGTGTTCAGTTATATTCCTACAGTCTCAGGCGGTGGGTGTAGCTGGTGCATGAAGTCAGGCGCAGGAGAGCAGAGATGAGTGAACAACACACTTTACTTGCGAAAGTAGCACAAAGTAACAAAACCAATGTGCGAACAATAACGGTTGCCACAATACACGGTGAAAACAGCACCCAGAAAGAACCAGCCGGAAACCGACCTGAACAACAAACAATCACACACAAATACATGGGGGAAACAGAGGGTTAAATACATGACCCGTAATTGGGAAATGACAACCAGGTGTGTGGGAAACAAAGACAAAACCAATGGAAAATGAAAAGTGGATCGGCGCTGGCTAGAAAACCGGCGACGTCGACCGAACAAGGAGAGGAACCGACTTCGGCGGAAGACATGACAAACAGACTATAAAGTGATGTAAATAGAGAGTGGTTTGATGTAGTGTATCAGTTATATTCCTACAGACTATAAAGTGATGTACATAGAGGCTGGTTGATGTAGTGTATCAGTTATATTCCTACAGACTATAGGGTGATGTACATAGAGTCTGGTTGATATAGTGTATCAGTTATATTCCTACAGACTATAAAGTGATGTACATAGAGGCTGGTTTGATGTAGTGTATCAGTTATATTCCTACAGACTATAAAGTGATGTACATAGAGGCTGGTTTGATGTAGTGTATCAGTTATATTCCTACAGACTATAAAGTGATGTACATAGAGGCTGGTTTGATGTAGTGTATCAGTTATATTCCTACAGACTATAGGGTGATGTACATAGAGGCTGGTTTGATGTAGTGTATCAGTTATATTCCTACAGACTATAGGGTGATGTACATAGAGTGGTTTGATGTAGTGTATCATATATTCCTACAGACTATAGGGTGATGTACATAGAGGCTGGTTTGATGTAGTGTATCAGTTATATTCCTACAGACTATAGGGTGATGTACATAGATGCTGGTTTGATGTAGTGTATCAGTTATATTCCTACAGACTATATATTCCCCTCTACGGGTGATGTACATAGAGGCTGGTTTGATGTAGTGTATCAGTTATATTCCTACAGACTATAGGGTGATGTACATAGAGGCTGGTTTGATGTAGTGTATCAGTTATATTCCTACAGACTATAGGTGATGTACATAGAGGCTGGTTTGATGTAGTGTATCAGTTATATTCCTACAGACTATAAAGTGATGTACATAGAGGCTGGTTTGATGTAGTGTATCAGTTATATTCCTACAGACTATAGGGTGATGTACATAGAGGCTGGTTTGATGTAGTGTATCAGTTATATTCCTACAGACTATAGGGTGATGTACATAGAGGCTGGTTTGATGTAGTGTATCAGTTATATTCCTACAGACTATAAAGTGATGTACATAGAGGCTGGTTTGATGTAGTGTATCAGTTATATTCCTACAGACTATAGGGTGATGTACATAGAGGCTGGTTTGATGTAGTGTCTCAGTTATATTCCTACAGACTATAGGTGATGTACATAGAGGCTGGTTTGATGTAGTGTATCAGTTATATTCCTACAGACTATAGGGTGATGTACATAGAGGCTGGTTTGATGTAGTGTATCAGTTATATTCCTACAGACTATAGGGTGATGTACATAGAGGCTGGTTTGATGTAGTGTATCAGTTATATTCCTACAGACTATAGGGTGATGTACATAGAGGCTGGTTTGATGTAGTGTATCAGTTATATTCCTACAGACTATAGGGTGATGTACATAGAGGCTGGTTTGATGTAGTGTATCAGTTATATTCCTACAGACTATAAAGTGATGTACATAGAGGCTGGTTTGATGTAGTGTATCAGTTATATTCCTACAGACTATAGGGTGATGTACATAGAGGCTGGTTTGATGTAGTGTATCAGTTATATTCCTACAGACTATAGGGTGATGTACATAGAGGCTGGTTTGATGTAGTGTATCAGTTATATTCCTACAGACTATAGGGTGATGTACATAGAGGCTGGTTTGATGTAGTGTATCAGTTATATTCCTACAGACTATAGGGTGATGTACATAGAGGCTGGTTTGATGTAGTGTATCAGTTATATTCCTACAGACTATAAAGTGATGTACATAGAGGCTGGTTTGATGTAGTGTATCAGTTATATTCCTACAGACTATAAAGTGATGTACATAGAGGCTGGTTTGATGTAGTGTATCAGTTATATTCCTACAGACTATAGGGTGATGTACATAGAGGCTGGTTTGATGTAGTGTATCAGTTATATTCCTACAGACTATAGGGTGATGTACATAGAGGCTGGTTTGATGTAGTGTATCAGTTATATTCCTACAGACTATAGGGTGATGTACATAGAGGCTGGTTTGATGTAGTGTATCAGTTATATTCCTACAGACTATAGGGTGATGTACATAGAGGCTGGTTTGATGTAGTGTATCAGTTATATTCCTACAGACTATAGGGTGATGTACATAGAGGCTGGTTTGATGTAGTGTATCAGTTATATTCCTACAGACTATAGGGTGATGTACATAGAGGCTGGTTTGATGTAGTGTATCAGTTATATTCCTACAGACTATAGGGTGATGTACATAGAGGCTGGTTTGATGTAGTGTATCAGTTATATTCCTACAGACTATAGGGTGATGTACATAGAGGCTGGTTTGATGTAGTGTATCAGTTATATTCCTACAGACTATAGGGTGATGTACATAGAGGCTGGTTTGATGTAGTGTATCAGTTATATTCCTACAGACTATAGGGTGATGTACATAGAGGCTGGTTTGATGTAGTGTATCAGTTATATTCCTACAGACTATAGGGTGATGTACATAGAGGCTGGTTTGATGTAGTGTATCAGTTATATTCCTACAGACTATAGGGTGATGTACATAGAGGCTGGTTTGATGTAGTGTATCAGTTATATTCCTACAGACTATAGGTGATGTACATAGAGGCTGGTTTGATGTAGTGTATCAGTTATATTCCTACAGACTATAAAGTGATGTACATAGAGGCTGGTTTGATGTAGTGTATCAGTTATATTCCTACAGACTATAAAGTGATGTACATAGAGGCTGGTTTGATGTAGTGTATCAGTTATATTCCTACAGACTATAGGGTGATGTACATAGAGGCTGGTTTGATGTAGTGTATCAGTTATATTCCTACAGACTATAGGGTGATGTACATAGAGGCTGGTTTGATGTAGTGTATCAGTTATATTCCTACAGACTATAGGGTGATGTACATAGAGGCTGGTTTGATGTAGTGTATCAGTTATATTCCTACAGACTATAGGGTGATGTACATAGAGGCTGGTTTGATGTAGTGTATCAGTTATATTCCTACAGACTATAAAGTGATGTACATAGAGGCTGGTTTGATGTAGTGTATCAGTTATATTCCTACAGACTATAGGGTGATGTACATAGAGGCTGGTTTGATGTAGTGTATCAGTTATATTCCTACAGACTATAGGGTGATGTACATAGAGGCTGGTTTGATGTAGTGTATCAGTTATATTCCTACAGACTATAAAGTGATGTACATAGAGGCTGGTTTGATGTAGTGTATCAGTTATATTCCTACAGACTATAAAGTGATGTACATAGAGGCTGGTTTGATGTAGTGTATCAGTTATATTCCTACAGACTATAGGGTGATGTACATAGATGCTGGTTTGATGTAGTGTAACAGTAATATTTCCTACAGACTATAGGGTGATGTACATAGAGGCTGGTTTGATGTAGTGTATCAGTTATATTCCTACAGACAATAGGGTGATGTACATAGAGGCTGGTTTGATGTAGTGTATCAGTTATATTCCTACAGACTATAAAGTGATGTACATAGAGGCTGGTTTGATGTAGTGTATCAGTTATATTCCTACAGACTATAAAGTGATGTACATAGAGGCTGGTTTGATGTAGTGTATCAGTTATATTCCTACAGACTATAGGGTGATGTACATAGAGGCTGGTTTGATGTAGTGTATCAGTTATATTCCTACAGACTATAGGGTGATGTACATAGAGGCTGGTTTGATGTAGTGTCTCAGTTATATTCCTACAGACAATAGGGTGATGTACATAGAGGCTGGTTTGATGTAGTGTATCAGATATATTCCTACAGACTATAAAGTGATGTACATAGAGGCTGGTTTGATGTAGTGTATCAGTTATATTCCTACAGACTATAGGGTGTTGTACATAGAGGCTGGTTTGATGTAGTGTATCAGTTATATTCCTACAGACTATAGGGTGATGTAAATAGAGGCTGGTTTGATGTAGTGTATCAGTTATATTCCTACAGACTATAGGGTGATGTACATAGAGGCTGGTTTGATGTAGTGTATCAGTTATATTCCTACAGACTATAGGGTGATGTACATAGAGGCTGGTTTGATGTAGTGTATCAGTTATATTCCTACAGACTATAGGGTGATGTACATAGAGGCTGGTTTGATGTAGTGTATCAGTTATATTCCTACAGACTATAGGGTGATGTACATAGAGGCTGGTTTGATGTAGTGTATCAGTTATATTCCTACAGACTATAGGGTGATGTAAATAGAGGCTGGTTTGATGTAGTGTATCAGTTATATTCCTACAGACTATAAAGTGATGTACATAGAGGCTGGTTTGATGTAGTGTATCAGTTATATTCCTACAGACTATAGGGTGATGTACATAGAGGCTGGTTTGATGTAGTGTATCAGTTATATTCCTACAGACTATAAAGTGATGTACATAGAGGCTGGTTTGATGTAGTGTATCAGTTATATTCCTACAGACTATAGGGTGATGTACATAGAGGCTGGTTTGATGTAGTGTATCAGTTATATTCCTACAGACTATAGGGTGATGTACATAGAGGCTGGTTTGATGTAGTGTATCAGTTATATTCCTACAGACTATAGGGTGATGTACATAGAGGCTGGTTTGATGTAGTGTATCAGTTATATTCCTACAGACTATAGGGTGATGTACATAGAGGCTGGTTTGATGTAGTGTATCAGTTATATTCCTACAGACTATAAAGTGATGTACATAGAGGCTGGTTTGATGTAGTGTATCAGTTATATTCCTACAGACTATAGGGTGATGTACATAGAGGCTGGTTTGATGTAGTGTATCAGTTATATTCCTACAGACTATAGGGTGATGTACATAGAGGCTGGTTTGATGTAGTGTATCAGTTATATTCCTACAGACTATAAAGTGATGTACATAGAGGCTGGTTTGATGTAGTGTATCAGTTATATTCCTACAGACTATAGGGTGATGTACATAGAGGCTGGTTTGATGTAGTGTATCAGTTATATTCCTACAGACTATAGGGTGATGTACATAGAGGCTGGTTTGATGTAGTGTATCAGTTATATTCCTACAGACTATAAAGTGATGTACATAGAGGCTGGTTTGATGTAGTGTAACAGTTATATTCCTACAGACTATAAAGTGATGTACATAGAGGCTGGTTTGATGTAGTGTATCAGTTATATTCCTACAGACTATAGGGTGATGTACATAGAGGCTGGTTTGATGTAGTGTATCAGTTATATTCCTACAGACTATAGGGTGATGTACATAGAGGCTGGTTTGATGTAGTGTATCAGTTATATTCCTACAGACTATAGGGTGATGTACATAGAGGCTGGTTTGATGTAGTGTATCAGTTATATTCCTACAGACTATAGGGTGATGTACATAGAGGCTGGTTTGATGTAGTGTATCAGTTATATTCCTACAGACTATAGGGTGATGTACATAGAGGCTGGTTTGATGTAGTGTATCAGTTATATTCCTACAGACTATAGGGTGATGTACATAGAGGCTGGTTTGATGTAGTGTATCAGTTATATTCCTACAGACTATAGGGTGATGTACATAGAGGCTGGTTTGATGTAGTGTATCAGTTATATTCCTACAGACTATAGGGTGATGTACATAGAGGCTGGTTTGATGTAGTGTATCAGTTATATTCCTACAGACTATAAAGTGATGTACATAGAGGCTGGTTTGATGTAGTGTATCAGTTATATTCCTACAGACTATAGGGTGATGTACATAGAGGCTGGTTTGATGTAGTGTATCAGTTATATTCCTACAGACTATAGGGTGATGTACATAGAGGCTGGTTTGATGTAGTGTATCAGTTATATTCCTACAGACTATAAAGTGATGTACATAGAGGCTGGTTTGATGTAGTGTATCAGTTATATTCCTACAGACTATAGGGTGATGTACATAGAGGCTGGTTTGATGTAGTGTATCAGTTATATTCCTACAGACTATAAAGTGATGTACATAGAGGCTGGTTTGATGTAGTGTATCAGTTATATTCCTACAGACTATAGGGTGATGTACATAGAGGCTGGTTTGATGTAGTGTATCAGTTATATTCCTACAGACTATAGGGTGATGTACATAGAGGCTGGTTTGATGTAGTGTATCAGTTATATTCCTACAGACTATAAAGTGATGTACATAGAGGCTGGTTTGATGTAGTGTATCAGTTATATTCCTACAGACTATAGGGTGATGTACATAGAGGCTGGTTTGATGTAGTGTATCAGTTATATTCCTACAGACTATAGGGTGATGTACATAGAGGCTGGTTTGATGTAGTGTATCAGTTATATTCCTACAGACTATAGGGTGATGTACATAGAGGCTGGTTTGATGTAGTGTATCAGTTATATTCCTACAGACTATAAAGTGATGTACATAGAGGCTGGTTTGATGTAGTGTATCAGTTATATTCCTACAGACTATAGGGTGATGTACATAGAGGCTGGTTTGATGTAGTGTATCAGTTATATTCCTACAGACTATAAAGTGATGTACATAGAGGCTGGTTTGATGTAGTGTATCAGTTATATTCCTACAGACTATAGGGTGATGTACATAGAGGCTGGTTTGATGTAGTGTATCAGTTATATTCCTACAGACTATAAAGTGATGTACATAGAGGCTGGTTTGATGTAGTGTATCAGTTATATTCCTACAGACTATAGGGTGATGTACATAGAGGCTGGTTTGATGTAGTGTATCAGTTATATTCCTACAGACTATAGGGTGATGTACATAGAGGCTGGTTTGATGTAGTGTATCAGTTATATTCCTACAGACTATAAAGTGATGTACATAGAGGCTGGTTTGATGTAGTGTATCAGTTATATTCCTACAGACTATAAAGTGATGTACATAGAGGCTGGTTTGATGTAGTGTATCAGTTATATTCCTACAGACTATAGGGTGATGTACATAGAGGCTGGTTTGATGTAGTGTATCAGTTATATTCCTACAGACTATAGGGTGATGTACATAGAGGCTGGTTTGATGTAGTGTATCAGTTATATTCCTACAGACTATAAAGTGATGTACATAGAGGCTGGTTTGATGTAGTGTAACAGTTATATTCCTACAGACTATAAAGTGATGTACATAGAGGCTGGTTTGATGTAGTGTATCAGTTATATTCCTACAGACTATAAAGTGATGTACATAGAGGCTGGTTTGATGTAGTGTAACAGTTATATTCCTACAGACTATAAAGTGATGTACATAGAGGCTGGTTTGATGTAGTGTATCAGTTATATTCCTACAGACTATAGGGTGATGTACATAGAGGCTGGTTTGATGTAGTGTATCAGTTATATTCCTACAGACTATAGGGTGATGTACATAGAGGCTGGTTTGATGTAGTGTATCAGTTATATTCCTACAGACTATAGGGTGATGTACATAGAGGCTGGTTTGATGTAGTGTATCAGTTATATTCCTACAGACTATAAAGTGATGTACATAGAGGCTGGTTTGATGTAGTGTATCAGTTATATTCCTACAGACTATAAAGTGATGTACATAGAGGCTGGTTTGATGTAGTGTATCAGTTATATTCCTACAGACTATAGGGTGATGTACATAGAGGCTGGTTTGATGTAGTGTATCAGTTATATTCCTACAGACTATAGGGTGATGTACATAGAGGCTGGTTTGATGTAGTGTAACAGTTATATTCCTACAGACTATAAAGTGATGTACATAGAGGCTGGTTTGATGTAGTGTATCAGTTATATTCCTACAGACTATAGGGTGATGTACATAGAGGATGGTTTAATGTAGTGTATCGGTTATATTCCTACAGACTATAGGGTGATGTACATAGAGGCTGGTTTGATGTAGTGTATCAGTTATATTCCTACAGACTATAAAGGTGATGTACATAGAGGCTGGTTTGATGTAGTGTATCGGTTATATTCCTACAGACTATAGGGTGATGTACATAGAGGCTGGTTTGATGTAGTGTATCAGTTATATTCCTACAGACTATAGGGTGTTGTACATAGAGGCTGGTTTGATGTAGTGTATCAGTTATATTCCTACAGACTATAGGGTGTTGTACATAGAGGCTGGTTTGATGTAGTGTATCAGTTATATTCCTACAGACTATAGGGTGATGTACATAGAGGCTGGTTTGATGTAGTGTATCAGTTATATTCCTACAGACTATAAAGTGATGTACATAGAGGCTGGTTTGATGTAGTGTATCAGTTATATTCCTACAGACTATAAAGTGATGTACATAGAGGCTGGTTTGATGTAGTGTATCAGTTATATTCCTACAGACTATAGGGTGATGTACATAGAGGCTGGTTTGATGTAGTGTATCAGTTATATTCCTACAGACTATAAAGTGATGTACATAGAGGCTGGTTTGATGTAGTGTATCAGTTATATTCCTACAGACTATAGGGTGATGTACATAGAGGCTGGTTTGATGTAGTGTATCAGTTATATTCCTACAGACTATAGGGTGATGTACATAGAGGCTGGTTTGATGTAGTGTATCAGTTATATTCCTACAGACTATAGGGTGATGTACATAGAGTGGTTTGATGTAGTGTATCAGTTATATTCCTACAGACTATAGGGTGATGTACATAGAGGCTGGTTTGATGTAGTGTATCAGTTATATTCCTACAGACTATAGGGTGATGTACATAGAGGCTGGTTTGATGTAGTGTATCAGTTATATTCCTACAGACTATAGGGTGATGTACATAGAGGCTGGTTTGATGTAGTGTATCAGTTATATTCCTACAGACTATAGGGTGATGTACATAGAGGCTGGTTTGATGTAGTGTATCAGTTATATTCCTACAGACTATAGGGTGATGTACATAGAGGCTGGTTTGATGTAGTGTATCAGTTATATTCCTACAGACTATAGGGTGATGTACATAGAGGCTGGTTTGATGTAGTGTCTCAGTTATATTCCTACAGACTATAAAGTGATGTACATAGAGGCTGGTTTGATGTAGTGTATCAGTTATATTCCTACAGACTATAGGGTGATGTACATAGAGGCTGGTTTGATGTAGTGTATCAGTTATATTCCTACAGACTATAGGGTGATGTACATAGAGGCTGGTTTGATGTAGTGTATCAGTTATATTCCTACAGACTATAAAGTGATGTACATAGAGGCTGGTTTGATGTAGTGTATCAGTTATATTCCTACAGACTATAGGGTGATGTACATAGAGGCTGGTTTGATGTAGTGTAACAGTTATATTCCTACAGACTATAAAGTGATGTACATAGAGGCTGGTTTGATGTAGTGTATCAGTTATATTCCTACAGACTATAGGGTGATGTACATAGAGGCTGGTTTGATGTAGTGTATCAGTTATATTCCTACAGACTATAGGGTGATGTACATAGAGGCTGGTTTGATGTAGTGTATCAGTTATATTCCTACAGACTATAGGGTGATGTACATAGAGGCTGGTTTGATGTAGTGTATCAGTTATATTCCTACAGACTATAAAGGGTGATGTACATAGAGGCTGGTTTGATGTAGTGTATCAGTTATATTCCTACAGACTATAAAGTGATGTACATAGAGGCTGGTTTGATGTAGTGTATCAGTTATATTCCTACAGACTATAAAGTGATGTACATAGAGGCTGGTTTGATGTAGTGTATCAGTTATATTCCTACAGACTATAGGGTGATGTACATAGAGGCTGGTTTGATGTAGTGTCTCAGTTATATTCCTACAGACTATAAAGTGATGTACATAGAGGCTGGTTTGATGTAGTGTATCAGTTATATTCCTACAGACTATAGGGTGATGTACATAGAGGCTGGTTTGATGTAGTGTATCAGTTATATTCCTACAGACTATAGGGTGATGTACATAGAGGCTGGTTTGATGTAGTGTCTCAGTTATATTCCTACAGACTATAAAGTGATGTACATAGAGGCTGGTTTGATGTAGTGTATCAGTTATATTCCTACAGACTATAGGTGATGTACATAGAGGCTGGTTTGATGTAGTGTACAGTTATATTCCTACAGACTATAGGGTGATTACATAGAGGCTGGTTTGATGTAGTGTATCAGTTATATTCCTACAGACTATAGGGTGATGTACATAGAGGCTGGTTTGATGTAGTGTATCAGTTATATTCCTACAGACTATAAAGTGTTGTACATAGAGGCTGGTTTGATGTAGTGTATCAGTTATATTCCTACAGACTATAGGGTGATGTACATAGAGGCTGGTTTGATGTAGTGTATCAGTTATATTCCTACAGACTATAAAGTGATGTACATAGAGGCTGGTTTGATGTAGTGTATCAGTTATATTCCTACAGACTATAGGGTGATGTACATAGAGCTGGTTTGATGTAGTGTATCAGTTATATTCCTACAGACTATAGGGTGATGTACATAGAGGCTGGTTTGATGTAGTGTATCAGTTATATTCCTACAGACTATAGGGTGATGTACATAGAGGCTGGTTTGATGTAGTGTATCAGTTATATTCCTACAGACTATAGGGTGATGTACATAGAGGCTGGTTTGATGTAGTGTCTCAGTTATATTCCTACAGACTATAAAGTGATGTACATAGAGGCTGGTTTGATGTAGTGTATCAGTTATATTCCTACAGACTATAAAGTGATGTACATAGAGGCTGGTTTGATGTAGTGTATCAGTTATATTCCTACAGACTATAGGGTGATGTACATAGAGGCTGGTTTGATGTAGTGTATCAGTTATATTCCTACAGACTATAGGGTGATGTACATAGAGGCTGGTTTGATGTAGTGTATCAGTTATATTCCTACAGACTATAAAGTGATGTACATAGAGGCTGGTTTGATGTAGTGTATCAGATATATTCCTACAGACTATAGGGTGATGTACATAGAGGCTGGTTTGATGTAGTGTATCAGTTATATTCCTACAGACTATAGGGTGATGTACATAGAGGCTGGTTTGATGTAGTGTATCAGTTATATTCCTACAGACTATAGGGTGATGTACATAGAGGCTGGTTTGATGTAGTGTATCAGTTATATTCCTACAGACAATAGGGTGATGTACATAGAGGCTGGTTTGATGTAGTGTATCAGTTATATTCCTACAGACTATAAAGGGTGATGTACATAGAGGCTGGTTTGATGTAGTGTATCAGTTATATTCCTACAGACTATAAAGTGATGTACATAGAGGCTGGTTTGATGTAGTGTATCAGTTATATTCCTACAGACTATAAAGTGATGTACATAGAGGCTGGTTTGATGTAGTGTATCAGTTATATTCCTACAGACTATAGGGTGATGTACATAGAGGCTGGTTTGATGTAGTGTATCAGTTATATTCCTACAGACTATAAAGTGATGTACATAGAGGCTGGTTTGATGTAGTGTATCAGTTATATTCCTACAGACTATAGGGTGATGTACATAGAGGCTGGTTTGATGTAGTGTATCAGTTATATTCCTACAGACTATAGGGTGTTGTACATAGAGGCTGGTTTGATGTAGTGTATCAGTTATATTCCTACAGACTATAGGGTGATGTACATAGAGGCTGGTTTGATGTAGTGTATCAGTTATATTCCTACAGACTATAGGGTGATGTACATAGAGGCTGGTTTGATGTAGTGTCTCAGTTATATTCCTACAGACTATAAAGTGATGTACATAGAGGCTGGTTTGATGTAGTGTATCAGTTATATTCCTACAGACTATAAAGTGATGTACATAGAGGCTGGTTTGATGTAGTGTATCAGTTATATTCCTACAGACTATAAAGTGATGTACATAGAGGCTGGTTTGATGTAGTGTATCAGTTATATTCCTACAGACTATAGGGTGATGTACATAGAGGCTGGTTTGATGTAGTGTATCAGTTATATTCCTACAGACTATAAAGTGATGTACATAGAGGCTGGTTTGATGTAGTGTATCAGTTATATTCCTACAGACTATAGGGTGATGTACATAGAGGCTGGTTTGATGTAGTGTATCAGTTATATTCCTACAGACTATAGGGTGATGTACATAGAGGCTGGTTTGATGTAGTGTATCAGTTATATTCCTACAGACTATAGGGTGATGTACATAGAGGCTGGTTTGATGTAGTGTATCAGTTATATTCCTACAGACTATAGGGTGATGTACATAGAGGCTGGTTTGATGTAGTGTATCAGTTATATTCCTACAGACTATAGGGTGATGTACATAGAGGCTGGTTTGATGTAGTGTATCAGTTATATTCCTACAGACTATAAAGTGATGTACATAGAGGCTGGTTTGATGTAGTGTATCTTATATTCCTACAGACTATAGTTTGTACATAGAGGCTGGTTTGATGTAGTATCAGTTATATTCCTACAGACTATAGGGTGATGTACATAGAGGCTGGTTTGATGTAGTGTATCAGTTATATTCCTACAGACTATAAAGTGATGTACATAGAGGCTGGTTTGATGTAGTGTATCAGTTATATTCCTACAGACTATAAAGTGATGTACATAGAGGCTGGTTTGATGTAGTGTAACAGTTATATTCCTACAGACTATAGGGTGATGTACATAGAGGCTGGTTGATGTAGTGTATCAGTTATATTCCTACAGACTATAGGGTGATGTACATAGAGGCTGGTTTGATGTAGTGTATCAGTTATATTCCTACAGACTATAAAGTGATGTACATAGAGGCTGGTTTGATGTAGTGTATCAGTTATATTCCTACAGACTATAGGGTGATGTACATAGAGGCTGGTTTGATGTAGTGTATCAGTTATATTCCTACAGACTATAGGGTGATGTACATAGAGGCTGGTTTGATGTAGTGTCTCAGTTATATTCCTACAGACTATAAAGGTGATGTACATAGAGGCTGGTTTGATGTAGTGTATCAGTTATATTCCTACAGACTATAGGGTGATGTACATAGAGGCTGGTTTGATGTAGTGTATCAGTTATATTCCTACAGACTATAAAGTGATGTACATAGAGGCTGGTTTGATGTAGTGTATCAGTTATATTCCTACAGACTATAAAGTGATGTACATAGAGGCTGGTTTGATGTAGTGTATCAGTTATATTCCTACAGACTATAGGGTGATGTACATAGAGGCTGGTTTGATGTAGTGTATCAGTTATATTCCTACAGACTATAGGGTGATGTACATAGAGGCTGGTTTGATGTAGTGTATCAGTTATATTCCTACAGACTATAAAGTGATGTACATAGAGGCTGGTTTGATGTAGTGTATCAGTTATATTCCTACAGACTATAAAGTGATGTACATAGAGGCTGGTTTGATGTAGTGTAACAGTTATATTCCTACAGACTATAAAGTGATGTACATAGAGGCTGGTTTGATGTAGTGTATCAGTTATATTCCTACAGACTATAGGGTGATGTACATAGAGGCTGGTTTGATGTAGTGTATCAGTTATATTCCTACAGACTATAGGGTGATGTACATAGAGGCTGGTTTGATGTAGTGTATCAGTTATATTCCTACAGACTATAGGGTGATGTACATAGAGGCTGGTTTGATGTAGTGTCTCAGTTATATTCCTACAGACTATAAAGTGATGTACATAGAGGCTGGTTTGATGTAGTGTATCAGTTATATTCCTACAGACTATAGGGTGATGTACATAGAGCTGGTTTGATGTAGTGTATCAGTTATATTCCTACAGACTATAGGGTGATGTACATAGAGGCTGGTTTGATGTAGTGTATCAGTTATATTCCTACAGACTATAAAGTGATGTACATAGAGGCTGGTTTGATGTAGTGTATCAGTTATATTCCTACAGACTATAAAGTGATGTACATAGAGGCTGGTTTGATGTAGTGTATCAGTTATATTCCTACAGACTATAGGGTGATGTACATAGAGGCTGGTTTGATGTAGTGTATCAGTTATATTCCTACAGACTATAAAGTGATGTACATAGAGGCTGGTTTGATGTAGTGTATCAGTTATATTCCTACAGACTATAGGGTGATGTACATAGAGGCTGGTTTGATGTAGTGTATCAGTTATATTCCTACAGACTATAGGGTGATGTACATAGAGGCTGGTTTGATGTAGTGTATCAGTTATATTCCTACAGACTATAAAGTGATGTACATAGAGGCTGGTTTGATGTAGTGTATCAGTTATATTCCTACAGACTATAGGGTGATGTACATAGAGGCTGGTTTGATGTAGTGTATCAGTTATATTCCTACAGACTATAGGGTGATGTACATAGAGGCTGGTTTGATGTAGTGTATCAGTTATATTCCTACAGACTATAGGGTGATGTACATAGAGGCTGGTTTGATGTAGTGTATCAGTTATATTCCTACAGACTATAGGGTGATGTACATAGAGGCTGGTTTGATGTAGTGTATCAGTTATATTCCTACAGACTATAGGGTGATGTACATAGAGGCTGGTTTGATGTAGTGTATCAGTTATATTCCTACAGACTATAAAGGTGATGTACATAGAGGCTGGTTTGATGTAGTGTATCAGTTATATTCCTACAGACTATAAAGTGATGTACATAGAGGCTGGTTTGATGTAGTGTAACAGTTATATTCCTACAGACTATAAAGTGATGTACATAGAGGCTGGTTTGATGTAGTGTATCAGTTATATTCCTACAGACTATAGGGTGATGTACATAGAGGCTGGTTTGATGTAGTGTATCAGTTATATTCCTACAGACTATAGGGTGATGTACATAGAGGCTGGTTTGATGTAGTGTCTCAGTTATATTCCTACAGACTATAAAGTGATGTACATAGAGGCTGGTTTGATGTAGTGTATCAGTTATATTCCTACAGACTATAAAGTGATGTACATAGAGGCTGGTTTGATGTAGTGTATCAGTTATATTCCTACAGACTATAAAGTGATGTACATAGAGGCTGGTTTGATGTAGTGTATCAGTTATATTCCTACAGACTATAGGGTGATGTACATAGAGGCTGGTTTGATGTAGTGTATCAGTTATATTCCTACAGACTATAGGGTGATGTACATAGAGGCTGGTTTGATGTAGTGTATCAGTTATATTCCTACAGACTATAGGGTGATGTAAATAGAGGCTGGTTTGATGTAGTGTATCAGTTATATTCCTACAGACTATAGGGTGATGTACATAGAGGCTGGTTTGATGTAGTGTAACAGTTATATTCCTACAGACTATAAAGTGATGTACATAGAGGCTGGTTTGATGTAGTGTATCAGTTATATTCCTACAGACTATAGGGTGATGTACATAGAGGCTGGTTTGATGTAGTGTATCAGTTATATTCCTACAGACTATAAAGTGATGTACATAGAGGCTGGTTTGATGTAGTGTAACAGTTATATTCCTACAGACTATAAAGTGATGTACATAGAGGCTGGTTTGATGTAGTGTATCAGTTATATTCCTACAGACTATAAAGTGATGTACATAGAGGCTGGTTTGATGTAGTGTATCAGTTATATTCCTACAGACTATAGGGTGATGTACATAGAGGCTGGTTTGATGTAGTGTATCAGTTATATTCCTACAGACTATAAAGTGATGTACATAGAGGCTGGTTTGATGTAGTGTATCAGTTATATTCCTACAGACTATAGGGTGATGTACATAGAGGCTGGTTTGATGTAGTGTATCAGTTATATTCCTACAGACTATAGGGTGATGTACATAGAGGCTGGTTTGATGTAGTGTATCAGTTATATTCCTACAGACTATAAAGTGATGTACATAGAGGCTGGTTTGATGTAGTGTATCAGTTATATTCCTACAGACTATAGGGTGATGTACATAGAGGCTGGTTTGATGTAGTGTATCAGTTATATTCCTACAGACTATAGGGTGATGTACATAGAGGCTGGTTTGATGTAGTGTATCAGTTATATTCCTACAGACTATAAAGTGATGTACATAGAGGCTGGTTTGATGTAGTGTATCAGTTATATTCCTACAGACTATAGGGTGATGTACATAGAGGCTGGTTTGATGTAGTGTATCAGTTATATTCCTACAGACTATAAAGTGATGTACATAGAGGCTGGTTTGATGTAGTGTATCAGTTATATTCCTACAGACTATAAAGTGATGTACATAGAGGCTGGTTTGATGTAGTGTATCAGTTATATTCCTACAGACTATAGGGTGATGTACATAGAGGCTGGTTTGATGTAGTGTATCAGTTATATTCCTACAGACTATAAAGTGATGTACATAGAGGCTGGTTTGATGTAGTGTATCAGTTATATTCCTACAGACTATAAAGTGATGTACATAGAGGCTGGTTTGATGTAGTGTATCAGTTATATTCCTACAGACTATAGGGTGATGTACATAGAGGCTGGTTTGATGTAGTGTATCAGTTATATTCCTACAGACTATAAAGTGATGTACATAGAGGCTGGTTTGATGTAGTGTATCAGTTATATTCCTACAGACTATAAAGGTGATGTACATAGAGGCTGGTTTGATGTAGTGTATCAGTTATATTCCTACAGACTATAGGGTGATGTACATAGAGGCTGGTTTGATGTAGTGTATCAGTTATATTCCTACAGACTATAAAGTGATGTACATAGAGGCTGGTTTGATGTAGTGTATCAGTTATATTCCTACAGACTATAAAGTGATGTACATAGAGGCTGGTTTGATGTAGTGTATCAGTTATATTCCTACAGACTATAGGGTGATGTACATAGAGGCTGGTTTGATGTAGTGTATCAGTTATATTCCTACAGACTATAAAGTGATGTACATAGAGGCTGGTTTGATGTAGTGTATCAGTTATATTCCTACAGACTATAAAGTGATGTACATAGAGGCTGGTTTGATGTAGTGTATCAGTTATATTCCTACAGACTATAGGGTGATGTACATAGAGGCTGGTTTGATGTAGTGTATCAGTTATATTCCTACAGACTATAGGGTGATGTACATAGAGGCTGGTTTGATGTAGTGTATCAGTTATATTCCTACAGACTATAGGGTGATGTACATAGAGGCTGGTTTGATGTAGTGTATCATTATATTCCTACAGACTATAAAGTGATGTACATAGAGGCTGGTTTGATGTAGTGTATCAGTTATATTCCTACAGACTATAAAGTGATGTACATAGAGGCTGGTTTGATGTAGTGTATCAGTTATATTCCTACAGACTATAGGGTGATGTACATAGAGGCTGGTTTGATGTAGTGTATCAGTTATATTCCTACAGACTATAGGGTGATGTACATAGAGGCTGGTTTGATGTAGTGTATCAGTTATATTCCTACAGACTATAAAGGGTGATGTACATAGAGGCTGGTTTGATGTAGTGTATCAGTTATATTCCTACAGACTATAGGGTGATGTACATAGAGGCTGGTTTGATGTAGTGTATCAGTTATATTCCTACAGACTATAGGGTGATGTACATAGAGGCTGGTTTGATGTAGTGTATCAGTTATATTCCTACAGACTATAAAGTGATGTACATAGAGGCTGGTTTGATGTAGTGTATCAGTTATATTCCTACAGACTATAGGGTGATGTACATAGAGGCTGGTTTGATGTAGTGTAACAGTTATATTCC
This sequence comes from Oncorhynchus nerka, assembly GCF_034236695.1. Taxonomy (NCBI): domain Eukaryota; kingdom Metazoa; phylum Chordata; class Actinopteri; order Salmoniformes; family Salmonidae; genus Oncorhynchus; species Oncorhynchus nerka. The sequence goes on along the minus strand of NC_088407.1, from coordinate 74,421,618 downwards.
TACAGACTATAAAGTGATGTACATAGAGGCTGGTTTGATGTAGTGTATCAGTTATATTCCTACAGACTATAGGGTGATGTACATAGAGGCTGGTTTGATGTAGTGTATCAGTTATATTCCTACAGACTATAAAGTGATGTACATAGAGGCTGGTTTGATGTAGTGTATCAGTTATATTCCTACAGACTATAGGGTGATGTACATAGAGGCTGGTTTGATGTAGTGTATCAGTTATATTCCTACAGACTATAAAGTGATGTACATAGAGGCTGGTTTGATGTAGTGTATCAGTTATATTCCTACAGACTATAGGGTGATGTACATAGAGGCTGGTTTGATGTAGTGTATCAGTTATATTCCTACAGACTATAGGGTGATGTACATAGAGGCTGGTTTGATGTAGTGTAACAGTTATATTCCTACAGACTATAAAGTGATGTACATAGAGGCTGGTTTGATGTAGTGTATCAGTTATATTCCTACAGACTATAGGGTGATGTACATAGAGGCTGGTTTGATGTAGTGTATCAGTTATATTCCTACAGACTATAGGGTGATGTACATAGAGGCTGGTTTGATGTAGTGTATCAGTTATATTCCTACAGACTATAAAGGTGATGTACATAGAGGCTGGTTTGATGTAGTGTATCAGTTATATTCCTACAGACTATAGGGTGATGTACATAGAGGCTGGTTTGATGTAGTGTATCAGTTATATTCCTACAGACTATAAAGTGATGTACATAGAGGCTGGTTTGATGTAGTGTATCAGTTATATTCCTACAGACTATAAAGTGATGTACATAGAGGCTGGTTTGATGTAGTGTATCAGTTATATTCCTACAGACTATAGGGTGATGTACATAGAGGCTGGTTTGATGTAGTGTATCGGTTATATTCCTACAGACTATAGGGTGATGTACATAGAGGCTGGTTTGATGTAGTGTATCAGTTATATTCCTACAGACTATAAAGTGATGTACATAGAGGCTGGTTTGATGTAGTGTATCAGTTATATTCCTACAGACTATAGGGTGATGTACATAGAGGCTGGTTTAATGTAGTGTATCGGTTATATTCCTACAGATTATAGGGTGATGTAAATAGAGGCTGGTTTGATGTAGTGTATCAGTTATATTCCTACAGACTATAAAGTGATGTACATAGAGGCTGGTTTGATGTAGTGTATCAGTTATATTCCTACAGACTATAAAGTGATGTACATAGAGGCTGGTTTGATGTAGTGTATCAGTTATATTCCTACAGACTATAAAGTGATGTACATAGAGGCTGGTTTGATGTAGTGTATCAGTTATATTCCTACAGACTATAGGGTGATGTACATAGAGGCTGGTTTGATGTAGTGTATCAGTTATATTCCTACAGACTATAAAGTGATGTACATAGAGGCTGGTTTGATGTAGTGTATCAGTTATATTCCTACAGACTATAAAGTGATGTACATAGAGGCTGGTTTGATGTAGTGTATCAGTTATATTCCTACAGACTATAAAGTGATGTACATAGAGGCTGGTTTGATGTAGTGTATCAGTTATATTCCTACAGACTATAGGGTGATGTACATAGAGGCTGGTTTGATGTAGTGTATCAGTTATATTCCTACAGACTATAGGGTGATGTACATAGAGGCTGGTTTGATGTAGTGTATCAGTTATATTCCTACAGACTATAAAGGATGTACATAGAGGCTGGTTTGATGTAGTGTATCAGTTATATTCCTACAGACTATAAAGTGATGTACATAGAGTGGTTTGATGTAGTGTATCAGTTATATTCCTACAGACTATAGGGTTATAGAGGCTGGTTTGATGTAGTGTATCAGTTATATTCCTACAGACTATAGGGTGATGTACATAGAGGCTGGTTTGATGTAGTGTCTCAGTTATATTCCTACAGACAATAGGGTGATGTACATAGAGGCTGGTTTGATGTAGTGTATCAGTTATATTCCTACAGACTATAAAGTGATGTACATAGAGGCTGGTTTGATGTAGTGTATCAGTTATATTCCTACAGACTATAGGGTGATGTACATAGAGGCTGGTTTGATGTAGTGTATCAGTTATATTCCTACAGACTATAAAGTGATGTACATAGAGGCTGGTTTGATGTAGTGTATCAGTTATATTCCTACAGACTATAGGGTGATGTACATAGAGGCTGGTTTGATGTAGTGTATCAGTTATATTCCTACAGACTATAGGGTGATGTACATAGAGGCTGGTTTGATGTAGTGTCTCAGTTATATTCCTACAGACTATAAAGTGATGTACATAGAGGCTGGTTTGATGTAGTGTATCAGTTATATTCCTACAGACTATAGGGTGATGTACATAGAGGCTGGTTTGATGTAGTGTATCAGTTATATTCCTACAGACTATAGGGTGATGTACATAGAGGCTGGTTTGATGTAGTGTATCAGTTATATTCCTACAGACTATAAAGTGATGTACATAGAGGCTGGTTTGATGTAGTGTATCAGTTATATTCCTACAGACTATAGGGTGATGTACATAGAGGCTGGTTTAATGTAGTGTATCGGTTATATTCCTACAGATTATAGGGTGATGTACATAGAGGCTGGTTTGATGTAGTGTATCAGTTATATTCCTACAGACTATAAAGTGATGTACATAGAGGCTGGTTTGATGTAGTGTAACAGTTATATTCCTACAGACTATAAAGTGATGTACATAGAGGCTGGTTTGATGTAGTGTATCAGTTATATTCCTACAGACTATAGGGTGATGTACATAGAGGCTGGTTTGATGTAGTGTAACAGTTATATTCCTACAGACTATAAAGTGATGTACATAGAGGCTGGTTTGATGTAGTGTATCAGTTATATTCCTACAGACTATAAAGTGATGTACATAGAGGCTGGTTTGATGTAGTGTATCAGTTATATTCCTACAGACTATAAAGTGATGTACATAGAGGCTGGTTTGATGTAGTGTATCAGTTATATTCCTACAGACTATAGGGTGATGTACATAGAGGCTGGTTTGATGTAGTGTATCAGTTATATTCCTACAGACTATAGGGTGATGTACATAGAGGCTGGTTTGATGTAGTGTATCAGTTATATTCCTACAGACTATAAAGTGATGTACATAGAGGCTGGTTTGATGTAGTGTAACAGTTATATTCCTACAGACTATAAAGGGTGATGTACATAGAGGCTGGTTTGATGTAGTGTATCAGTTATATTCCTACAGACTATAGGGTGATGTACATAGAGGCTGGTTTGATGTAGTGTATCAGTTATATTCCTACAGACTATAGGGTGATGTACATAGAGGCTGGTTTGATGTAGTGTATCAGTTATATTCCTACAGACTATAGGGTGATGTACATAGAGGCTGGTTTGATGTAGTGTATCAGTTATATTCCTACAGACTATAGGGTGATGTACATATAGGCTGGTTTGATGTAGTGTATCAGTTATATTCCTACAGACTATAGGGTGATGTACATAGAGGCTGGTTTGATGTAGTGTATCAGTTATATTCCTACAGACTATAAAGTGATGTACATAGAGGCTGGTTTGATGTAGTGTATCAGTTATATTCCTACAGACTATAGGGTGATGTACATAGAGGCTGGTTTGATGTAGTGTATCAGTTATATTCCTACAGACTATAAAGTGATGTACATAGAGGCTGGTTTGATGTAGTGTATCAGTTATATTCCTACAGACTATAAAGTGATGTACATAGAGGCTGGTTTGATGTAGTGTAACAGTTATATTCCTACAGACTATAAAGTGATGTACATAGAGGCTGGTTGATGTAGTGTATCAGTTATATTCCTACAGACTATAGGGTGATGTACATAGAGGCTGGTTTGATGTAGTGTAACAGTTATATTCCTACAGACTATAAAGTGATGTACATAGAGGCTGGTTTGATGTAGTGTATCAGTTATATTCCTACAGACTATAGGGTGATGTACATAGAGGCTGGTTTGATGTAGTGTATCAGTTATATTCCTACAGACTATAGGGTGATGTACATAGAGGCTGGTTTGATGTAGTGTATCAGTTATATTCCTACAGACTATAAAGTGATGTACATAGAGGCTGGTTTGATGTAGTGTATCAGATATATTCCTACAGACTATAGGGTGATGTACATAGAGGCTGGTTTGATGTAGTGTATCAGTTATATTCCTACAGACTATAGGGTGATGTACATAGAGGCTGGTTTGATGTAGTGTATCAGTTATATTCCTACAGACTATAAAGTGATGTACATAGAGGCTGGTTTGATGTAGTGTATCAGTTATATTCCTACAGACTATAGGGTGATGTACATAGAGGCTGGTTTGATGTAGTGTCTCAGTTATATTCCTACAGACTATAAAGAGTACATAGAGGCTGGTTTGATGTAGTGTATCAGTTATATTCCTACAGACTATAAAGTGATGTACATAGAGGCTGGTTTGATGTAGTGTATCAGTTATATTCCTACAGACTATAAAGTGATGTACATAGAGGCTGGTTTGATGTAGTGTATCAGTTATATTCCTACAGACTATAGGGTGATGTACATAGAGGCTGGTTTGATGTAGTGTATCAGTTATATTCCTACAGACTATAGGGTGATGTACATAGAGGCTGGTTTGATGTAGTGTATCAGTTATATTCCTACAGACTATAAAGTGATGTACATAGAGGCTGGTTTGATGTAGTGTATCAGTTATATTCCTACAGACTATAAAGTGATGTACATAGAGGCTGGTTTGATGTAGTGTATCAGTTATATTCCTACAGACTATAGGGTGATGTACATAGAGGCTGGTTTGATGTAGTGTATCAGTTATATTCCTACAGACTATAAAGTGATGTACATAGAGGCTGGTTTGATGTAGTGTAACAGTTATATTCCTACAGACTATAAAGTGATGTACATAGAGGCTGGTTTGATGTAGTGTATCAGTTATATTCCTACAGACTATAAAGTGATGTACATAGAGGCTGGTTTGATGTAGTGTAACAGTTATATTCCTACAGACTATAAAGTGATGTACATAGAGGCTGGTTTGATGTAGTGTATCAGTTATATTCCTACAGACTATAGGGTGATGTACATAGAGGCTGGTTTGATGTAGTGTATCAGTTATATTCCTACAGACTATAAAGTGATGTACATAGAGGCTGGTTTGATGTAGTGTATCAGTTATATTCCTACAGACTAGTAGGGTGATGTACATAGAGGCTGGTTTGATGTAGTGTATCAGTTATATTCCTACAGACTATAGGGTGATGTACATAGAGGCTGGTTTGATGTAGTGTCTCAGTTATATTCTTACAGACTATAAAGTGATGTACATAGAGGCTGGTTTGATGTAGTGTATCAGATATATTCCTACAGACTATAGGGTGATGTACATAGAGGCTGGTTTGATGTAGTGTATCAGTTATATTCCTACAGACTATAGGGTGATGTACATAGAGGCTGGTTTGATGTAGTGTATCAGTTATATTCCTACAGACTATAAAGTGATGTACATAGAGGCTGGTTTGATGTAGTGTATCAGTTATATTCCTACAGACTATAGGGTGATGTACATAGAGGCTGGTTTGATGTAGTGTCTCAGTTATATTCCTACAGACTATAAAGTGATGTACATAGAGGCTGGTTTGATGTAGTGTATCAGTTATATTCCTACAGACTATAAAGTGATGTACATAGAGGCTGGTTTGATGTAGTGTATCAGTTATATTCCTACAGACTATAGGGTGATGTACATAGAGGCTGGTTTGATGTAGTGTATCAGTTATATTCCTACAGACTATAAAGTGATGTACATAGAGGCTGGTTTGATGTAGTGTATCAGTTATATTCCTACAGACTATAGGGTGATGTACATAGAGGCTGGTTTGATGTAGTGTATCAGTTATATTCCTACAGACTATAAAGTGATGTACATAGAGGCTGGTTTGATGTAGTGTATCAGTTATATTCCTACAGACTATAAAGTGATGTACATAGAGGCTGGTTTGATGTAGTGTATCAGTTATATTCCTACAGACTATAGGGTGATGTACATAGAGGCTGGTTTGATGTAGTGTATCAGTTATATTCCTACAGACTATAGGGTGATGTACATAGAGGCTGGTTTGATGTAGTGTATCAGTTATATTCCTACAGACTATAAAGTGATGTACATAGAGGCTGGTTTGATGTAGTGTAACAGTTATATTCCTACAGACTATAAAGTGATGTACATAGAGGCTGGTTTGATGTAGTGTATCAGTTATATTCCTACAGACTATAGGGTGATGTACATAGAGGCTGGTTTGATGTAGTGTAACAGTTATATTCCTACAGACTATAAAGTGATGTACATAGAGGCTGGTTTGATGTAGTGTATCAGTTATATTCCTACAGACTATAGGGTGATGTACATAGAGGCTGGTTTGATGTAGTGTATCAGTTATATTCCTACAGACTATAGGGTGATGTACATAGAGGCTGGTTTGATGTAGTGTATCAGTTATATTCCTACAGACTATAAAGTGATGTACATAGAGGCTGGTTTGATGTAGTGTATCAGTTATATTCCTACAGACTATAGATGTACATATAGGCTGGTTTGATGTAGTGTCTCAGTTATATTCCTACAGACTATAAAGTGATGTACATAGAGGCTGGTTTGATGTAGTGTATCAGTTATATTCCTACAGACTATAAAGTGATGTACATAGAGGCTGGTTTGATGTAGTGTATCAGTTATATTCCTACAGATTATAGGGTGATGTACATAGAGGCTGGTTTGATGTAGTGTATCAGTTATATTCCTACAGACTATAAAGTGATGTACATAGAGGCTGGTTTGATGTAGTGTATCAGTTATATTCCTACAGACTATAGGGTGATGTACATAGAGGCTGGTTTGATGTAGTGTATCAGTTATATTCCTACAGACTATAAAGTGATGTACATAGAGGCTGGTTTGATGAGTTATATTCCTACAGACTATAGGTGATGTACATAGATTTGATGTAGTGTATCAGTTATATTCCTACAGACTATAAAGTGATGTACATAGAGGCTGGTTTGATGTAGTGTATCAGTTATATTCCTACAGACTATAAAGTGATGTACATAGAGGCTGGTTTGATGTAGTGTATCAGTTATATTCCTACAGACTATAGGTGATGTACATAGAGGCTGGTTTGATGTAGTGTATCAGTTATATTCCTACAGACTATAAAGTGATGTACATAGAGGCTGGTTTGATGTAGTGTATCAGTTATATTCCTACAGACTATAGGGTGATGTACATAGAGGCTGGTTTGATGTAGTGTATCAGTTATATTCCTACAGACTATAAAGTGATGTACATAGAGGCTGGTTTGATGTAGTGTATCAGTTATATTCCTACAGACTATAAAGTGATGTACATAGAGGCTGGTTTGATGTAGTGTATCAGTTATATTCCTACAGACTATAAAGTGATGTACATAGAGGCTGGTTTGATGTAGTGTATCAGTTATATTCCTACAGACTATAGGGTGATGTACATAGAGGCTGGTTTGATGTAGTGTATCAGTTATATTCCTACAGACTATAAAGTGATGTACATAGAGGCTGGTTTGATGTAGTGTATCAGTTATATTCCTACAGACTATAGGGTGATGTACATAGAGGCTGGTTTGATGTAGTGTATCAGTTATATTCCTACAGACTATAGGGTGATGTACATAGAGGCTGGTTTGATGTAGTGTATCAGTTATATTCCTACAGACTATAAAGTGATGTACATAGAGGCTGGTTTGATGTAGTGTATCAGTTATATTCCTACAGACTATAAAGTGATGTACATAGAGGCTGGTTTGATGTAGTGTAACAGTTATATTCCTACAGACTATAGGGTGATGTACATAGAGGCTGGTTTGATGTAGTGTATCAGTTATATTCCTACAGACTATAAAGTGATGTACATAGAGGCTGGTTTGATGTAGTGTAACAGTTATATTCCTACAGACTATAGGGTGATGTACATAGAGGCTGGTTTGATGTTGTATCAGTTATATTCCTACAGACTATAGGGTGATGTACATAGAGGCTGGTTTGATGTAGTGTATCAGTTATATTCCTACAGACTATAGGGTGATGTACATAGAGGCTGGTTTAATGTAGTGTATCGGTTATATTCCTACAGATTATAGGGTGATGTAAATAGAGGCTGGTTTGATGTAGTGTCTCAGTTATATTCCTACAGACTATAAAGTGATGTACATAGAGGCTGGTTGATGTAGTGTATCAGTTATATTCCTACAGACTATAGGGTGATGTACATAGAGGCTGGTTTGATGTAGTGTATCAGTTATATTCCTACAGACTATAGGGTGATGTACATAGAGGCTGGTTTGATGTAGTGTATCAGTTATATTCCTACAGACTATAAAGTGATGTACATAGAGGCTGGTTTGATGTAGTGTATCAGTTATATTCCTACAGACTATAAAGTGATGTACATAGAGGCTGGTTTGATGTAGTGTATCAGTTATATTCCTACAGACTATAAAGTGATGTACATAGAGGCTGGTTTGATGTAGTGTATCAGTTATATTCCTACAGACTATAAAGTGATGTACATAGAGGCTGGTTTGATGTAGTGTATCAGTTATATTCCTACAGACTATAGGGTGATGTACATAGAGGCTGGTTTGATGTAGTGTATCAGTTATATTCCTACAGACTATAAAGTGATGTACATAGAGGCTGGTTTGATGTAGTGTATCAGTTATATTCCTACAGACTATAAAGTGATGTACATAGAGGCTGGTTTGATGTAGTGTATCAGTTATATTCCTACAGACTATAAAGTGATGTACATAGAGGCTGGTTTGATGTAGTGTATCAGTTATATTCCTACAGACTATAGGGTGATGTACATAGAGGCTGGTTTGATGTAGTGTATCAGTTATATTCCTACAGACTATAGGGTGATGTACATAGAGGCTGGTTTGATGTAGTGTATCAGTTATATTCCTACAGACTATAGGGTGATGTACATAGAGGCTGGTTTGATGTAGTGTATCAGTTATATTCCTACAGACTATAAAGTGATGTACATAGAGGCTGGTTTGATGTAGTGTATCAGTTATATTCCTACAGACTATAGGGTGATGTACATAGAGGCTGGTTTGATGTAGTGTATCAGTTATATTCCTACAGACTATAGGGTGATGTACATAGAGGCTGGTTTGATGTAGTGTAACAGTTATATTCCTACAGACTATAAAGTGATGTACATAGAGGCTGGTTGATGTAGTGTATCAGTTATATTACTACAGACTATAGGGTGATGTACATAGAGGCTGGTTTGATGTAGTGTATCAGTTATATTCCTACAGACTATAAAGTGATGTACATAGAGGCTGGTTTGATGTAGTGTATCAGTTATATTCCTACAGACTATAGGGTGATGTACATAGAGGCTGGTTTGATGTAGTGTATCAGTTATATTCCTACAGACTATAAAGTGATGTACATAGAGGCTGGTTTGATGTAGTGTATCAGTTATATTCCTACAGACTATAAAGTGATGTACATAGAGGCTGGTTTGATGTAGTGTATCAGTTATATTCCTACAGACTATAGGTGATGTACATAGAGGCTGGTTTGATGTAGTGTATCAGTTATATTCCTACAGACTATAGGGTGATGTACATAGAGGCTGGTTTGATGTAGTGTATCAGTTATATTCCTACAGACTATAAAGTGATGTAAATAGAGAGTGGTTTGATGTAGTGTATCAGTTATATTCCTACAGACTATAAAGTGATGTACATAGAGGCTGGTTGATGTAGTGTATCAGTTATATTCCTACAGACTATAGGGTGATGTACATAGAGTCTGGTTGATATAGTGTATCAGTTATATTCCTACAGACTATAAAGTGATGTACATAGAGGCTGGTTTGATGTAGTGTATCAGTTATATTCCTACAGACTATAGGGTGATGTACATAGAGGCTGGTTTGATGTAGTGTATCAGTTATATTCCTACAGACTATAGGGTGATGTACATAGAGGCTGGTTTGATGTAGTGTATCAGTTATATTCCTACAGACTATAAAGTGATGTACATAGAGGCTGGTTTGATGTAGTGTATCAGTTATATTCCTACAGACTATAGGGTGATGTACATAGAGGCTGGTTTGATGTAGTGTCTCAGTTATATTCCTACAGACTATAAAGTGATGTACATAGAGGCTGGTTTGATGTAGTGTATCAGTTATATTCCTACAGACTATAAAGTGATGTACATAGAGGCTGGTTTGATGTAGTGTATCAGTTATATTCCTACAGACTATAGGGTGATGTACATAGAGGCTGGTTTGATGTAGTGTATCAGTTATATTCCTACAGACTATAAAGTGATGTACATAGAGGCTGGTTTGATGTAGTGTAACAGTTATATTCCTACAGACTATAAAGTGATGTACATAGAGGCTGGTTGATGTAGTGTATCAGTTATATTCCTACAGACTATAGGTGATGTACATAGAGGCTGGTTTGATGTAGTGTATCAGTTATATTCCTACAGACTATAGGTGATGTACATAGAGGCTGGTTTGATGTAGTGTAACAGTTATATTCCTACAGACTATAAAGTGATGTACATAGAGGCTGGTTTGATGTAGTGTATCAGTTATATTCCTACAGACCATAAAGTGATGTACATAGAGGCTGGTTTGATGTAGTGTATCAGTTATATTCCTACAGACTATAGGGTGATGTACATAGAGGCTGGTTTGATGTAGTGTCTCAGTTATATTCCTACAGACTATAAAAGTGATGTACATAGAGGCTGGTTTGATGTAGTGTATCAGTTATATTCCTACAGACTATAGGGTGATGTACATAGAGGCTGGTTTGATGTAGTGTATCAGTTATATTCCTACAGACTATAGGGTGATGTACATAGAGGCTGGTTTGATGTAGTGTATCAGTTATATTCCTACAGACTATAAAGTGATGTACATAGAGGCTGGTTTGATGTAGTGTATCAGTTATATTCCTACAGACTATAGGGTGATGTACATAGAGGCTGGTTTGATGTAGTGTATCAGTTATATTCCTACAGACTATAGGGTGATGTACATAGAGGCTGGTTTGATGTAGTGTATCAGTTATATTCCTACAGACTATAAAGTGATGTACATAGAGGCTGGTTTGATGTAGTGTATCAGTTATATTCCTACAGACTATAGGGTGATGTACATAGAGGCTGGTTTGATGTAGTGTATCAGTTATATTCCTACAGACTATAAAGTGATGTACATAGAGGCTGGTTTGATGTAGTGTATCAGTTATATTCCTACAGACTATAAAGTGATGTACATAGAGGCTGGTTTGATGTAGTGTATCAGTTATATTCCTACAGACTATAAAGTGATGTACATAGAGGCTGGTTTGATGTAGTGTATCAGTTATATTCCTACAGACTATAGGGTGATGTACATAGAGGCTGGTTTGATGTAGTGTAACAGTTATATTCCTACAGACTATAAAGTGATGTACATAGAGGCTGGTTTGATGTAGTGTATCAGTTATATTCCTACAGACTATAGGGTGATGTACATAGAGGCTGGTTTGATGTAGTGTATCAGTTATATTCCTACAGACTATAGGGTGATGTACATAGAGGCTGGTTTGATGTAGTGTATCAGTTATATTCCTACAGACTATAAAGTGATGTACATAGAGGCTGGTTTGATGTAGTGTATCAGTTATATTCCTACAGACTATAAAGTGATGTACATAGAGGCTGGTTTGATGTAGTGTAACAGTTATATTCCTACAGACTATAAAGTGATGTACATAGAGGCTGGTTGATGTAGTGTATCAGTTATATTCCTACAGACTATAGGGTGATGTACATAGAGGCTGGTTTGATGTAGTGTCTCAGTTATATTCCTACAGACTATAAAGTGATGTACATAGAGGCTGGTTTGATGTAGTGTATCAGTTATATTCCTACAGACTATAGGGTGATCTAAATAGAGGCTGGTTTGATGTAGTCTATCAGTTATATTCCTACAGACTACAGGGTGATGTACATAGAGGCTGGTTTGATGTAGTGTAACAGTTATATTCCTACAGACTATAAAGTGATGTACATAGAGGCTGGTTTGATGTAGTGTATCAGTTATATTCCTACAGACTATAGGGTGATGTACATAGAGGCTGGTTTGATGTAGTGTATCAGTTATATTCCTACAGACTATAGGGTGATGTACATAGAGGCTGGTTTGATGTAGTGTATCAGTTATATTCCTACAGACTATAGGGTGATGTACATAGAGGCTGGTTTGATGTAGTGTATCAGTTATATTCCTACAGACTATAGGGTGATGTACATAGAGGCTGGTTTGATGTAGTGTCTCAGTTATATTCCTACAGACTATAAAGTGATGTACATAGAGGCTGGTTTGATGTAGTGTATCAGTTATATTCCTACAGACTATAAAGTGATGTACATAGAGGCTGGTTTGATGTAGTGTATCAGTTATATTCCTACAGACTATAGGGTGATGTACATAGAGGCTGGTTTGATGTAGTGTATCAGTTATATTCCTACAGACTATAGGATGATGTACATAGAGGCTGGTTTGATGTAGTGTATCAGTTATATTCCTACAGACTATAGGGTGATGTACATAGAGGCTGGTTTGATGTAGTGTATCAGTTATATTCCTACAGACTATAAAGTGATGTACATAGAGGCTGGTTTGATGTAGTGTATCAGTTATATTCCTACAGACTATAGGGTGATGTACATAGAGGCTGGTTTGATGTAGTGTATCAGTTATATTCCTACAGACTATAAAGTGATGTACATAGAGGCTGGTTTGATGTAGTGTATCAGTTATATTCCTACAGACTATAGGGTGATGTACATAGAGGCTGGTTTGATGTAGTGTATCAGTTATATTCCTACAGACTATAAAGTGATGTACATAGAGGCTGGTTTGATGTAGTGTATCAGTTATATTCCTACAGACTATAAAGTGATGTACATAGAGGCTGGTTTGATGTAGTGTATCAGTTATATTCCTACAGACTATAGGGTGATGTACATAGAGGCTGGTTTGATGTAGTGTATCAGTTATATTCCTACAGACTATAGGGTGATGTACATAGAGGCTGGTTTGATGTAGTGTATCAGTTATATTCCTACAGACTATAGGGTGATGTACATAGAGGCTGGTTTGATGTAGTGTATCAGTTATATTCCTACAGACTATAAAGTGATGTACATAGAGGCTGGTTTGATGTAGTGTAACAGTTATATTCCTACAGACTATAAAGTGATGTACATAGAGGCTGGTTTGATGTAGTGTATCAGTTATATTCCTACAGACTATAGGGTGATGTACATAGAGGCTGGTTTGATGTAGTGTATCAGTTATATTCCTACAGACTATAAAGTGATGTACATAGAGGCTGGTTTGATGTAGTGTATCAGTTATATTCCTACAGACTATAGGGTGATGTACATAGAGGCTGGTTTGATGTAGTGTCTCAGTTATATTCCTACAGACTATAAAGTGATGTACATAGAGGCTGGTTTGATGTAGTGTATCAGTTATATTCCTACAGACTATAGGGTGATGTACATAGAGGCTGGTTTGATGTAGTGTATCAGTTATATTCCTACAGACTATAGGGTGATGTACATAGAGGCTGGTTTGATGTAGTGTATCAGTTATATTCCTACAGACTATAAAGTGATGTACATAGAGGCTGGTTTGATGTAGTGTATCAGTTATATTCCTACAGACTATAGGGTGATGTACATAGAGGCTGGTTTGATGTAGTGTATCAGTTATATTCCTACAGACTATAAAGTGATGTACATAGAGGCTGGTTTGATGTAGTGTATCAGTTATATTCCTACAGACTATAAAGTGATGTACATAGAGGCTGGTTTGATGTAGTGTATCAGTTATATTCCTACAGACTATAGGGTGATGTACATAGAGGCTGGTTTGATGTAGTGTCTCAGTTATATTCCTACAGACTATAGGGTGATGTAATAGAGGCTGGTTTGATGTAGTGTATCAGTTATATTCCTACAGACTATAAAGTGATGTACATAGAGGCTGGTTTGATGTAGTGTATCAGTTATATTCCTACAGACTATAGGGTGATGTACATAGAGGCTGGTTTATGTAGTGTATCATATTCCTACAGATTATAGGGTGATGTAAATAGAGGCTGGTTTGATGTAGTGTATCAGTTATATTCCTACAGACTATAAAGTGATGTACATAGAGGCTGGTTTGATGTAGTGTAACAGTTATATTCCTACAGACTATAAAGTGATGTACATAGAGGCTGGTTTGATGTAGTGTATCAGTTATATTCCTACAGACTATAAAGTGATGTACATAGAGGCGGGTTTGATGTAGTGTCTCAGTTATATTCCTACAGACTATAAAGTGATGTACATAGAGGCTGGTTTGATGTAGTGTATCAGATATATTCCTACAGACTATAGGGTGATGTACATATAGGCTGGTTTGATGTAGTGTATCAGATATATTCCTACAGACTATAGGGTGATGTACATATAGGCTGGTTTGATGTAGTGTATCAGTTATATTCCTACAGACTATAAAGTGATGTACATAGAGGCTGGTTTGATGTAGTGTATCAGTTATATTCCTACAGACTATAAAGTGATGTACATAGAGGCTGGTTTGATGTAGTGTATCAGTTATATTCCTACAGACTATAGGGTGTTGTACATAGAGGCTGGTTTGATGTAGTGTATCAGTTATATTCCTACAGACTATAGGGTGATGTACATAGAGGCTGGTTTGATGTAGTGTATCAGTTATATTCCTACAGACTATAAAGTGATGTACATAGAGGCTGGTTTGATGTAGTGTAACAGTTATATTCCTACAGACTATAAAGTGATGTACATAGAGGCTGGTTTGATGTGGTGTATCAGTTATATTCCTACAGACCATAAAGTGATGTACATAGAGGCTGGTTTGATGTAGTGTAACAGTTATATTCCTACAGACTATAAAGTGATGTACATAGAGGCTGGTTTGATGTAGTGTATCAGTTATATTCCTACAGACTATAGGGTGATGTACATAGAGGCTGGTTTGATGTAGTGTAACAGTTATATTCCTACAGACTATAAAGTGATGTACATAGAGGCTGGTTTGATGTAGTGTATCAGTTATATTCCTACAGACTATAGGGTGATGTACATAGAGGCTGGTTTGATGTAGTGTATCAGTTATATTCCTACAGACTATAGGGTGATGTACATAGAGGCTGGTTTGATGTAGTGTCTCAGTTATATTCTTACAGACTATAAAGTGATGTACATAGAGGCTGGTTTGATGTAGTGTATCAGATATATTCCTACAGACTATAGGGTGATGTACATATAGGCTGGTTTGATGTAGTGTATCAGTTATATTCCTACAGACTATAGGGTGATGTACATAGAGGCTGGTTTGATGTAGTGTCTCAGTTATATTCCTACAGACTATAAAGTGATGTACATAGAGGCTGGTTTGATGTAGTGTATCAGTTATATTCCTACAGACTATAGGGTGATGTACATAGAGGCTGGTTTGATGTAGTGTCTCAGTTATATTCCTACAGACTATAAAGTGATGTACATAGAGGCTGGTTTGATGTAGTGTATCAGTTATATTCCTACAGACTATAGGGTGATGTACATAGAGGCTGGTTTAATGTAGTGTATCGGTTATATTCCTACAGATTATAGGGTGATTTAAATAGAGGCTGGTTTGATGTAGTGTATCAGTTATATTCCTACAGACTATAAAGTGATGCACATAGAGGCTGGTTTGATGTAGTGTAACAGTTATATTCCTACAGACTATAGGGTGTTGTTCATAGAGGCTGGTTTGATGTAGTGTATCGGTTATATTCCTACAGACTATAGGGTGATGTACATAGAGGCTGGTTTGATGTAGTGTATCAGTTATATTCCTACAGACTATAGGGTGATTTGATGTAGTGTAACAGTTATATTCCTACAGACTATAAAGTGATGTACATAGAGGCTGGTTTGATGTAGTGTATCAGTTATATTCCTACAGACCATAAAGTGATGTACATAGAGGCTGGTTTGATGTAGTGTATCAGTTATATTCCTACAGACTATAGGGTTATGTACATAGAGGCTGGTTTGATGTAGTGTCTCAGTTATATTCCTACAGACTATAAATTGATGTACATAGAGGCTGGTTTGATGTAGTGTATCAGATATATTCCTACAGACTATAGGGTGATGTACATATAGGCTGGTTTGATGTAGTGTATCAGATATATTCCTACAGACTATAGGGTGATGTACATATAGGCTGGTTTGATGTAGTGTATCAGTTATATTCCTACAGACTATAAAGTGATGTACATAGAGGCTGGTTTGATGTAGTGTATCAGTTATATTCCTACAGACTATAGGGTGTTGTTCATAGAGGCTGGTTTGATGTAGTGTATCGGTTATATTCCTACAGACTATAGGGTGATGTACATAGAGGCTGGTTTGATGTAGTGTATCAGTTATATTCCTACAGACTATAGGGTGATGTACATAGAGGCTGGTTTGATGTAGTGTATCAGTTATATTCCTACAGACTATAGGGTTTTGTCCATAGAGGCTGGTTTGATGTAGTGTATCGGTTATATTCCTACAGACTATAGGGTGATGTAAATAGAGGCTGGTTTGATGTAGTGTATCAGTTATATTCCTACAGACTATAAAGTGATGTACATAGAGGCTGGTTTGATGTAGTGTCTCAGTTATATTCCTACAGACTATAAAGTGATGTACATAGAGGCTGGTTTGATGTAGTGTATCAGTTATATTCCTACAGACTATAGGGTGATGTACATAGAGGCTGGTTTAATGTAGTGTATCGGTTATATTCCTACAGATTATAGGGTGATTTAAATAGAGGCTGGTTTGATGTAGTGTATCAGTTATATTCCTACAGACTATAAAGTGATGTACATAGAGGCTGGTTTGATGTAGTGTATCAGTTATATTCCTACAGACTATAGGGTGATGTACATAGAGGCTGGTTTGATGTAGTGTATCAGTTATATTCCTACAGACTATAGGGTGATGTACATAGAGGCTGGTTTGATGTAGTGTATCAGTTATATTCCTACAGACTATAGGGTGATTTGATGTAGTGTAACAGTTATATTCCTACAGACTATAAAGTGATGTACATAGAGGCTGGTTTGATGTAGTGTATCAGTTATATTCCTACAGACTATAAAGTGATGTACATAGAGGCTGGTTTGATGTAGTGTATCAGTTATATTCCTACAGACTATAAAGTGATGTACATAGAGGCTGGTTTGATGTAGTGTATCAGTTATATTCCTACAGACTATAAAGTGATGTACATAGAGGCTGGTTTGATGTAGTGTAACAGTTATATTCCTACAGACTATAGGGTGATGTACATAGAGGCTGGTTTGATGTAGTGTATCAGTTATATTCCTACAGACTATAGGGTGTTGTACATAGAGGCTGGTTTGATGTAGTGTATCGGTTATATTCCTACAGACTATACGGTGATGTACATAGAGGCTGGTTTAATGTAGTGTATCGGTTATATTCCTACAGATTATAGGGTGATGTAAATAGAGGCTGGTTTGATGTAGTGTCTCAGTTATATTCCTACAGACTATAAAGTGATGTACATAGAGGCTGGTTTGATGTAGTGTAACAGTTATATTCCTACAGACTATAGGGTGATGTACATAGAGGCTGGTTGATGTAGTGTATCAGTTATATTACTACAGACTATAGGGTGATGTACATAGAGGCTGGTTTGATGTAGTGTATCGGTTATATTCCTACAGACTATAAAGTGATGTACATAGAGGCTGGTTTGATGTAGTGTATCGGTTATATTCCTACAGACTATAGGGTGATGTACATAGAGGCTGGTTTGATGTAGTGTAACAGTTATATTCCTACAGACTATAGGGTGATGTACATAGAGGCTGGTTTGATGTAGTGTATCAGTTATATTCCTACAGACTATAGGGTGTTGTACATAGAGGCTGGTTTGATGTAGTGTATCGGTTATATTCCTACAGATTATAGGGTGATGTACATAGAGGCTGGTTTAATGTAGTGTATCGGTTATATTCCTACAGATTATAGGGTGATGTAAATAGAGGCTGGTTTGATGTAGTGTCTCAGTTATATTCCTACAGACTATAAAGTGATGTACATAGAGGCTGGTTTGATGTAGTGTATCAGTTATATTCCTACAGACTATAAAGTGATGTACATAGAGGCTGGTTTGATGTAGTGTAACAGTTATATTCCTACAGACTATAAAGTGATGTACATAGAGGCTGGTTGATGTAGTGTATCAGTTATATTACTACAGACTATAGGGTGATGTACATAGAGGCTGGTTTGATGTAGTGTAACAGTTATATTCCTACAGACTATAAAGTGATGTACATAGAGGCTGGTTTGATGTAGTGTATCAGTTATATTCCTACAGACAATAGGGTGATGTACATAGAGGCTGGTTTGATGTAGTGTCTCAGTTATATTCCTACAGACTATAAAGTGATGTACATAGAGGCTGGTTTGATGTAGTGTATCAGATATATTCCTACAGACTATAGGGTGATGTACATAGAGGCTGGTTTGATGTAGTGTATCAGTTATATTCCTACAGACTATAAAGTGATGTACATAGAGGCTGGTTTGATGTAGTGTATCAGTTATATTCCTACAGACTATAAAGTGATGTACATAGAGGCTGGTTTGATGTAGTGTATCAGTTATATTCCTACAGACTATAGGGTGTTGTACATAGAGGCTGGTTTGATGTAGTGTATCGGTTATATTCCTACAGACTATAGGGTGATGTGAATAGAGGCTGGTTTGATGTAGTGTCTCAGTTATATTCCTACAGACTATAAAGTGATGTACATAGAGGCTGGTTTAATGTAGTGTATCAGTTATATTCCTACAGACTATAAAGTGATGTACATAGAGGCTGGTTTGATGTAGTGTAACAGTTATATTCCTACAGACTATAAAGTGATGTACATAGAGGCTGGTTGATGTAGTGTATCAGTTATATTACTACAGACTATAGGGTGATGTACATAGAGGCTGGTTTGATGTAGTGTAACAGTTATATTCCTACAGACTATAAAGTGATGTACATAGAGGCTGGTTTGATGTAGTGTATCAGTTATATTCCTACAGACAATAGGGTGATGTACATAGAGGCTGGTTTGATGTAGTATCTCAGTTAAATTCCTACAGACTATAAAGTGATGTACATAGAGGCTGGTTTGATGTAGTGTATCAGATATATTCCTACAGACTATAGGGTGATGTACATATAGGCTGGTTTGATGTAGTGTATCAGTTATATTCCTACAGACTATAGGGTGATGTACATAGAGGCTGGTTTGATGTAGTGTCTCAGTTATATTCCTACAGACTATAAAGTGATGTACATAGAGGCTGGTTTGATGTAGTGTATCAGTTATATTCCTACAGACTATAGGGTGATGTACATAGAGGCTGGTTTGATGTAGTGTCTCAGTTATATTCCTACAGACTATAAAGTGATGTACATAGAGGCTGGTTTGATGTAGTGTATCAGTTATATTCCTACAGACTATAAAGTGATGTACATAGAGGCTGGTTTGATGTAGTGTATCAGTTATATTCCTACAGACTATAGGGTGTTGTACATAGAGGCTAGTTTGATGTAGTGTATCGGTTATATTCCTACAGACTATAGGGTGATGTGAATAGAGGCTGGTTTGATGTAGTGTATCAGTTATATTCCTACAGACTATAAAGTGATGTACATAGAGGCTGGTTTGATGTAGTGTATCAGTTATATTCCTACAGACTATAGGGTGATGTACATAGAGGCTGGTTTAATGTAGTGTATCGGTTATATTCCTACAGATTATAGGGTGATGTAAATAGAGGCTGGTTTGATGTAGTGTATCAGTTATATTCCTACAGACTATAAAGTGATGCACATAGAGGCTGGTTTGATGTAGTGTAACAGTTATATTCCTACAGACTATAAAGTGATGTACATAGAGGCTGGTTTGATGTAGTGTATCAGTTATATTCCTACAGACTATAGGGTGATGTACATAGAGGCTGGTTTGATGTAGTGTCTCAGTTATATTCCTACAGACTATAAAGTGATGTACATAGAGGCTGGTTTGATGTAGTGTATCAGATATATTCCTACAGACTATAGGGTGATGTACATATAGGCTGGTTTGATGTAGTGTATCAGATATATTCCTACAGACTATAGGGTGATGTACATATAGGCTGGTTTGATGTAGTGTATCAGTTATATTCCTACAGACTATAAAGTGATGTACATAGAGGCTGGTTTGATGTAGTGTATCAGTTATATTCCTACAGACTATAAAGTGATGTACATAGAGGCTGGTTTGATGTAGTGTATCAGTTATATTCCTACAGACTATAGGGTGTTGTTCATAGAGGCTGGTTTGATGTAGTGTATCGGTTATATTCCTACAGACTATAGGGTGATGTACATAGAGGCTGGTTTGATGTAGTGTATCAGTTATATTCCTACAGACTATAGGGTGATGTACATAGAGGCTGGTTTGATGTAGTGTATCAGTTATATTCCTACAGACTATAGGGTGTTGTCCATAGAGGCTGGTTTGATGTAGTGTATCGGTTATATTCCTACAGACTATAGGGTGATGTAAATAGAGGCTGGTTTGATGTAGTGTATCAGTTATATTCCTACAGACTATAAAGTGATGTACATAGAGGCTGGTTTGATGTAGTGTATCAGTTATATTCCTACAGACTATAGGGTGATGTACATAGAGGCTGGTTTGATGTAGTGTAACAGTTATATTCCTACAGACTATAAAGTGATGTACATAGAGGCTGGTTTGATGTGGTGTATCAGTTATATTCCTACAGACCATAAAGTGATGTACATAGAGGCTGGTTTGATGTAGTGTAACAGTTATATTCCTACAGACTATAAAGTGATGTACATAGAGGCTGGTTGATGTAGTGTATCAGTTATATTACTACAGACTATAGGGTGATGTACATAGAGGCTGGTTTGATGTAGTGTAACAGTTATATTCCTACAGACTATAAAGTGATGTACATAGAGGCTGGTTTGATGTAGTGTATCAGTTATATTCCTACAGACTATAGGGTGATGTACATAGAGGCTGGTTTGATGTAGTGTATCAGTTATATTCCTACAGACTATAGGGTGATGTACATAGAGGCTGGTTTGATGTAGTGTCTCAGTTATATTCACAGACTATAAAGTGATGTACATAGAGGCTGGTTTGATGTAGTGTATCAGTTATATTCCTACAGACTATAGGGTGATGTACATAGAGGCTGGTTTGATGTAGTGTATCAGTTATATTCCTACAGACTATAGGGTGATGTACATAGAGGCTGGTTTGATGTAGTGTCTCAGTTATATTCCTACAGACTATAAAGTGATGTACATAGAGGCTGGTTTGATGTAGTGTATCAGTTATATTCCTACAGACTATAGGGTGATGTACATAGAGGCTGGTTTGATGTAGTGTATCAGTTATATTCCTACAGACTATAAAGTGATGTACATAGAGGCTGGTTTGATGTAGTGTATCAGTTATATTCCTACAGACTATAGGGTGATGTACATAGAGGCTGGTTTAATGTAGTGTATCGGTTATATTCCTACAGATTATAGGGTGATTTAAATAGAGGCTGGTTTGATGTAGTGTATCAGTTATATTCCTACAGACTATAAAGTGATGCACATAGAGGCTGGTTTGATGTAGTGTAACAGTTATATTCCTACAGACTATAGGGTGTTGTACATAGAGGCTGGTTTGATGTAGTGTATCGGTTATATTCCTACAGACTATAGGGTGATGTACATAGAGGCTGGTTTGATGTAGTGTATCAGTTATATTCCTACAGACTATAGGGTTATGTACATAGAGGCTGGTTTGATGTAGTGTATCAGTTATATTCCTACAGACCATAAAGTGATGTACATAGAGGCTGGTTTGATGTAGTGTATCAGTTATATTCCTACAGACTATAGGGTTATGTACATAGAGGCTGGTTTGATGTAGTGTCTCAGTTATATTCCTACAGACTATAAATTGATGTACATAGAGGCTGGTTTGATGTAGTGTATCAGATATATTCCTACAGACTATAGGGTGATGTACATATAGGCTGGTTTGATGTAGTGTATCAGATATATTCCTACAGACTATAGGGTGATGTACATATAGGCTGGTTTGATGTAGTGTATCAGTTATATTCCTACAGACTATAAAGTGATGTACATAGAGGCTGGTTTGATGTAGTGTATCAGTTATATTCCTACAGACTATAGGGTGTTGTTCATAGAGGCTGGTTTGATGTAGTGTATCAGTTATATTCCTACAGACTATAGGGTGATGTACATAGAGGCTGGTTTGATGTAGTGTATCAGTTATATTCCTACAGACTATAGGGTGATGTACATAGAGGCTGGTTTGATGTAGTGTATCAGTTATATTCCTACAGACTATAGGGTTTTGTCCATAGAGGCTGGTTTGATGTAGTGTATCGGTTATATTCCTACAGACTATAGGGTGATGTAAATAGAGGCTGGTTTGATGTAGTGTATCAGTTATATTCCTACAGACTATAAAGTGATGTACATAGAGGCTGGTTTGATGTAGTGTATCAGTTATATTCCTACAGACTATAAAGTGATGTACATAGAGGCTGGTTTGATGTAGTGTATCAGATATATTCCTACAGACTATAGGGTGATGTACATATAGGCTGGTTTGATGTAGTGTATCAGATATATTCCTACAGACTATAGGGTGATGTACATATAGGCTGGTTTGATGTAGTGTATCAGTTATATTCCTACAGACTATAAAGTGATGTACATAGAGGCTGGTTTGATGTAGTGTATCAGTTATATTCCTACAGACTATAAAGTGATGTACATAGAGGCTGGTTTGATGTAGTGTATCAGTTATATTCCTACAGACTATAGGGTGTTGTACATAGAGGCTGGTTTGATGTAGTGTATCAGTTATATTCCTACAGACTATAGGGTGATGTACATAGAGGCTGGTTTGATGTAGTGTATCAGTTATATTCCTACAGACTATAGGGTGTTGTCCATAGAGGCTGGTTTGATGTAGTGTATCGGTTATATTCCTACAGACTATAGGGTGATGTAAATAGAGGCTGGTTTGATGTAGTGTATCAGATATATTCCTACAGACTATAAAGTGATGTACATAGAGGCTGGTTTGATGTAGTGTATCAGTTATATTCCTACAGACTATAGGGTGATGTACATAGAGGCTGGTTTGATGTAGTGTAACAGTTATATTCCTACAGACTATAAAGTGATGTACATAGAGGCTGGTTTGATGTAGTGTATCAGTTATATTCCTACAGACAG
The DNA here is from genome assembly GCF_034236695.1 of Oncorhynchus nerka. Classification (NCBI taxonomy): domain Eukaryota; kingdom Metazoa; phylum Chordata; class Actinopteri; order Salmoniformes; family Salmonidae; genus Oncorhynchus; species Oncorhynchus nerka. The sequence goes on along the minus strand of NC_088407.1, from coordinate 74,398,053 downwards.
TAGGGTGATGTACATAGAGGCTGGTTGATGTAGTGTATCAGTTATATTACTACAGACTATAGGGTGATGTACATAGAGGCTGGTTTGATGTAGTGTAACAGTTATATTCCTACAGACTATAAAGTGATGTACATAGAGGCTGGTTTGATGTAGTGTATCAGTTATATTCCTACAGACAGTAGGGTGATGTACATAGAGGCTGGTTTGATGTAGTGTATCAGTTATATTCCTACAGACTATAGGGTGATGTACATAGAGGCTGGTTTGATGTAGTGTCTCAGTTATATTCTTACAGACTATAAAGTGATGTACATAGAGGCTGGTTTGATGTAGTGTATCAGATATATTCCTACAGACTATAGGGTGATGTACATATAGGCTGGTTTGATGTAGTGTATCAGTTATATTCCTACAGACTATAGGGTGATGTACATAGAGGCTGGTTTGATGTAGTGTATCAGTTATATTCCTACAGACTATAAAGTGATGTACATAGAGGCTGGTTTGATGTAGTGTATCAGTTATATTCCTACAGACTATAGGGTGATGTACATAGAGGCTGGTTTGATGTAGTGTCTCAGTTATATTCCTACAGACTATAAAGTGATGTACATAGAGGCTGGTTTGATGTAGTTTATCAGTTATATTCCTACAGACTATAAAGTGATGTACATAGAGGCTGGTTTGATGTAGTGTATCAGTTATATTCCTACAGATTATAGGGTGATGTAAATAGAGGCTGGTTTGATGTAGTGTATCAGTTATATTCCTACAGACTATAAAGTGATGCACATAGAGGCTGGTTTGATGTAGTGTAACAGTTATATTCCTACAGACTATAGGGTGATGTTCATAGAGGCTGGTTTGATGTAGTGTATCGGTTATATTCCTACAGACTATAGGGTGATGTACATAGAGGCTGGTTTGATGTAGTGTATCAGTTATATTCCTACAGACTATAGGGTGATGTACATAGAGGCTGGTTTGATGTAGTGTAACAGTTATATTCCTACAGACTATAAAGTGATGTACATAGAGGCTGGTTTGATGTAGTGTATCAGTTATATTCCTACAGACCATAAAGTGATGTACATAGAGGCTGGTTTGATGTAGTGTATCAGTTATATTCCTACAGACTATAGGGTTATGTACATAGAGGCTGGTTTGATGTAGTGTCTCAGTTATATTCCTACAGACTATAAATTGATGTACATAGAGGCTGGTTTGATGTAGTGTATCAGATATATTCCTACAGACTATAGGGTGATGTACATATAGGCTGGTTTGATGTAGTGTATCAGATATATTCCTACAGACTATAGGGTGATGTACATATAGGCTGGTTTGATGTAGTGTATCAGTTATATTCCTACAGACTATAAAGTGATGTACATAGAGGCTGGTTTGATGTAGTGTATCAGTTATATTCCTACAGACTATAGGGTGTTGTTCATAGAGGCTGGTTTGATGTAGTGTATCGTTATATTCCTACAGACTATAGGGTGATGTACATAGAGGCTGGTTTGATGTAGTGTATCAGTTATATTCCTACAGACTATAGGGTGATGTACATAGAGGCTGGTTTGATGTAGTGTATCAGTTATATTCCTACAGACTATAGGGTTTTGTCCATAGAGGCTGGTTTGATGTAGTGTATCGGTTATATTCCTACAGACTATAGGGTGATGTAAATAGAGGCTGGTTTGATGTAGTGTATCAGTTATATTCCTACAGACTATAAAGTGATGTACATAGAGGCTGGTTTGATGTAGTGTAACAGTTATATTCCTACAGACTATAGGGTGATGTACATAGAGGCTGGTTTGATGTAGTGTATCAGTTATATTCCTACAGACAATAGGGTGATGTACATAGAGGCTGGTTTGATGTAGTGTTTCAGTTATAATCCTACATACTATAGGGTGATGTACATAGAGGCTGGTTTGATGTAGTGTATCAGATATATTCCTACAGACTATAGGGTGATGTACATATAGGCTGGTTTGATGTAGTGTATCAGATATATTCCTACAGACTATAGGGTGATGTACATATAGGCTGGTTTGATGTAGTGTATCAGTTATATTCCTACAGACTATAGGGTGATGTACATATAGGCTGGTTTGATGTAGTGTATCAGTTATAGTGCTTCTACACCTGCATTGCTTGCTGTTTGGGGTTTTAGTCTGGGTTTCTGTATAGCACTATGAGATATCAGCTGATGTTAGAAGGGCTATATAAATACATTTGGTTTGATTTGATATACTACAGACTATAGGGTGATGCACATTTAATATTTTCCTCTATGATGTTATTATAAATGTAAACATTGAAACATGTCTTAAAACTAAGATAGACTACTTACCAGGATTTTACCTTAAAACTAAGAAAAACATATTTACAAAAATGTAAATGTGTATTACAGGAATTCGTTTTTCTCTAAATTGGTTAACAAAACAACTCATATATTGTATTCATACTCACAAAAACAACAGCTGTACCTAAAATATATATTTCATTATCTATTTTGTGATAAGATATTAAACAAGAAAATACTGTCGCTTCGCAGCAGCAAAATATAAGTGCTATTTGCATTGCCACATTGTTGTGATATTGCCTTATTGTAGTACTTGAATATAGAACCATTGAAGCTATGTTGATGATGTGCCCCTGCCTCTCAGCCTATACCTTCATTAGTATTGTCTGGTCTGTTCACATCATGAATGTAGAATTCATCTGCATAGACCTGACGATGTGTCCCTGCCTGTGTTCCAAATGGCACCCTATTCCCTACACAGTGCACTACTTTTGACCAGAGCTCTATGGTCCCTGGTCAAAAGTAATGCACTATAGGGAATAGGGTGTCATTTGGGATCCATCCCCTGTCATCCCTGTCCCATCCAACCCATGCCCCCGCCCCTTGCCCACCATGCATTTAATGGCATGTGAATAATTTACATCTCTATGATGGTGTCAATGCACATTACCATTGTCTCCTCTATGAGCCTTGCATTGTCTGCACAGTGACCCGTTTTGACAAATAGCACAATGCCGTGACACACACTTTGTGTGGAAGTTAAAGTTTGATCAGTCAAACACATTTCCAGACTGCACACAGACAATATAAAACAATGTTGGGGACCATTTTTTTTTCTTTCTCTCTGCTATTTTCTTCCCATTTTCTCCTGGCGAAACAATGACATTTTAAAGAAGCTACAGAAAAAGAATTGCATTTTTAATTTCACTCTCATCTCAGAGTACCTCCAAGTCCCTTAACCCGACGTCCGTCTCCTCGCATAACCCAAACGGAGACAGACACATCAGACAAGTCCCCTCTTTGCCTCCTTCTCTTCCTCTTCTTCTTTTGAATATGTGTTCTGTGTTTATTATTAGCTGACTCTGTACTTCATCATCTTGTGAAAATTCATATCTGGCATAAGGGAGAAAAACAGTGGAGAATCAATCTTTTATGCTTGGGCAGATAAACACAAGACACAATCAGAGGAGAGAATAGAGAGTGAGGAGAGGAGAGGAGAGGAGAGGAGAGGAGAGGAGAGGAGAGGAGAGGAGAGGAGAGGAGAGGGCCTCATCCCAGCCAGTGATGGATAGCAGGAGTAAAAGTGTCAGGAGGGGTATTATGCAGATTAAGGAGGCATCCAAGCATTGCGTTGATGATTATGGGAAGATGTGAATGATGTTTGTGGTCCCCAGGCACTCAACCAGCCCTGTTGTTTCTCTTCCCTCCAACCACCCCGGGGGTGCATTCCGCCTGACCCCCGGACGCCAGTCCCCTGGGAACACACACCAAAAAATCAGAAAAGATATCTGTTTAATTTACTAAAGAAATGATCTGCCAGGGATTTCACACCTAATAGGCAGCGGGGACAGAGCAGAGTACAGAGCAGAGGGGTGGCGAGACCAAGACGAGGAGGAGAAGGGACATGAAGGAGAAAGAGGAGATCTGGTTATGGTGATCTTTTTTTTGGCAGGGGGGGGGGCTTTGTACACCTGGCCTTTCTCTTCTCGCGTCACCTTCCTCCTCCTCTTCCATGTCTTCCTCGGCTGTTCCTGTTCCTAGGCATGGGAGCCTAGGTGGTGTTTGGCTGTGGCCTGATGGAGGTAGGGCTCTGACAGAGGGAAGGAATCAGCCTTAACCGCAGACCCAGTGAGTGCTCTGGGGGAATGTTTAAATCAGACCGGTGTCTGGGAACTATGCACTGTGTCTGAGAGGGAGAGGGTGATGTCGGGTTCAGCGAGGCTATTACCATATGTACCATTACTGTCAGAAACAATGAGATCACTAAAATACAATACTAGCACTATTACTGCTGCAACTAATACTAGACCAGAACTACTATCTCTACTTATAATTCTACTGACAACTATCATACATAATACTACTGCTGAAAATAATGCTACTACTACTGCTAATAATAATGCTACTACTACCACTAATAATAATGCTACTACTACCACTAATAATAATGCTACTACTACCACTAATAATAATGCTACTACTACCACTAATAATAATGCTACTACTACCACTAATAATAATGCTACTACTACCACTAATAATAATGCTACTACTACCACTAATAATAATGCTACTACTACCACTAATAATAATGCTACTACTACCACTAATAATAATGCTACTACTACCACTAATAATAATGCTACTACTACCACTAATAATAATGCTACTACTACCACTAATAATAATGCTACTACTACTGCTAATAATAATGCTACTACTACCACTAATAATAATGCTACTACTACCACTAATAATAATGCTACTACTACTGCTAATAATAATGCTACTACTACCACTAATAATAATGCTACTACTACTGCTAATAATAATGCTACTACTACTGCTAATAATAATGCTACTACTACTGCTAATAATAATGCTACTACTACTGCTAATAATAATGCTACTACTACTGCTAATAATAATGCTACTACTACTGCTAATAATAATGCTACTACTACCACTAATAATAATGCTACTACTACCACTAATAATAATGCTACTACTACTGCTAATAATAATGCTACTACTACTGCTAATAATAATGCTACTACTACCACTAATAATAATGCTACTACTACCACTAATAATAATGCTACTACTACTGCTAATAATAATGCTACTACTACCACTAATAATAATGCTACTACTACCACTAATAATAATGCTACTAGTATTAGCACCTCCATAAAAATCACTATCATAAAATACTACTATTAACGCTGATCCAGTGTGGCTCAGTTGGTAGAACATGACACTTGTACCACCAGGGTTGTGAGTTTGATTCCCGGGGACACTCATATGTAAAATGTATGCACTGTAAGTTGGGTCTGCTAAATGGCATATGTTATTATTTACTACTCCTGCTACTATTACTAGTGCTACTACTATACTGCATCTACTACTACTACTACTAAACTGCATTTACTACCACTACTACACTGCATCTACTACTAGTACTACTACTATACTGCATCTACTACTACTACCACTACTATACTGCATTTACTACTAGTACTACTACTATACTGCATCTACTACTACTACCACTACTATACTGCATTTACTACCACTACTACTATACTGCATATACTACTAGTACTACTACTATACTGCATCTACTACTACTACTGTACTGCAAATACTACTACTGCTACTATACTGCATCTATTACTAGTAGTGCTACTACTATACTGCATAAACTACTACTACTATACTGCATCAACTACTACTACTATACTGTATCTACTACTACTACTACTACTATATTGCATCTACTACTTCTACCACCATTTCTGTACTGCATCTACTACTAGTAGTGTTACTACTATACTGCACCTACTACCACTACTACTATACTGCATCTACTACGAGTACTACTACTATACAGCATCTACTACTACGACTGTTACTACTACTACTATACTGCATCTACTACTAGTAGTGCTACTACTATACTGCACCTAATACCACTGCTACTATACTGCATCTACTACTACTACTATACTGCATCTACCACAACTACTACTATACTGCATCTACTACTACGACTGTTACTACTACTACTATACTGCACCTAATGCCACTACTACTATACTGCATCTACTACTACTACTACTACTACTACTACTATACTGCATACACTACTACTACTACTATACCGCATCTACTACTACTACTACGACTATACTGCATCTACTACTACGACTGTTACTACTACTACTATACTGCATCTACTACTAGTAGTGCTACTACTATACTGCACCTACTACTACGACTGTTACTACTACTACTATACTGCATCTTCTACTAGTAGTGCTACTACTATACTGCACCTAATACCACTACTACTATACTGCATCTACTACTACTACTACTACTACTACTACTACTATACTGCATACACTACTACTACTACTATACCGCATCTACTACTACTACTACGACTATACTGCATCTACTACTACGACTGTTACTACTACTACTATACTGCATATACTACTAGTAGTGCTACTACTATACTGCACCTAATACCACTACTACTATACTGCATCTACTACTACTACTACTACTACTACTACTACTATACTGCATACACTACTACTACTACTATACTGGATCTACTACTACTGCTACTACTACTACTACTATACCGCATCTACTACTACTACTATACTGCATCTACCACAACTACTACTACTATACTGCTCATACTACTACTACTATACTGCATCTATTACTAGTAGTGCTACTACTATACTGCATCTACTACTACTTCTACTATACTGCATCTACCAAGACTACTACTACTATTCTGCAATTACCACTACTACTACTACTACACTGCATCTATTACTACTACCACTACGATACTGCATCTACTACTAGTAGCGCTACTACTATACTCCATCTACTACTAGTGCTACTAGTATACTGCATCTACTACTAGTGCTACTACGATACTGCATCTACTACTACTACCACTACTATACTGCATCTACTACTAGTGCTACTATGATACTGCATCTACTACTACTACCACTACTATACTGCATCTACTACTAGTGCTACGTCAATACTGCATCTACTACTAGTAGTGCTACTACTATACTGCATCTACTACTACTACCACCACTATACTGCATCTACTACTAGTGCTACTATGATACTGCATCTACTACTACTACCACTACTATACTGCATCTACTACTAGTGCTACGTCGATACTGCATCTACTACTAGTAGTGCTACTACTATACTGCATCTACAACTACTACCACTACTATACTGCATCTACTACTAGTGCTACGTTGATACTGCATCTACTACTAGTAGTGCTACTACTATACTGCATCTACTACTACTACCACTACTATACTGCATCTACTACTAGTGCTACGTCGATACTGCATCTACTACTAGTAGTGCTACTACTATACTGCATCTCTACTACTACCATTACTATACTGCATCTACTACTAGTGCTACGTTGATACTGCATCTACTACTAGTAGTGCTACTACTATACTGCATCTACTACTACTACCACAACTATACTGCATCTACTACTAGTGCTACGTTGATACGGCATCTACTACTAGTAGTGCTACTACTATACTGCATCTACTACTACTACCACCACTATACTGCATCTACTACCACTACTACTACTATACTGCATATACTAAAACTACTACTATACTGCATGTACTGCTACTACTACTACTACTACTGCTATTATTACTACTATACTGCATATACTACTACTACTATAACTTATTATACTACTACTGCTACAACTACTACTACTACTACTAATACTACTGCTACTGCTACTACTACTACAACTACTACTACTACTACTACTACTAATACTACTGCTACTACTACTACTACTGCTACTGCTACTGCTACTGCTACTGCTATTACTGCTGCTACTGCTACTGCTGCTGCTACTGCTGCTACTACTACTACTACTACTGCTAATGCTACTGCTACTGCTACTGCTAATGCTACTGCTACTACTACTACTACTGCTATTACTGATGCTACTGCTACTGCTACTACTACTACTACTACTACTACTACTGCTAATGCTACTGCTACTGCTACTGCTACTACAACGACTACTACTACTTCTACTACTACTACTACTACTGCTACTACTACTACTACTGCTACTGCTATTACTGCTGCTACTGCTACTGCTATTACTGCTGCTACTGCTACTGCTATTACTGCTGCTACTGCTACTGCTATTACTGCTGCTACTGCTACTGCTATTACTGCTGCTACTGCTACTGCTACTGCTACTGCTATTACTGCTGCTACTGCTACTGCTACTGCTATTACTGCTGCTACTGCTACTGCTATTACTGCTGCTACTGCTACTGCTACTACTACTACTACTAATACTACTACAACAACAACTACTACTACTACTATTACTGCTGCTACTGCTACTGCTACTACTACTACTATTACTGCTGCTACTGCTACTGCTACTGCTACTACTAGTGCAACAACAATACAATGCCCCCATGCATAAAGCAAGGTCAATACAGAAATGGTTTGTTGAGATTGGTGTGGAAGAACTTGACTGGCCTGCGCAGACTTCAACCCCATCAAACACCTTTGGGATGAATTGGAACGCCAGCAGCGAGCCAGGCCTAATTGTCCAACATCAGTGCCCAACCTCACGAATGCTCTTGTGGCTGAATAGGAGCAAGTCTGCGCAGCAATGTTCCAACATCTAGTAGAAAGCCTTCCCAGAAGAATGATGGCTGTTATAGCAGCAAAGGGGGGAACAACTCCATATTAATGCCCATGATTTTGGTAATGTAACGTAATTACTTATTGATGATCAAGCTGATAACAACGACATTTTTTCACAGCCTTTTTTGTTCATATTTACCTAGTCTGTCAATAATTCTGGATGGCAATGTATACTAATAAATATATATTTTTATTAATATAATAAAAAGCTAGATTTGATTCTATCCTCAAATGACCAAAAACATATAAAGGTCAAATTTAACTGGTTTTCTTCTCCATCTTTATATTTGTGTTTCCATGAATCTTCTACCTCTTGTTTTTTAACAGAGAGTTAGTTGGCAACACAACCCCAAAACGTTTTCCCGAAATGGATAGTGAATTTACAACTTACATAATTTATGTTCTTATTACTATTATGCCACATAAATGCACTGTCGGCTAATAGAAACCAAATGTTCCTCGTATGGCCAGGTGCCACGATATGGTAATGAACGACCCTCTTCAAGCTTCCCACAGATACTATAGAGTTTGTGTGTGTGTGTGTGTGTGTGTGTGTGTGTGTGTGTGTGTGAACTTCCCCCCCCTCTTCCCTCCATTTGTCAGCCCTGGAAAACTGTTGGAGGGGGGTGAGTTACTGCTACTGCTGTAGGCACTGAAGAATGTGTGTTCAGGGTCCTAACTGCACCTGAATCCAGAGATTTATTAAAAGCCCAGGTTAAGCCAAGACATCTCCAATATGTAGTGTTGCAGGAGGCTAGAGCAGAGCAAAGTCCTCCTGAACTTACAGAGAGAGAGACAGAGAGAGACGGAGACAGAGAGAGAGACAGGGACACAGAGAGAAACAGAGAGAGAGAGACACAGAGAGAGAGAGTCAAAATTGGCAACAAAAAAAACACACATACACATGTCTTTCCACAGGGCCGTGGGGTGAGACACGGATAAATCTTGAGTCCCACCCTCTTCAACATACGTACATATCAATGAATTGGCAAGGGCACTAGAAGAGCACCTGGCTGTTTGCTGATGATCTGGTGCTTCTGTCCCCAACCAACAGCAGCACCTAGATCTTCTGAACGAATTCTCAGCTGGGCCCGGACAGTAAATCTCAGTAAGACAAATATAATAATGTTCCAAAAAGATCCAGTTGCCAGGACAACAAATATAAATTCCATCTAGGCAATGTTTCCTTAGGGCACACAAAAAACTTTACCTACCTCAGCCTAAACAACAGCATCACAGGTAACTAACACAAAGCTTGAATCAGCTATAGAAGCCCTTTGTGGTTGTGAGGTCTGGGTCCGCCTGCCAACCAAAAATTCACAAAATGGGACAAACACCAAATTGAGACTCTGCATGCAGAATTCTGCAGAAACAACGTAAACACCGAATAATGCATGCAGAGCCGAATTAGGCCGATACCAGCTAGTTATCAATATCCAGAAAAAATACATTCAATTCTACAACCAACTAAAAGGAAGTGATTCCCAATCCTTCCATAACAAAGCCATCACCTACAGAGAGATAAACCTGGAGAAGAGTACCCTAAGCAAGCTGGTCCTGGGTCTCTGCTCACAAACACAAACAGACCCCAGAGAGCCTCAAGACAGCAACACAATTAGACCCAAACAAATGGTGAGAAAACAAAAAGATCCTTGCTTGACACAATGGAAAGAATTTACTAAAAAGAAGAGCAAACTGGAATGCTATTTGGCCCTAAACATAGACTACCTAAAAGTAAGAAAAGCTTTGACGACGTACAGACTCAGTGAGCATAGCCTTGCTGTTGGGAGAGGCAGACTTGGCTCTCAAGAGAAAAGTGGCTATGTGCACACTGCCCACAAAATGAGGTGGAAACTGAGATGCACTTCCTAACCTCCTGCCAATTGTTTGACCATATTAGAGACACATATGTCCCTCAGATAACACATACCCACAAACATTTTGAAAACAAATCAACTTTTGATAAACTCCCATATCTATTGGGTGAAATACCACAGTGTGCCATCACAGCAGCAAGATTTGTGACCTGTTGCCACAAGAAAAGGGCAACCAGTTAAGAACAAACACCATTGTAAATACAACACATATTTATGTTTATTTATTTTCCCTTTTGTACTTTAACTATTTGCACACCATTATACCACTACATATCCATAAAATTACATTTCAAATGTCTCTAATGCTATGAACCTTTTGTGAATGTAATGTTTACTGTTCATTTATTATTTCACTTTTGTTTATTATATTTTTCACTTGCTTTGGCAATGTAAACATATGTTTTCCATTCCAATAAAGCCCCTTGAATTGAATTGAGAGAGAAAAGCAGAGAGAGAGAGAGGGAGAGAGAGAGAGAGCAAGACAGACAGACAGAAGTGGAGGAAGAAGAAGAGGGAGAGAAATGCAGAGAGAGGGCAAGACATACTGTAGACAGAGCGAGAAAGACTGTAAAACAGCTTCAGAAGGAACAGAAAGAAAAAGTGTTGAAAAAGCAGAAGCAACCAGAGGGAGGTGGATTGTGCATTGCTCTAGTAGTGGAGTTAGTGAATAAGAAAGTCTAATAGGATTAACGGTCTTACAAAAGGTGATGAGGTAACAGAACAGAACGCTCCTGCATGTCTTCTGGTCAGGTCCCTCAACAGCCCCCTGCATTACAACGCACTGTTTACCCAATGCCTACGCACACACACATGCCAGACACACTCACACAACCACTCCAGTCACACACACACAAGCACACGCAAACGCATGCACGCAAGACACACACACACTCGTTTGGCAAACACTCTCGAGCATTTATGGGCCTGCTCTTTGTAAACTATCAATGTATTCTTTCAAGAGTCCAATTCCAACTGATGCATTGAAAAACAAAACACATTGGCTCCATCATCAGAATGGGGCTCTCCCTTTTTTTAAATCATGGTAAACAGAATGTTGTTGTTGTGTAGGCACACACAGAGTCTCCCGAGTTGCTTGATTGGACTCCCCTAAAGTTCAGAGGAAACCATTTTTTGGTTTAAATCCAAACTAACAAGCTTTTCCATTAATTCCCATCCCATAAAGTGTGAAGTGCAGTGTATTTACAGTAGGCTCATTCACTGTCCTTTTTTAAATTGTATATTATTGTCCTTTGAAAACACTCAGTTTTTGTATTTTCTTTATCTCTACAGACAGAGAGAGAGGGAGAGAGAGAGACAGACAGAACGACTCGATACATTAGTTGTTTTCTAGCGTCAACCGTTCTACCGATGTCACTCAAAAGCACCTTAACTCTAAGGCAGGCTTCAAGTGTGGCCTATCTTTCTGCCATTTAGTCAGCAGAGGGGCAAATTAATGAATTAATAATTGGATTAGGGTTGGGGTTATGTGTAGGGTTGATTAATCTTATGCTGCACAAAGATATATGTAAATAACACATTTTTTACGAACTAATGCAATCAGTTAGTTTGTTTTTTGAAAACTCACTACTGAAATGTTTTTTCCAGTTTAAACGGCTTAAACATGAAAGACCCAGATAATCTTACTGCCAATAGGTACTTATCACAGGGGGGGGCTGTTCCTTCTCTTGCTAGAACAAAAGTGGTAAATGCTGCTTACCAACCTGGTAGCTACCAACCTGCCGATTTGCTACCAACCTGCCACTTGTGGAATCGCAATGTTCATCAGTGGTCGAGAGCTTGACTTTGAGCCAATCAGCGACAACAAACCGCCCAAATGGAGGATCCAATAGGAGTGCCAAAAAACAAAACAAATTCTCAGTACATCCACGTTTAAATGTCATGAGCCACTCACACGGCATATGTAATGTACATCATGGGATGGGAGCTAGCTATGTGCACAGACGCAATGCACAAAAGCACTAAATACTTTCTCCAAGCTAGCTATCTGACCACTGTAGCTTGTAATGACATTATAATGAAATCACCATGAAACAGCTGCCTGTGTTAGCTGCAGAGTTAGTGCGGTGTCCTTAGCTAGCAAGCTATGTGATGCTAGCTAGCGAATATAATAACATTAGTTAGCTAGCTAAACATTTGGCTATGGGCTGGCACTGGCAGTTTGGGATTATGGAGAGTTAATTAATTTGTTTCATCTTCCAGCTAGGTTGTTATCTAGCTATGTTCATCTTGCTAGTATCAACAAGGGCTTTCTACAAAATCGCAACATTAGCACAGCTAGATAGCTAGCTAACATTGGCTAACTAAGCAACAAAACACAGACTGCCAACTTCTGGTTTGGAGTATTTTAACAAGTTTTTGAGGCTGACTACTTCAAGGTCTTTGCTGTGTGAGCACAAAAGAAATTGACTGTTGACACTGTTCAGAGGTCTTACTTTCTCTCAGCTGGCAAACAGTAGACCATCTCATGTGTGTGTCACCTGCTTTTCAAAATGCTACTATCCCTGGCAGTCATTATAAATGCAGGTTGTGGGTCAATAAACATTCCAACCTTTGGATATCCTGACTCTGGCTGGATTCCAATAGAGTAGTGAGGAGGAGGAGCAATGAATTTAGCCATTCATTGTAGTCAGTGTGTTCTTTAGAGCTGCTATTTTCTAAAGTTTTCTTGTGTCAATTAACTTGTGACATTCCTGGATTACTCATTATATTAAAACAAATCAAATTTATTAAGCAACAAATACAATAGTGAGTTAAAAAAATGTTAAGGGTACAAAACTGTACATATCTAGCTGTGTTGGCAAAATCCCTACATGTCCTATCAAGCCAAGCAGGAAGAGGCTGCCTGTTTTCACAGTTCCAAGACCGGTGGATTTCCAAACTAAAGTTGGATCCACGTAAAGTAGCAATGATATCCTTCGCCACTGAAAACTTACCACAGATATCGGACACTATTTCAATATTTTTGTCTAAAATGACATAGTCAAATCTAACTGTATATGCATATTCTTGATACCATTTGAAAGGAAACACTGAAGTTTGTGAGAATGTGAAATGAATGATGGAGAATATAACACATTAGATCTGGTCAAAGATAATACAAAGAAAAAAACATGTGTTTTTTGTATTATTTTTTGTACCATTATCTTTGGAATGCAAGAGAGAAGCCATAATGTATTATTCCAGCCTAGGCGCAATTTAGATTCTGGCCACTACCAGAATCTACCAGAATCTAACCATTGCATTTCTGTTAAAACATTTGTATCAAGACTGCCCAAAAGTGCCTAATTGGTTTATTAATAACATTTCAAGTTCATAACTGTGCACTCTCCTCATACAATAGTATGGTATTATTTCACTGGAATAGCTACTGTAAATTGGACAGTGCAGTTACAAGAATTTAAGCTTTCTGTCAAGATCAGATATGTCTATGTCCTGGGAAATGTTCTTGTCACATACAACCTCATGCTAATTGTATTAGCCTACATTAGCTCAACCATCCTGAGGAGGACCCACCAAAACTGTAGAGGATAACTAGCAAAGGATTGTTGAAGTTCAGTGTGCAGTTTTTATGAAGTTTGGCAACGAGGACAAAAACTTGCCAGCTAGTTTAGCCAGGTAAAACGAGCCCGGGTCTCGTGTGCATTTGCACCCAAACTAGTGTGCCCACAGTCGTACTAGGATAATTCAGGAGACAGATTGTAGTTGTATGCCCTGATATCAGGAGCTGGAAGCTAAAAGTTTGATTAGGCAATTCAGAGATCTGAAACTAATAAATCAGATGATTTACATTTAAGGAGGGCAAATCCATATACAATCCTGAAATCAACTGTAACTGTCAATATTAAAACAAAGCTTAAAATGATGTTTGAGTGAACACTGAATACATAAAATGAATGATGAAGTTGCTTCTGGACACGTAGACGCCATCTCCTCTATAGGAATTATACATCACTTTGCAAGCCAGCATAACTTAAGCATAGTGTTACTTCCAGGTAGGGTTGCAACATTTTGGTAACATTTTCCAGAAATTCAGTTTGAAAGATTCATGGAAACAGGAGATAAAAAGCAGGATATACTTCAACCAGGATTTATTGAAAGTCTGGGAAGTTTGGGAAAGGCCTAGTTTTACGCTAATACAGTGGCCTAAAACTGGTCGTTTACAGGCCACATCAAGCCAGAAGTGAGGTTACAAAATATCTGTTTTCTAAGTACAATCAACTTAGAGTTCAAGCCAATAATAAGTTTTGCATTAAAACATGTCTTGATTTATAAAAAAATATTCAAGCTGATGGAACTCTTATCGGTTTGAGTAATAACTACAAAATCACTTCAAGTAACTGTACTCTGACATGTTCTTGCAATGGTATCCACAAACGTTTTGAGTAATGAGAGTACATTGGGGGTTTACAGTGTA
Organism: Oncorhynchus nerka; assembly: GCF_034236695.1. Classification (NCBI taxonomy): domain Eukaryota; kingdom Metazoa; phylum Chordata; class Actinopteri; order Salmoniformes; family Salmonidae; genus Oncorhynchus; species Oncorhynchus nerka. Next base: position 74,382,926 of record NC_088407.1, on the reverse strand, counting down.
GAGTTAGGGTTAAGGTTAGGGTTGAGCTGGGAATGGACATGAAGCTAGGGTTAAGCTCTCAACTCTAGACATAACCCTAACCCTAATCCATCAAAACAAATGAATGAATGTTCCCCTTCCCCTACTACATGACTGAAAGGTAGGCCTCACTTGTAGCCTGCCCAAGAGTTTAGCACATCGGTAGAATGGTTGAGGTTAGTCTGTCTGCCTGTCTTTGAGTGTGTCTGTCCGTCTGTCTGTCTGTCTGAGTCTCTCAATAATTTGCCCATAGAATTGTGTCTGTCTGTATGTCTAACCCTTACTCTAACTCTAACCCCAACCAATGCTTATCTTTACCCCTTGAATGCAATGTATTGACAAAAACATCATATATTGTGACCTTTTTGCTAAACATGACAGAACAATGTTTTCCTAGGATATCATGTTGATATATATGGTATTTATAAAATATTTGACTGGTTCTGTTGTGGGTTTCACCAATATTCTGACAATGATAGTGATTCTGAAGAAGGCCATTGACGGCTGAAATGTCATTATTTTAACTCAAATGAAACATCAATTTTTAATTGTGAGGAAGAGTCGCATCTATTCCTTCCAAATGGTTTTCGGCAATGCCAGTTCTCTTAATATTCAGGTGCTTGCTCTTTTTTTTTTACATGTTAAAGCTGTTTGTAGTGATGTTAAACCTGCTCTCTGTTCCTGGGACACCAGGCCTTCCCAGACACATCCCATTAAAGCCCTGCCATCTAATCCCCAGGAGAACCTCTCTCTCTGCCTTTCCCTTCCTCTCTCTCTCTCTGTTTCTCTTTCTCTGTCCTCCACCTCTTCTCTCTCTCTCTATCTGTTTCTCTTTCTCTGTCCTCCAACTCTTCTCTCTCTCTCTCCCTCTCTCTGCCCCCCCCTCTTCTCTCTATCTCTCACTCTCTGCCCTTCCCCCTCTTCTCTCTATATCTCTCTCTCTGCTGTTGCCTATGCTCTCCTTTATTTAGTTTATTCTCCTTTTCTTCTTCTCTGTTTGAAGCCACCATTCCTATCCTAGTGGACACAGAGAGGGGAGGGTGGCGGGGGAGGAGGGGGCAGGGAGAGGGGTGGAAGAGATAGGGACAGAGAGAGAGGGAGAAGGAGAGAGATGTTGAAAAAGAGAAGGAGAGAGAAAAGAGTAGAGTCCAACCCTTTCTCCATATCCCAACTCTGCCCTTCCGTGTTAACATACTGTGAACCGAGCACAAGTGACTAAATCAATCTATCACGGCCCCTGCAGTTGACACAGAGAGGGACAGAGCAGCTAACAGAAATTGATGACATCCCTGCTTGAATTTTACACTGTTTCGGCCACAGCCGCGATTGAAACAGACAAAGATTTATTGTCCACACAGGCCCGCTGCTATCGTTGATTGCCTCCCTTTTCTTCCATGCCGGTCCTTTTTTGCATATTTATTCCCAAGCTCATCAGGATCTCACCGACGCATTAGAGTGACAATCTTATTTCACCTAGGCTGTGGCAGCAGACGCGCAGGGGAATTTACATCCCACGCCTCAGACGAGAGAAATGCCTCCCTGTCCTCCATCTTTCTTTCTGTCTCTCTGTTTCTCTCTGTTTCCCTCTGTTTCTCTCTGTTTCCCTCTGTTTCCCTCTGTTACTCTCTGTTTCCCTCTGTTTCTCTCTGTTTCCCTCTGTTTCTCTCTGTTTCTCTCTGTTTCCCTCTGTTACTCTCTGTTTCCCTCTGTTTCCCTCTGTTTCCCTCTGTTTCCCTCTGTTTCCGTCTGTTTCTCTCTGTTTCCCTCTGTTTCCCTCTGTTTCTCTCTGTTTCCCTCTGTTTCCCTCTGTTTCCCTCTGTTTCTCTCTGTTTCTCTACACCATTACTTTTGCTTTTATATCCATAGAACTTTCAACCAGATTTGACTCCCTATTTTAACTGGTTGTTTAGAGGTTTTGTTTTAATATAGGGAATCATTCACACCCCGTGTAAAGTTGAGATTGTTATGTATTTGGTTGGCATCTGAAATGTTCTTTTGTTGTGATGGTTGGGCAGCGTCCCAATCGCTCGCTCCTAGATGTGTTGTTTTGGCTTCAGCAAGACAGACCTTTCCCTCTGTATGGCCATTATTGCATTTGCGAGATGTTTTTAGAATTGCAAAATTAGCTTCTTAATTTTGTCTATTTATCTGACTGTGTCTGTCTGGCTGTCTCCCCCTCCGGGGGCTGTGCCAGCGGCCATGGCAGAAGAGCAGAGTGAGTTCCTTTCAGTCATGCCTTGAAGGTTTTATGAGTACTTATGGAAAATATACATTTCACGTGGCCACTACAGTGCAGAAACAAATGCTGCTCATCACTAGCATCACACTAAGGGCCTCAGCAACAGCTACTGTCTGTGACAGGGAATTGATTAGAATCATTCAAATGTGATGAATAACTTTCATCATATGCGTATCTCACAAGTCCGTCCAGTGAGAGAGTGCATCGTTCGTTCGTTTGGGAGTTGTGCCTCTGTGTTGAGTACCCATTAGGAAAGGGGGAATGTGCAGTGGAGAGAAACAAGAGACAAGGGCCTAGAGTCTCCTATGAATTTCGACATATCAAAGACATGCATAAATTACAGCAAATGTTCCTATCACACATATAAATGGTTGCCACTCTTCACGACTATCGCCATTAGAATTGAAGTGGCCCCTATTAGAGCTTATTGTCCTTCCATGTGACAGCAATACAGATGACATAGACTGTAGATCTTTACATATAGAGCACATTAAATGTCTGTTAATAAGCAGTTGCATGCTGAACAAAAAATAGAAATTAAACATACAACAATTTCTGAGTTACAATTCATAGAAGGAATTCAGTTGAAGTAAATTCATTCGGCCCTAATTTATGGATTTCACATGATTGGGCAGGGGCGCAGCCGTGGGTGGGCCTGGGAGGGCATAGGCCCACCCACTTGAGAGCCAGGCCCAGTCAATCAAAATGAGTTTATCCCTGGAAAAAGGCCTTTATTACAGAAATAAATACTCCTCAAAAACAAAAAATGGAAATATGACATTTGCATAAGTATTCTGACTCTTTACTCAGTACTTTGTTGAAGCACCATTGGCATCGATAAAAACATTGCGTCTTCTTGGCACATCTGTATTTGGGGAGTTTCTCCCATTCTTCAATGGAGATCATCTCAAGCTCTGTCATGTTGGATAGGGAGCGTTGCTGCACAGCTAATTTCAGGTCTCTCCAGAGATGTTCGATCGGGTTCAAGTCCGGCCTCTGGCTGGGCCATTCAGAGACTTGTACCGAAGCCACTCCTGCGTTGTCTTGGCTGTGTACTTTGGGTCGTTGTACTGTTGGAAGGTGAACCTTCACCCCAGTATGAGGTCCTGAGCACTCTGGAGTAGGTTATAATAAAGGATCTCTCTGTACTTGGCTCCGTTCATCTTTGCCTCGATCCCGATTAGTCTCCCAGTCCCTGCCGCTGAAAATCAACCCCATAGCATGATGCTGCCACCATGATGTTTCACCGTAGGGATGGTGCCAGGTTTCCTCCAGATGTGGTGCTTGCCATTCAGGCCAAAGAGTTCAGTCTTGGTTTCATCAGACCAGAGAATGTTGTTTCTCATGGTCTGAGAGTCTTTAGGTGCTTTTTGTCAAACTCCAAGCAGGCTGCCATGTGCATTTTACTGAGGAGTGGCTTCCGTCTGGCCACTCTACCATAAAGGCTTGATTGGTGGAGTGCTTCAGAGATGGTTGTCCTTCTGGAAGGTTCTCCCATCTCCACAGAGGAAGTCTAGAGCTCTGTCAGAGTGACCATCGGGTTCTTGGTCAACTCTATGACCAAGGACCTTCTCAGTTTGGCCGGGCGGCCAGCTCTAGGAAGACTCTTGGTGGTTTCATACTTCTTACATTTAAGAATGATGGAGACATTTTTGATACTCTTCCCCAGATCTGTGGCTCAACACAATCCTGTCTCGGAGCTCTACGGACAATTCCTTCGACCTCATGGCTTAGTTCTTTCTCTGACATACACTGTCAACTGTGGGACCTTATATAGACAGGTGTGTGCCTTCCCAAATCATGTCCAATCAATTGAATTTTTCACAGGTGAACTCCAATCAAGTTGTAGAAACATCTCAAGGATGATCAATGGAAACAGGATGCACCTGAGCTCATTTGCACAGATTTCTAAAAACTGTTTTTGCTTGTCATTTTGGGATATTGTGTGTAGATTGCTCAGTATTTGTTTTTGTTTAATCCATTTTAGAATAAGTCTGTAACATAACAAAATGTAGAAAAAGTCAAGGGGTCTGAATATTTCCGAAGGCACTGTAGCTGTCATTACATAGAAAGCCTTCATCAGACTAAACAATTGATTCTCACTATAGTCATGTTAGGATGGCTATATTATAGGCTAATATTATTGCATTTCTTGTCTTAGAATCAAACATACACAAATGAAAGTGAATATAGATATGAGAAATATGAATCATAAGTGATGACGTTTTCTGCATTTGTTAGAGCAACATTTGACTATTTGTTTGGTAGCCTTTACCCCATAGAACGTCTAAATGTTGTATTAGGGGTTACTTAGCTAGGTGAACTGTGCAACACTTATTTTGCCAAACAGTACAAAAGAGTATAACGAGTCCCCTTGAAATGTCCGAATACATCACACAGCCTTTGTTACTGTGCTCACTACAGCTCAGGGATGGGCCTCTGAATGGCTCTCAAGTGTGTGAGGTGAGTTGTTCCAAAATCATCATCCATTGATCACTCTAGTTTTTAGGTATAAAGCAGAGCTGTGTGTGTGTGTGTGTGTGTGTGTGTGTGTGTGTGTGTGTGTGTGTGTGTGTGGGTGTGGGTGTGTGTGTGTGTGTGTGTCCTTCCCATGCTAGCGCAAGTCAAACACGGAGGCTTCCCCATCACAAGCATCTGCATCCCATGCAATTTGTCATTGGCCCGTCTTTGACCTGCCATTGGCTGTTGCTGGGCAACCTGTCCATCTCACAGACTATTTCCCATGATAAATTAGCTGGTCTGTTACTATGCCAACAGAATTTGTTACTTAATGAAACTGATTCAGATCGGAGAAAGAGTGCCACACTCTCACTGAGAAAGAACCTAGACTCCCTGAGACCCACACCCACCCACACACCCACCCACACACACAACCACAAACACACACACACACACACACACACACACACACACACACACACACACACACACACACACACAGGGACCAAGGGAGAGACATGGAGATGGAGAAACATGAGAGTGAGGAGGAGGATGGAGAATCCACCCTAGAATGACTGTTATTAGATAGGCAGAGATATTGAAGTGGTCAGGCTTTGGAGGAAACACAGACAGAGGCAACAAGACAAGAAACAGCTGGGTCTTGTTTCCCTTAAAGATGCACTCTCTAGCTTTTGTAAGAATTTCAGCCAGTAGTTTTGAAAGAGGTGCTCACGAAAAAAAAGTGGTGTGCAACATCATAATTATTATTTTTTTTAAAATGTTTGTTCAATACATATGATATGTTATGAATCCAATTTGTACTGTATGTAAAACAAATGTTGTGCTTAAAGATCCTGGAATGCATCTTCAAGAGAACATGCTGATCTTTCTCTTTTCACATAGAATGTCATTTTTATTTATTTTTTCAATTCGATTTTTTTTGCCCCTTATTTCACATAGAAAATCTATTCCATTTTTTTCAAGTAGAATTGATTTATTTTTGTCTTGTTTTTCTTCTCTCCTTCCATGTCTATTCAAATGAGCTGGGGGCCAGAGGTGTCACAGGCATGTTCTATCAAGCAATACATTTTTATTTGACACATGCTTCGTAAACAACAGGTGTAGCCTAACAGTAAAAGGCTTACTTACGGGCCCTAATAACACAAGGAATAAATACACAATGAGTAACAATGACTTGGCTATATACACGGGGTACCAGTGCAGAGTCGGTGTGAAGGGGTACGAGGTCATTTAGGTAGACCTGTACATATAGGTAGGAATAAAATGACTAGGCAACAGGATAGATAATAAACATTAACAACAGCATATTTGATGAGTCAAAAGAGTTAGTGCAAAAAAGGTCAATGCAGATAGTCCTGTTAGCTATTTGTTAACTATTTAATTATCTATTTCTAGCAGTCTTTTGGCTTAGGTGTAGAATCCAGTTGGTTCCATACGTGCTATGTCGGTACTGCTTGCCATGCGGTAGCAGAGAGAACAGTATATGACTTGGGTGGCTGGAGTCTTTGAAAATCTCTAGGGCCTTCTTCTGACATCGCCTGGCATAGAGGTATTGGATAGCAGGAAGCTCAGCCCCAGTGATGTACTGGGCCATACTCACAATCATCTGTAGCCCCTTGCGGTCGGATGCCAAGCAGTTTCCATACCAAATGGGGATGCAGCCAGTCAAGATTCTCTCAATGGAGCAGCTCTATAACCTTTTGAGGATCTGAGGGCCTATGCCAAATCTTTTCATCCTCCTGAGGGGGAAGAGGTGCTGTTGTGCCTTCTACACGACTCTGTTGGTGTGTGGACCATGGTAATTCCTTAGTGATGTGGACACCGAAGAACTTGAAGCTCTCGACCTGCTCCACTACAGCCCCGTCGAAGTGGATGGTAGTGTGGTCGGGCCTCCATTTCCAGTAGTTTGTTTCCTGTACTTCAGCTGCTTTGTCTTGCTGACGCTGAGGGGGAAGTTGTTGTCCTGGCACCACAATGCCAAGTCACTGACCTCCTCCCTAAAGGCTGTCTCATAGTCATCGGTGATCAGGCCAAAACCACAGCCGTATCGTCAGTTAATTTATGGTGTTGGAGTCGGGGGTGAACAGAAGAAAATACGCCTTCCGGAGTGGCCCAGTCAGTCCTGACCTCAACGCGATTGAGATGCTGTGGCATGACCTCGAGAGCGGTTCACACCAGACATCCCAAGAATATTGTGGAACTGAAACAGTTTTGTTGAGAAGAATGGTCCAAAATTCCTCCTGACCGTTGTGCAGGTCTGATCCGCAACTACAGAAAACGTTTGGTTGAGGTTATTGCTGCCAAAGGAGGGTCAACCAGTTATTAAATCCAAGAGTTCATATACTTTTTCCAACCTGAAATGTGAATGTTTACACGGTGTGTTCAATAAAGACATGAAAAATGATCATTGTTTGTGTGTTATTAGCAGACTGTGTTTGTCTATTGTTGTGTCTTAGATGATTAGATCAGATGTTATGACCAATTTATGCAGAAATCCAGGTAATTCTAAAGGGTTCACATACCCTTTCCTCCCACTGTAGGTATTACAAACTGGGTCAGCAGTAAAAAATGTCACCAAGCGTTTCACATGGATGTTGGTCCATGTTGACTCTAATGCTTCCCACAGTTGTGTAAAGTTGGCACAAACCTTTAATGAATGGCACACACACACAATCCATGTCTCATTTGTCTCACGGCTTCAACATTCTTCTTTATCCTGTATCCTCCAATACATCTACACTGATTGAAGTGGATTTAAGTGACATCAATAAGGGATCATAGCTTTCACCTGGATTCACCTGTTCAGTCTATGTCATGGAAATAGTTTTGTACACTCTGTGTATTTCCATGAAAAAATCAATCTAGATAGTAAAATGTCTGTGAGCAACAAACCACATTTCCTCTGTAAAAGGTACAACTACATTATAGTTTAACCCCCCCAAAAGGGGTAAAGCCAGGCAATTGCGATGTGTGTTGTTGCATACATCGGTGAACCCGAGCAGTCAGCTTTGGTCACTAAGCAAAAAGGAGAAAAGAATGGCAAAGCAATTTGGTTGTCAGTGCAGGACCAAACGCAGGAGGTATAGGGCCATGAAATCCCCCTAATTTGGACTATCACACCTTCCGTACTCCCGGTATCAGATCTCCCAACTATCCTTCTCTCGCCCTCTCTTTCCCCGACCCTACCTTCACCGCCTGGCTTTATTTCCATGACTTCCTGACAAAACCATTTTGTTCCGCCTGATTGGTCCTATTTGCATTGGACACCTGTTCTGCATATAGATTGATGGGTTTAATCTGCGAATCAGGGAGAGAGCTCAGACATCAATCAATGTCACCACTATCTTTCTAGTAGCTCCTTTTGTCTATTGTTCCCTTGTTCTCTCTCTCTCTCTTTCTCTCTCTCTCTCTCTCTCTCTCTCTGTCTCTCTCTCTCTTTCTCTCTCTCTCTCTCTCTCTCTCCCTCTCTATTCATTGTGATTTGGTTATTCTGTCTATTGAAACTGGCCAATTGTGTGCATGTTTGTGTTTATGCGTGAGTGTGTGCGTGTGTGATGGTAGAGACTGATTTTGGTCTGCATAACTCCCCTTGGATCTAACATAGCCGACCTGCCAGTCCGGCGGAGCCCCTTGGATCTAACATAGCCGACCTGCCAGTCCAGCAGAGCCCATTGGATCTAACATAGCTGACCTGCCAGTCCAGCAGAGCCCATTGGATCTAACATAGCTGACCTGCCAGTCTGGCAGAGCCCCTTGGATCTAACATAGCTGACCTGCCAGTCCGGCAGAGCCCCTTGGATCTAACATAGCTGACCTGCCAGTCCAGCAGAGCCCCTTGGATCTAACATAGCCGACCTGCCAGTCCGGCAGAGCCCCTTGGATCTAACATAGCTGACCTGCCAATCCAGCAGAGCCCCTTGGATCTAACATAGCTGACCTGCCAGTCCAGCAGAGCCCCTTGGATCTAACATAGCCGACCTGCCAGTCCAGCAGAGCCCCTTGGATCTAACATAGCTGACCTGCCAATCTGGCAGAGCCCCTTGGATCTAACATAGCCGACCTGCCAGTCCAGCAGAGCCCCTTGGATCTAACATAGCTGACCTGCCAATCTGGCAGAGCCCCTTGGATCTAACATAGCTGACCTGCCAGTCCAGCAGAGCCCCTTGGATCTAACATAGCTGACCTGCCAGTCCAGCAGAGCCCATTGGATCTAACATAGCTGACCTGCCAGTCCAGCAGAGCCCATTGGATCTAACATAGCTGACCTGCCAGTCCAGCAGAGCCCATTGGATCTAACATAGCTGACCTGCCAGTCCAGCAGAGCCCCTTGGATCTAACATAGCTGACCTGCCAGTCCAGCAGAGCCCATTGGATCTAACATAGCTGACCTGCCAGTCCAGCAGAGCCCATTGGATCTAACATAGCTGACCTGCCAGTCCGGCGGAGCCCCTTGGATCTAACATAGCTGACCTGCCAGTCCATCAGAGCCCATTGGATCTAACATAGCTGACCTGCCAGTCCAGCAGAGCCCATTGGATCTAACATAGCTGACCTGCCAGTCCGGCGGAGCCCCTTGGATCTAACATAGCTGACCTGCCAGTCCAGCAGAGCCCATTGGATCTAACATAGCTGACCTGCCAGTCCAGCAGAGCCCATTGGATCTAACATAGCTGACCTGCCAGTCCAGCAGAGCCCATTGGATCTAACATAGCTGACCTGCCAGTCCGGCGGAGCCCCTTGGATCTAACATAGCTGACCTGCCAGTCTGGCAGAGCCCCTTGGATGTAACATAGCCGACCTGCCAGTCTGGCAGAGCCCCTTGGATCTAACATAGCTGACCTGCCAGTCTGGCAGAGCCCCTTGGATCTAACATAGCTGACCTGCCAGTCCGGCGGAGCCCCTTGGATCTAACATAGCTGACCTGCCAATCTGGCAGAGCCCCTTGGATCTAACATAGCTGACCTGCCAGTCCAGCAGAGCCCCTTGGATCTAACATAGCTGACCTGCCAGTCCAGCAGAGCCCATTGGATCTAACATAGCTGACCTGCCAGTCCAGCAGAGCCCATTGGATCTAACATAGCTGACCTGCCAGTCCAGCAGAGCCCATTGGATCTAACATAGCTGACCTGCCAGTCCAGCAGAGCCCCTTGGATCTAACATAGCTGACCTGCCAGTCCAGCAGAGCCCATTGGATCTAACATAGCTGACCTGCCAGTCCAGCAGAGCCCATTGGATCTAACATAGCTGACCTGCCAGTCGGCGGAGCCCCTTGGATCTAACATAGCTGACCTGCCAGTCCATCAGAGCCCATTGGATCTAACATAGCTGACCTGCCAGTCCAGCAGAGCCCATTGGATCTAACATAGCTGACCTGCCAGTCCGGCGGAGCCCCTTGGATCTAACATAGCTGACCTGCCAGTCCAGCAGAGCCCATTGGATCTAACATAGCTGACCTGCCAGTCCAGCAGAGCCCATTGGATCTAACATAGCTGACCTGCCAGTCCAGCAGAGCCCATTGGATCTAACATAGCTGACCTGCCAGTCCGGCGGAGCCCCTTGGATCTAACATAGCTGACCTGCCAGTCTGGCAGAGCCCCTTGGATCTAACATAGCCGACCTGCCAGTCTGGCAGAGCCCCTTGGATCTAACATAGCTGACCTGCCAGTCTGGCAGAGCCCCTTGGATCTAACATAGCTGACCTGCCAGTCCGGCGGAGCCCCTTGGATCTAACATAGCCGACCTGCCAGTCCGGCGGAGCCCCTTGGATCTAACATAGCCGACCTGCCAGTCCGGCGGAGCCCTCTGCTCTCTGCAGATGAATCAAACCTGCTCCAGCTCCTATAATTGGCTGACACTCACCCCCTGCTCTGTATACATGAATGAGAGAGAGCCTCTTCATCTCCTTCCCACACCTCTCCCGCCTTCCCCCTCACAGTCCCTTTCCTCCCCCCTCACTCATGCTGGCAGATGTGGACTCCAATGCTTCCCACAGTTGTGTCGTTGGCTGGATGTCCTTCGGGTGGTGGACCATTCTTGATACACACAGGAAACTGTTGAGCGTGAAAAACCCAGCAGCATGGCAGTTCTTGACACAAACCGGTGTGCCTGGCATCTACTACCATACCCTGTTCAAAGGCACTTAAATATTTAGTCTTGCCCACTCACCCTCTGAATGGTACACAACCACAATCCATGTCTCAATGTGTCTCAAAGCTTAAAACATACTAATTTAACCTTACTCCTCCCCTTCATCTACACTGAATGAAGTAGATTTAACAAGTGACATCAATAAGAGATCACAGCTTTCACCTGGATTCACCTGGTCAGTCTGTCATGGAAAAAGCAAATGATTCTAATGTGTTGTACTCTCAGTGTATGTGCATGCAGCAGATACTGTGTATAAGGTCTGAGGTACTGTGTCTCCATTTGTGTGTGGCTTTTTGCGTTCAATTTGACATCTACAAATTATTTGTATTATGTTCCAGTCTCGCAACCATCCACTCCAGAATATTTTTATTTTACCTTTATTTAACTAGGAAAATCAGTTAAGAACAAATTCTTATTCACAATGACAGCCTACCCCGGCCAAACCCGGACAATTGTGCACCGCCCTGTGTGACTCCCAATCAATGCCTGTTGTGATACAGCCAGGAATCAAACCAGGGTCTGTATTGACACCTCTTGAACTGAGATGGAGTGCCTTAGACCACTGAGCCACTCAGGAGCACAACATCTTGTTGATGATCCCTGTTATAGGGGAAAGGGGGCCATTTAGGACTTGCTTCATTAAACGATTGTTGCGTTTATACAGAGAGAAAGACCTGGTTGAAGGACTGCAGAACGGTCTTTACACCTGCAAATATCTACAGATAAATGTAATTACTTTTAATCACAGAGACCTTGATTGAGGTATAAGGCTATTTACTGATAGATTCTTTGCAATTTCCTTGGAATAAAATGCGTTGTTGATATACCAATATTATTCTGAACATAAAATTAGAAGAGATGAAGGATCCACCTCACATTAGGCACTATTTAGCAGGGAATTCTCCTTTATAAAATGACATGTTCCTACAAGCAGGGAAGGACTAACCTCATTTGCCCGAAAAGGGCTAAGAGCAGTATTGCATGTTTTACTGTTCAGTGTATGAGCTTCTACTGCCTGTCTCACAGCCTCACGACGACCCATCAGGACAGCTTTGTACAACAAAGTGCAGGCTTTAATTCCAATCAGCCATTGTGAGCCAATATAGACTCACAGCCTAACCTTTTAGCGGTGTAGGTAACAGCAGTCTGCAAACATAAAACAGTACACTAATGCAACACACCCACTTCTGAAATAAAGTCCCAGCTCAGGGACACGCTGGTGAAATAAAGTCCCAGCTCAGGCACACATTGCTTGTGTCGTCCACGATATACACCCTCCCTGACTACAGCCTCTGAGTCCTCTGCTGCTTTCAGCAGCATACAGTGAGACAGGCATTTTGCCATTTCTTTGACACGGTTACAGTAGCGAGTATGTGTGGTTTTCTAGTCTTTATCCACTAAAAGCCAAAGCTGCATTCCGTACTCTGTTCTGCATGTACAACCTTTTAGGTGAGTAGGCCACATATCAGGCCACTTAAACCAAAGTGTTACCCCATTCATTGTACAGTATCGTCACACCTTTTCTACAAGCAGGTACTCTATGCTCAAGCTTTGCTCCACTACTGTGGTGTGTTAAGGACAAGGTGTTGCTAGCCTCTTTCCTCAGTCGTTTCCAGGCCAGCCTTCAACCAGGATCATATATGAAGCGGTTATCAGGTGTTCCCCTAGTGCAGAGGTTCCCAAACTTGTTAGAGCGTCTGCTAAATGACTTAAATGTAAATGTAATGTAAATGTACCCCTTCAAACATTCAACCTCCAGCAACATGCAACATGTTGTGTTTTATTGGAGAGAGTCTCAGTCTTAAACCATTTTCCACACACAGTCTGTGCCTGTACTTAGTTGTCATGCTAGTGAGGGCAGAAAATCCACTCTCAAATTGGTACATTCGGGCAAGAAAAAACATCACCCAGATAGGCCAGTCGTGTGAGAAACTCGTCATCATGCAAACAGTCAGACAAGTGAACATTTTGGTCAGTAAAGAAAACTTTAAGCTCGTCACTCAATTCAAAAAAACATGTCAATACTTTGCCCCTTGATAAGCAGCGCACTTCTTCTGTATGTTGTAAAAGTGTTACATGGTCGCTGCCTATATCATTGCATAGTGCAGAAAGTACATGAGAGTTCAGAGGCCTTGCTTTAACAAAGTTAACCGTTTTCACTGTACTGTCCAAAATGTCTTTCAAGCTGTCAGGCATTCCCTTGGCAGCAAGAGCCTCTCGGTGGATGCTGCAGTGTACCCAAGTGGCGTCGAGAGCAACTGCTTGCACGTGCGTTACCAATGTCTCCATGTCTCCCTGTCATGGCTATTATGCCATCAGTACAGATACCAACATGAGCAGCAGCAGATTCCTGTGATTCCTCCATCAGGTTCTAATGACCTGGTACTCAGGGCTCTATTGTCCCTCCATCAGGTCCTAATGACCTGGTACTCAGGGCTCTATTGTCCCTCCATCAGGTTCTAATGACCTAGTACTCAGGGCTCTATTGTCCCTCCATCAGGTTCTAATGACCTGGTACTCAGGGCTCTATTGTCCCTCCATCAGGTTCTAATGACCTAGTACTCAGGGCTCTATTGTCCCTCCATCAGGTCCTAATTACCTGGTACTCAGGGCTCTATTGTCCCTCCATCAGGTTCTAATGACCTGGTACTCAGGGCTCTATTGTTCCTCCATCAGGTCCCTTATGACCTGGTACTCAGGGCTCTATTGTCCCTCCATCAGGTTCTAATGACCTAGTACTCAGGGTTCTATTGTCCCTCCATCAGGTCCTAATGACCTGGTACTCAGGGTTCTATTGTCCCTCCATCAGGTCCTAATGACCTGGTACTCAGGGCTCTATTGTCCCTCCATCAGGTTCTAATGACCTAGTACTCAGGGCTCTATTGTCCCTCCATCAGGTTCTAATGACCTGGTACTCAGGGCTCTATTGTCCCTCCATCAGGTTCTAATGACCTAGTACTCAGGGCTCTATTGTCCCTCCATCAGGTCCTAATTACCTGGTACTCAGGGTTCTATTGTCCCTCCATCAGGTCCTAATGGCCTAGTACTCAGGGCTCTATTGTTCCTCCATCAGGTCCCTTATGACCTGGTACTCAGGGCTCTATTGTCCCTCCATCAGGTTCTAATGACCTAGTACTCAGGGTTCTATTGTCCCTCCATCAGGTCCTAATGACCTGGTACTCAGGGTTCTATTGTCCCTCCATCAGGTCCTAATGACCTGGTACTCAGGGTTCTATTGTCCCTCCATCAGGTCCTAATGGCCTAGTACTCAGGGTTCTATTGTCCCTCCATCAGGTCCTAATGACCTGGTACTCAGGGCTATATTGTTCCTGTATTAGTTTATAATGGCCTGGTACTCAGGGCTCTATTGTCCCTCCATTAGGTCCTAATGACCAGGTACTCAGGGCTCTATTGTTCTATTATTGACATCACTATGATAATCAGTTTGAAGTAAGATGTTTAACAACAGTCATTGTGGATGTTGTCTCAAAGCCAAACACAGGGAAATTGACAGCGCTTTCTAAGGTGATGATTAATTCAAAGCATTTACATAAGATGTTGCATGTATAACCCTCATATGCATATTAAGAGAGAGAGAGAGAGAGAGAGAGAGAGACACAGAAAGAGAGAGAGAGAGAGAGAGAGAGGGAGAGAGAGAAAGAGAGAGAGAGAGAGAATATGAATAGAGAGAGAGAGAATAGGAATAGAGAGAGAGAGAGAGAGAGAGAGAGAGAGAGAGAGAGAAAAAGAGAGAGAGAGAGAGAGAAAAAGAGAGAGAGAGAACATAATACAAATAGAGAGAGAGAATATAAATAGAGTGAGAGAGAGAGAGAGAGAGAGAGAGAGAGAAAAAGAGAGAGAGAGAGACAGAGAGAGAGAGAGAGAAAGAGAGAGAGAAGCAGAGGCAGAGAGAGAGAGAGAGCGAGAGAAAGAGAGAGAGAGGGAGAGAGAGAGAGAGAGAGAGAGAGAGAGAGAGAGAGAGAGAGAAAAAGAGAGAGAGAGAGACAGAGAGAGAGAGAGAGAAAGAGAGAGAGAAGCAGAGGCAGAGAGAGAGAGAGAGCGAGAGAAAGAGAGAGAGAGAGAGAGCGACAAAGAGAGAGAGAGAGAGAGAGAGAGAAAGAGAGAGAGAGAGAGACAGAGAAAGAGAGAGAGAGAGACAGAGAGAGAGAGAGAGACTTTGACTTTTGGTCTTTCTTTATTGAAACATTCTCAATTCATTTAAAACTCACCCCCCCACTCCTAAAATAAAAAAATAAAATAAAAATATATCCTGTACAAATCACCATACACAAAAAACCTCTCCTACAACCGTATATCCAAAACATCTTCCCCAGCAATACAGACAGCCCCCCCAACACACCATATCTCCTCAAACATCTCCACACATTTGATCATTTTATAGAACTCAAACTCAACCCTAAGGCGCGCAGAGACCATCCCATTAAACAGTAGTAAAGGGTCTGTTATCCCCCACCTTGACCCTGTTCCTCCTTGTTAGCCAAATAGCTAACTTTGCCTGAGCAAACAGAAAATTCAACAAAACACATTTTTCTTTCTCCTTACTCGAATACCTGTATCCCATTATAAACATCCCAACAGCAAAAACCACCCCCAACCTGTCACACAGACATTCCAACAGAGACATTAATGGCATTAACCTGGTGCACACAGAAAACACATGAATTACAGTTTCTTTCATTTGACAGAAAGGACACCCCTGCCCAATTCCCGGATCAACCCATGCCAACCAGCTGTTAGTGGCCAGGGCTCCATGAAGAACCCTCCACTGGAGGTCCCCTGACCTCTTTGGTACTGGGGGTTTGTAGAGCGCCCTCCATCTAAAACCCACCATACTCTCCGCCCCACATACCCCCTGCCACTGATGTGCCTTCACTCCTGTTAGGCTTCTAATGCTCCTAACCTTAACGCAGAGGTTGTAGAGGGCTTTACCTCCCACCCCCTCAAACTCCCCCAGGCTCGGAGTGTTAAAATCTAACAAGTCCTTGCCTCTGCAGGGTGGCCGACTGAACCGATCTCAAAGGGATGGCTGGGTTGTGGAAGATAGGCTCCTCCCACACCCACTGCCCAGGCTCCACACCCCCTTCTCGTGTAGGCTTTAGCAGCTGCCAGGCCCTCAGCACCGCAGAGTAAAACTCTGAGAGACCTGCTGTACTCAGCCTCTCCAGCTTCATGAGGAACAGCTGCCGGTCCAACCCTAATCCGCCAGCTCTCCTCAGCAGCGCGCATGCTGGTTCCCTCCAGCCAACATCAGTGTGGTACAGCAGTCTCTGCACCGCCTTTAGTCGGAAAGCAGCCATCCTGCTCTCCAGTTCCACCAGGCCCTGTCCTCCTTCGTGGACGGTCATGTACAAAACTGCTGCCTTCAGCCAGTGATGTCCCGACCAAAAGAAGTCCACCAGCTTGCGTTGCAGGTCTGCAAGCAGACCGGCGGGGGGTTGAGGACAGCCAGTTTATGCCACAAGGAAGATGCCACCAGGTTGTTGATTATCAGCACCCTCCCTCTATATGACACTTGGGACAGGAGCCACCTCCACCTGGCCAGTCTTGACACCACTGCCTGTGACAGCCCCTCCCAGTTCTTGCTGACCCACCTCTCCGAGCCCAGGTACACCCCCAACACTTTAAGCACTTCACAACCCCACTGCAAACCCCCTGGAAGCAGAGGAGGAGCCCTATCCCCCCATGCCCCACATAACAGAGCTTTGCTCTTTTCCCAGTTTACCTTAGCTGATGAAGCTCCCTCGTACACCTTCAGACTGGTCTCTAGTTCCTGCATATCTTGCCCATCCCTGACCATCACAGAAACATCATCTGCATATGCTGAGACTCCTATTCCTGTCACCACATCCATGCCTGTCCAGCACACTCCCCGCAGTCTCCTGCGTAGCAGTCCTAAAAAAGGCTCAATGGCTAGTGTGTACAGCTGCCCAGATAGAGGGCATCCTTGTCTAATGCCCCGTCTCACCCAGACTGGCCTACTGAGCCCCCCTCACACCTTAACCATACATGACGCCCCAGCATACAACAGCTTCACACAGGTCACAAAACTCTTCCCAAACCCAAACACAGACATCACATTAAACAGATACTCATGATCCACTCTATCAAAAGCCTTCTCTTGATCTAAAGAGACCAGTCCAAAGTTCACATTAGAACCTCTCGACAAGTCCAACATGTCCCTAATCAAGAACAAGTTGTCCGTGATTGAGCGTCCCGGTACACAATATGTCTGGTCCTTGTGTATTATAGAGTCCAGATGGGACTTCAGTCTGTTAGAGAAGACCTTGGCAAAAACGCATTCACGCAACACGCAAAAGAAATCCTGTCCAATTGTTCCCCAGAATTTTTTGTAAAATTCCACTGGAAGTCCATCGACCCCGGGTGCACGACCGGGGGACATCTGGGTTACTGCCTCTGCCAGTTCATGTGACAACAGAGCAATGTCCATTTCATCCCTCTGTGCCCGAGAGAGCTTAGGGAGTCCTGCGAACAAGACCTGAGCACACATAGGATCACACATTTCTGCCCTATACAATTCAGTATAAAACTCCACAGTCCGCTCCCGCATCTCCCCCACCACAGAGGTCACCCGCCCATCAGACAGCCGTAGACAATGCATACCCTTGGCTTCACTGCTCTGTCTTTCCAAACCAAAGAAGAATGAGCTGGGAGCATCCATCTCCTTGAGCATGGAGAACCTAGCTCTTACAAGTGCTCCCTTTGCTTTAACCTGGAAAAAACTGCCCAGGTCCCTACGTAATTCGGCTAAGTTAGCCTGGAGGCCTACATTGCCTTGCCCCACCATCTCTACCTCCATCTCACTAATACACCACTCTAGTTCCCCCAATACTCTCCTAGCCTCTGAGGATGAGAGAGCTGTGTACTGTTGACAGAAAAGCCGAATTTGCACTTTCCCCACATCCCACCATTGACTCAGAGACTCATACTCCTCTCTTCGCTGCCCCCATCTTTCCCAAAAAGTCTGGAAACCTGAGCAAAAAGTGGCATCTTGTAAGAGCTTTACATTGAACTTCCAATAAGATGCCTGCCGGGGCCCTGGTGAAATAGACAGCCGAGCCATGGTTATGTGGTGATCCGAAAACCCCACTGGGAGAATGGTAGCACCCAGCAGCCTATTGCTCTGATTCCTGGACATGTAAAAACGATCAAGTCGAGCTGCACTCACCCTAGCCCCAAAAACCTTCACCCACGTATACTGTCTTGTGTTTGGATGTTTAGTTCTCCAAACATCCACTAAGTCAAACTGATTGAAGATATCCCTTAACACTCCCACTGACACTGAATGAGGCTCTTCCCCATTTCTGTCTTTTGTAAAATCCATTGTACAGTTCCAGTCACCTCCGATCACCAGTGTCTCCTCAGGCGCTACCTGTGAGAGTTCCTGTCTAAGACTCCCAAATAGAACCCCTCTTTCTCTCCCTGTGTTAGGCGCATACACATTTATAAAGACAAAACACATGTTGTTAATTTCTGCTTTAACAACAAGCAACCTACCCCTACACACCTCCTTTGAGGAGCAAATTTTTACAGCCAGACCCGGTGCAAAAAGGACTGCCACCCCTGCACCAAGATTTGTCCCATGGTTCAACACACTTGCCCCTTTCCACCAGAGCCCCCAATCAACTTCATTCACCACATCACTATGCGTCTCCTGCAGAAACAACACCTGTACTTTTTTTTGTTTTACATATTCACCCAACACACTCCTCTTTCCCGCATCTCTGGCGCCATTTATATTGAGCGAGCCTACCCGAAGAGTCTCCATAAGAAGTGGGAGAAAAGCCAGCAGAGAAATAGACCAATAACAAAGCTCAAAAAGCCCCAGTGTCAGTAAGAAATTAAACATTTAAACAGTGTCTGAAGGTAAACCTTTACGCACTGTTGTGACCCACTTCCTCAACCTAAACCGTTTCCTGGGTGAGAGGACACCATGCCCATCATTGCTCATAGCATGTTGTTGTACTGATCTTACAAACTTTCTAGGATCAGGAAAAAAAGCCTCAAGATTAACTTTTTTCCCCTTAGTCTCATTCAGGAACCTTGTCAGTTCTCTCAACGTGTACTTAGACCCCTCTGGTTGACTGGCTGTCAGCTCCGGGCCAATTGAAGAGGAGTCTGAAAAAAATAACTCCTCATCCTCTTCCTCAGACTCACTTTCCTCCTCTTCTCTATCTCCCACCCTGACCACCTGTCCTTTCTCTCTGGTTAGGGCCTCACCCACAGCAACAGGCAACATTTCCATGGTGCCTTTGTCCACACCCTTTTTCCTTTTCCTCTTGACACCCTCCTCCTCCCCCCCTAATCTCTTACACTTCCCCACTATACTCTCCTCATCCACTAGAATAACTTGACTAGACGCAGTATCATCTGCACCACCCTCCATAGCATGACTAGGGCCAGCCTCAGCTACACCACCCTCCATAGCATGACTAGGGCCAGCCTCAGCTACACCACCCTCGATAGCCTGACTAGGCCCAGCATCATCTGCACCACCCTCCATAGCATGACTAGGGCCAGCCTCAGCTACACCACCCTCCATAGCATGACTCGGCCCAGCATCATCTGCACCACCCTCCATAGCATGACTCGGCCCAGCATCATCTGCACCACCCTCCATAGCATGTCTAGGCCCAGCCTCAGCTACCCCACCATCTCTAGCCTGACTAGACCCAGCCTCTGCTTCTCCACCATCGCTAGCCTGACTAGACCCAGCCTCCACTACCCTACCATCTCTAGCCTGACTAGACCCAGCCTCTGCTTCTCCACCATCTCTAGCCTGACTAGACCCAGCCTCCACTACCCTACCATCTCTAGCCTGACTAGGCCCAGCCTCATCTACACCACCATCTCTAGACTGACTAGGCCCAGCCTCTGCTGTCTGCATCTCCTTACCCCCTGCATTTTGACCTCGATTTCCCCCACTTGCGCTTGTACCCTCACCTTGTCTATGGCCTTTATGTGGGCACGCAAAGCTCTTGTGCCCCAAATCCCCACATTCAAAACACCGTAGACTATCTGTGCTGGCAAAACCTGCATAGAGCCCCTCCCCATGCCTCACTTTAAAATGCACATTTAGCTGTTGCTCATTATTGTTCAGAAACATAAACACTTGCCTCCTGAACGAAACAACGTGCTTAACGGCATCTGCCTGAAAACCTGCTGACAGTACACGGAAACCGCTAGCAAACTTACCAAAACGACTCAGCTATTTCCTAATTTGATCATCCGTAATAAACAGAGGCAAATTTGCCACTACAACTCTTGTTGAAGGGGTAGAGAGAGGTGAAATTGACACCAACACATCCCTTACAAATATTCCGCTAGCAATTAGCCTACCGACCAAATTAGCCCTTTTCATGAACACAACCACAGCTTTGTTCATTCTAGAAGCAGAATGTATAAACTCAGCTCCTACCTGTTCACCGACCGCGAGCAGAACCTCCTCCACCTTAACTCCGTTCTCAGGAACACACCTGAATCCATGCTGTATCGACAGCGTCTCCTCCGCACTAGGCTGAGAAGCCATTGCGCACACTACACCTTCCAACCCCCAGGAAAGTTACTCTGTCCTCTTCCACCCTAACTTTGAAAAAAAACTTTGGATACCGCTAAAAACAAATATTACATTAACCCTCCACCATAGAAAATAACATGTAAAGAAAAGAATCAAGAAAGTTAGTTAGGATAGAGCTCTCCACACCAAACACCCAAACTCCAAAAACTCCCAGCATGCACTGAGAGAGAGAGAGAGAGAGAGAGAGAGAGAGAGAGAGAGAGAGAGAGAGAGAGAGAGAGAGAGAGAGAGAGGGGTGGAATAGAAATATAGAGCATTGTGAGGAACAGGTCCTGATATAGATTTAGAAGCCATTCTCTCCTCTCATCCCTGGGCCTTGGCCTCCCTGGGCCTAGGTTTCATCCCTGGGCCTTGGACTCCATCCCTGGGCCTTGGACTTCATCCCTGGGCCTTGGACTCCATCACTGGGCCTTGGCCTCCATCCCTTGGCCTTGGCCTCCATCCCTGGGCCTTGTACTCCATCCCTGGGCCTTGGCCTCCATCCCTGGGCCTTGGCCTCCATCCCTGGGCCTTGGACTCCATCCCTGGGCATTGGCCTCCATCCCTGGGTCTTGGCTTCCCTGGGCCTTGGACTCCATCCCTGGGCATTGGCCTCCCTGGGCCTTGGCCTCCATCCCTGGGCCTTGGACTACATCCGTGGGCCTTGGACTCCATCCTTGGGCCTTGGACTCCATCCCTGGGCCTTGGCCTCCATCCCTGGGCTTTGACCTCCATTCCTGGGCCTTGGCCTCAATCCCTGGGCCTTGGACTCCATCCCTGGGCCTTGGACTCCATCCCTGGGCCTTGGACTCCATTCCTGGGCCTTAGACTCCATCCCTGGGCCTTGGCCTCCATCCCTGGGCTTTGGCCTCCATTCCTGGGCATTGGCCTCCATCCCTGGGCCTTGGAGTCCATCCCTGGGCCTTGGCCTCCATCCCTGAGCCTTGGTCTCCATACCTGGGCCTTGGACTCCATCCCTGGGCCTTGGCCTCCATCCCTGGGCCTTGGCCTCCATCCCTGAGCCTTGGCCTGAATTATGGAAGACAAACACTTTTCCTTGAATTAAACTTTAATGACCATGGAAGTCTCAAGACAATGCCAAAGTGAAACCAACACACCCACAATGCTTGAGCGTGTGTGCGTGTGTGCATGTGTGTGTGTGTTGTGTAAGTGCGAGCGTGCATGCATTCATGTGTGTGCGGTACTGTAGTCTACACGTGCATGTCCTGCCAATTAGAGCATGAGCTGACCATGCCGTAAATGTTTAAAGGTGCAGATCACACATTGTATACGTTAAAGCGTTAATCAGCCAACCGAGCATGTTGCACTCTGTAGAGGTAATGACCATGTTCCTCACTGCCCACTTTAACGCAACGTGGAGTTACAGTCCCACTGTAGGCTGGTCGGGGAGGCATCATTCAGCAGGATCTGTGGGAGTTTTTCACTGATATGGGAACTGTGAGTTGATTACGAGTTAGTGGGCTCAGGACAATGTATATACGCCATAGCATAAAAAACAGTTCGGTACTAGTATTTATTAGAAAAGTATATCCTAAGACATGAACAGAATGCATCAGTGATTCTTATGTCCTGTGAGTCTCAGGCAACGGCAGGAAAATGCCCCTGTGTGTGTGTGAGGTGGCATGTTCGCCACTTTGTGTCACTGTTAGGGATGATGCTGTTGGGGATGATGCTGTTGGGGATGATGCTTTTAGGGATGATGCTGTTAGGGATGATGCTGTTAGGGATGATGCTGTTAGGGATGATAACCGTCTTCAGGTAATAGAAAGGATTTCCCAAAAACCTTCTCAGTTAAAAGTTAAGTACAAAGTAGCCTTTGCCTACCTGGCAGAATCATTATTTACATCAATCCATTTTCTGAAACCTCCCTCACATGTGGTCTAGGACGTACACTTGAACTAAATGTTAAGATTTTTTTAAGACCTCAAAAGTGGTTTCCTGATTTGGTTTAAGCATTGTTGAACATTCAATTTAGTTCTTTTTTTATTTCATTTTTGGGGGGATTTTGAGTGTAAAGAACATCAAAAAAACGTTTTCTTATTTTGCCGTGGTATCGTTTTGGTATCGAGTATTGTGTTAGTAAACCTGGTATCTGTATCAAAGTCAAAATTCTTTGCAAATAGATGCCTGTATATTTTGTGTCCCTTTGCAAATTTGGGGGGTTATTGTATTCCCTATGTTCTTATTTTTATTTAGCAAATGATTGAACATTTATGAAACAACATTAAAGCAAGTAAAATAGAGGTAACTTATGACAGAGTGACAGACAGGCGAAGGTCCCTATAGTCTGAGAGAGAGAGAGAGAGAGAGAGAGATAGAGATAGAGGGGTAAGAGAGAGATAGCAGAGCTCCTTAACAAAAGGCTAAGCTTGTGTTTGAATATATTTATTTCATTTCATTTGCGATTTTCATGAATAGGAAAAGTTTCTAGGGGTATTTATGTCCACTGCGTTATGCTAATGCTTTTGAGGCTATGATTATGCTCCCGGATACGGGTTTGCTCGTCACAAGAGGTTAAGAGTCCCTATTGGTGCACCGATCCCTTTAGCGGGATCATTTTCATCAACATCCGCTGAATTGCAGAGCGCCAACTTCAAATTAAATTACTAAAAATATTGAATTTTCATGAAATCACAAGTGCAATAACTCCAAAAAACAGCTTAGCTTGTTGTTAATCCACCTGGCGTATCCTATTTCAAAAAATCTTTACAGCGAAAGCTATCCAAGTGTTTATGTTAGGACAGCTCTCTCAGCAGACAAATCATTACAAACAGCTAGCAGCAAAGTAGATTGGTCACGAAAGTCAGAAGAGCAATACAATTAATCGCTTACCTTTGATAAATTCCTTTTTGATACTGTCGCAAAGCTAACTAAAAAGCAGCATTCCCCAAGAGAGGATGACTTTCACTTTAGCAGTGATAAATTCATGAACTTCTTTGAGGAAAAGATTATGATTATTAGAAAGCAAATTACGGACTCCTCTTTAAACCTGCGTATTCCTCCAAACCTCAGTTGTCCTGAGTCTGCACAACTCTGCCAGGACCTAGGATCAAGAGAGACGCTCAAGTCTTTTAGTACTATATCTCTTGACACAATGATGAAAATAATCATGGCCTCTAAACCTTCAAGCTGCATACTGGACCCTATTCCAACTAAACTACTGAAAGAGCTGCTTCCTGTGCTTGGCCCTCCTATGTTGAACATAATAAACGGCTCTCTATCCACTGGATGTGTACCAAACTCACTAAAAGTGGCAGTAATAAAGCCTCTCTTGAAAAAGCCAAACCTTGACCCAGAAAATATAAAAACTATCGGCCTATATCGAATCTTCCATTCCTCTCAAAAATTTTAGAGAAGGCTGTTGCGCAGCAACTCACTGCCTTCCTGAAGACAAACAATGTATACGAAATGCTTCAGTCTGGTTTTAGACCCCATCATAGCACTGAGACGGCACTTGTGAAGGTGGTAAATGACATTTTAATGGCAACGGACCGAGGCTCTGCATCTGTCCTCGTGCTCCTAGACCTTAGTGCTGCTTTTGATACCATCGATCACCACATTCTTTTGGAGAGATTGGAAACCCAAATTGGTCTACACGGACATGTTCTGGCCTGGTTTAGATCTTATCTGTCGGAAAGATATCAGTTTGTCTCTGTGAATGGTTTGTCCTCTGACAAATCAACTGTAAATTTCGGTGTTCCTCAAGGTTCCATTTTAGGACCACTATTGTTTTCACTATATATTTTACCTCTTGGGGATGTTATTCGAAAACATAATGTAAACTTTCACTGCTATGCGGATGACACACAGCTGTACATTTCAATGAAACATGGTGAAGCCCCAAAATTGCCCTCGCTAGAAGCATGTGTTTCAGACATAAGGAAGTGGATGGCTGCAAACTTTCTACTATTAAACTCGGACAAAACAGAGATGCTTGTTCTAGGTCCCAAGAAACAAAGAGATCTTCTGTTGAATCTGACAATTAATCTTAATGGTTGTACAGTCGTCTCAAATAAAACTGTGAAGGACCTCGGCGTTACTCTGGACCCTGATCTCTCTTTTGAAGAACATATCAAGACCATTTCGAGGACAGCTTTTTCCATCTACGTAACATTGCAAAAATCAGAAACCTTCTGTCCAAAAATGATGCAGAAAAATTAATCCATGCTTTTGTCACTTCTAGGTTAGACTACTGCAATGCTCTATTTTCCGGCTACCCGGATAAAGCACTAAATAAACTTCAGTTAGTGCTGAATACGGCTGCTAGAATCCTGACTAGAACCAAAAAATTTGATCATATTACTCCAGTGCTAGCCTCTCTCTACACTGGCTTCCTGTCAAAGCAAGGGCTGATTTCAAGGTTTTACTGCTAACCTACAAAGCATTACATGGGCTTGCTCCTACCTATCTCTCTGATTTGGTCCTGCCGTACATACCTACACGTACGCTACGGTCACAAGACGCAGGCCTCCTAATTGTCCCTAGAATTTCTAAGCAAACAGCTGGAGGCAGGGCTTTCTCCTATAGAGCTCCATTTTTATGGAACGGTCTGCCTACCCATGTCAGAGACGCAAACTCGGTCTCAACCTTTAAGTCTTTACTGAAGACTCATCTCTTCAGTGGGTCATATGATTGAGTGTAGTCTGGCCCAGGAGTGGGAAGGTGAACGGAAAGGCTCTGGAGCAACGAACCGCCCTTGCTGTCTCTGCCTGGCCGATTCCCCTCTTTCCACTGGGATTCTCTGCCTCTACCCTGTTACGGGGCTGAGTCACTGGCTTACTGGGGCTCTCTCATGCCGTCCCTGGGGGGTGCGTCACCTGGGTGGGTTGATTCACTGTTGTGGTCGGCCTGTCTGGGTTGGCGCCCCACCCTTGGGTTGAGCTGTGGCGGAGATCTTTGTGGGCTATACTCGGCCTTGTCTCAGGATGGTAAGTTGGTGGTTGAAGATATCCCTCTAGTGGTGTGGGGGCTGTGCTTTGGCAAAGTGGGTGGGGTTATATCCTTCCTGTTTGGCCCTGTCCGGGGTGTCCTCGGATGGGGCCACAGTGTCTCCTGACCCCTCCTGTCTCAGCCTCCAGTATTTATGCTGCATTAGTTTATGTGTCGGGGGGCTAGGGTCAGTTTGTTATATCTGGAGTACTTCTCCTGTCCTATTCGGTGTCCTGTGTGAATCTAAGTGTGCGTTCTCTAATTCTCTCCTTCTCTCTTTCTTTCTCTCTCTCGGAGGACCTGAGCCCTAGGACCATGCCCCAGGACTACCTGACATGATGACTCCTTGCTGTCCCCAGTCCACCTGGCCATGCTGCTGCTCCAGTTTCAACTGGCCTGGGCCCTAGGACCATGTCCCAGGACTACCTGACATGATGACTCCTTGCTGTCCCCAGTCCACCTGGCCATGCTGCTGCTCCAGTTTCAACTGTTCTGCCTTACTATTATTCAACCATGCTGGTCATTTATGAACATTTGAACATCTTGGCCACGTTCTGTTATAATCTCCACCCGGCACAGCCAGAAGAGGACTGGCCACCCCACATATGCTCTCTCTAATTCTCTCTTTCTTTCTCTCTCTCGGAGGACCTGAGCCCTAGGACCGTGCCCCAGGACTACCTGACATGATGACTCCTTGCTGTCCCCAGTCCACCTGACTGTGCTGCTGCTCCAGTTTCAACTGTTCTGCCTTATTATTATTCGACCATGCTGGTCATTTATGAACATTTGAACATCTTGGTCATGTTCTGTTATAATCTCTACCCGGCACAGCCAGAAGAGGACTGGCCACCCCACATAGCCTGGTTCCTCTCTAGGTTTCTTCCTAGGTTTTGGCCTTTCTAGGGAGTTTTTCCTAGCCACCGTGCTTTTACACCTGCATTGTTTGCTGTTTGGGGTTTTAGGCTGGGTTTCTGTACAGCACTTTGAGATATCAGCTGATGTACGAAGGGCTATATAAATAAATTTGATTTGATTTGATTTGATGATCTTCGGATGTTTGCACTCACGAGACTCAGTTACAAATAAATGTTTGATTTGTTCCATAAAGATTATTTTTATATCCAAAAACCCACATTTGGTTGGCGCGTTTTGTTCAGTAATCCACAGGCTCGTGCAGGTAACGACGGGCAGACGAAAATTCTAAATAGTATCCGTAAAGATCGTAGAAACATGTCAAATGTTTTTTTATAATCAATCCTCAGGTTGTTTTTGCAATAAATAATAAATAATATTTCAACCGGACGGCAGCTTTTTCAATAGGAGAGAGAGAGAAAAGGTCTGCTCCAAGCTGCTCGTGCATGCAGAACTCTGGGGGGGGGACAGCCATCCACTGACGCGATGTGATCATTCTCGCTTTGTGGAAGCCATAGGAAAACGAATCTGGTGATATCCCTTTAATTGGAGGGAAGGCATGCAATGGAACAGGGAGATTTCAGCAAAACAGCCCTTCCTGGTTTTCCTCAGGTTATCACCTGCAATATCAGTTCTGTTATACTCACAGACAGTATTTTGACAGTTTTGGAAACTTTAGAGTGTTTTCTATCCTAATCTCACGATTATATGCATATTCTATCTTCTGGGCCTGAGAAATAGGCCATTTCATTTGGGTATGTTTTTCACCCAAACATCAAAATACTGCCCCCTAGTCTCAAGAGGTTATTAAGAGTTCCCTCCAGCAGCACAGAGAATATCCTTCATTCTCAAAGTCTTCTATCGATTGGTGTGTGATGCTTCAAACTCGCCCGCACAAACAGTATCCACCTCGTGTCATGTCAACCTAGGCTGGGCTACCCTGAATGTGTCCTTAAGCTACGTATGCATATTTAAGAGCAGCACACTTCAGAACAGGGCCTTTTTGCAACTTCCATTACACGCCTTTACAGGCTGGTGTCTTCATTTGACTCAATTTGACACCGGCATCCCTTTCCCTGCATCTCATAAAACAGTAAATGCTTCATCCTCATTTGGGACGCATGAATAAGTCACAACCGATTACGCTTTTTTGTGGACAACGGCGGAAAAAACAAAAGTGAATGAGGAATATTTTCACTTTCTAGATGTTTGGTCTTTGATTGGACAGGGAAAGGCAGTCTTCTGTTCATCCATGACCCATGCTTGCCCAATGAGAAGTGGCAGAGATGAAAGAACACGCACGCACATGCACACACAAACACAAACTCAAACACACACATACAAACAAATACACACACAAAAACAAACACACACATACGAACAAATACACACATACAAACAAATACACACACACAAACACACACATACGAACAAATACACACACACAAACACACACATACAAACAAATACACACACAAACAGGAACACAAACACACACATACACACACAACCACAAACACACACATACACACACAGGGATAAAAATGTGTGTATGCCGGGGTGAGTCTGTGTTGTCCCCACAA
This sequence comes from Oncorhynchus nerka, assembly GCF_034236695.1. Lineage (NCBI taxonomy): Eukaryota > Metazoa > Chordata > Actinopteri > Salmoniformes > Salmonidae > Oncorhynchus > Oncorhynchus nerka. The sequence continues at coordinate 74,355,001 of NC_088407.1, read as the reverse complement.
GAACAGAAAACCTCATCTCTCTACTCACAGGCCATGTAACTGTGCATTATTTAAAGTCTCTGCTTTACAGATGACTGCTCTGCTCTCCACTCTCTAATCTCTAGTTTCTGATCTCTACTCTCTACTATCATCTCTCTACTCTCTACTGACTTTCTGCTCTCTGCTCTCCACTGACTCTCTACTCTCAAATCTCTACTCTGCTTTCTGCTCTCGGCTCTCTACTCTCCACTCTCTACTCTCTACTCTCCACTCTCCACTCTCTACTCTCTGCTCTCTGCTCTCTACTCTCTACTCTCTTCTCTCTCCTCTCTACTGACTCTACACTCTCTACTCTCCACTCTCCACTCTCTACTCTCTGCTCTCTACTCTCCACTCTCTGCTCTCTGCTCTCTACTCTCTGCTCTCTACTTTCTACTCTCTACTCTCTTCTCTCTCCTATCTACTGACTCTATGCTCTCTACTCTCTACTCTCTTCTCTCTTTCCTCTCTACTGACTCTCTGCTCTATACTCTCTACTCTCTTCTCTCTCCTCTCTACTGACTCTCTGCTCTCTACTCTCTACTCTCTTCTCTCTCCTCTCTACTGACTCTCTGCTCTATACTCTCTACTCTCTTCTCTCTCCTCTCTACTGACTCTCTACTCTCTACTGACTCTCGTCTCTCTACTCTCTACTCTCTACTCTCTACTGACTCTCTACTCTCTACTGACTCTCTTCTCTCTACTCTCTATTCTCTACTGACTCTCTACTCTCTATTCTCTACTGACTCTCTACTCTATACTCTCCACTGACTCTCTACTCTCTACTCTATACTCTCTGCTCTCCGCTCTCTACTCTCTACTCTCTAATCTCTACTGACTCTCTGCTAACTGTTCTCTGCTCTCTACTATCTATTCTCTACTCTCTGCTCTCAATATTTTGACAGTTTTGGACACTTTAGAGTGTTTTCTATCCTAATCCCACAATTATATGCATATTCTATCTTTTGGGCCTGAGAAATAGGCAGTTACATTTGGGTATGTTTTTCATCCAAACATCAAAATACTGCCCCCTAGTCTCAAGAGGTTAAGAGTTCCCTCCAGCAGCACAGAGAATATCCTTCATTCTCAAAGTCTTCTATCGATTGGTGTGTGATGCTTCAAACTCGCCCGCACAAACAGTATCCACCTCGTCTCATGTCAACCTAGGCTGGGCTACCCTGAATGTGTCCTTAAACTACGTATGCATATTTAAGTACTCTTTGCTCTCACTCTCTACTCTTTAATCTCTACACTCTGCTCTCTGCTCTCTGCTCACTACTCTCTTCTGACTATCTACTATCTGATCTCTGCTCTCTACTGACTTTATACTCTCCACTCTTTACTCTCCACTCTCTACTCTCCGCTCTCTACTCTCTACCCTCTGATCGCTGCTGGGTACTCTGTACTCTCTGCTCGCTACTCTCTACTCTCTACTGACTCTCTACTCTCTGATCTCTACTCTCTTCTCTCTGCTCTCTAATCTCTACTGACTCTCTACTCTCTAATCTCTACTGACTCTCTGCTAACTGTTCTCTGCTCTCTGCTATCTATTCTCTACTCTCTGCTCTCACTCTCTACTTTCTAATCTCTACTCTCTGCTCTACGCTCTACTGACTCTCTACTCTCAGATCTCTGCTCTCTACTGACTTTCTACTCTCCACTCTCTACTCTCTACTCTCTGATCTCTGCTCTGTACTCTCTACTCTCTGCTCGCTACTCTCTGCTCTCTACTGACTCTCTACCCTCTGATCTCTACTCTCTGCTCTCTGATCTCTACTCTCTGCTGACTCTATGCTCTCTACTCTCTACTTTCTGCTCTCTACTCTCTACCGACTCTCTAATCTCAGATCTCTGCTCTCTACTGACTTTCTACTCTCCACTCTCTACTCTCTGATCTCTAGTCTGTACTCTCTACTCTCTGCTCGCTACTCTATGCTCTCTACTGACTCTCTACTCTCTGCTCTCTGCTCTCTAATCTCTACTGACTCACTGCTGTCTACTCTCTACTGACTCTTCACTCTCTGATCTCTACTCTCCACTGACTCTCTGCTCTCTACTCTCTACTGACTCTCTACTCTCTATTCTCTGCTCTCTACTCTCTACTCTTTGGTCACTGCTCTGTACTCTCTACAGACTCTCTACTCTCTGCTCTCTACTGACTCTCTACTCTCTAATCTCTACTTTCGGCATTCGGCTATCTACTCTCTATTGTCTATTCTATGCTCTTTAATCTCTACTCTCTGCTCTCTGCTCTCTACTCTCTACTGATTCTCTACTCTCTACTGACTCTCTACTCTCTCATCTTTACTGACTCTACTCTCTACTCTCTACTTAATCGCTGCTCTCTACTCTCTACTGACTCTCTACTCTCTACTGACTCTCTACTCTCTACTGACTCTCTGATCTCTGCTCCCTACTGACTCTCTACTTTCTACTCTCTGCTCTCTGCTCTCTACTGACTCTCTACCCTCTACTGACTCTCTAATCTCTACTGACTCTCTGCTTTCTGCTCTCTACTCTCTGCTGACTCTCGTATCTCTACACTCTACTCTCTACTGACTCTCTGATCTCTGCTCTCTACTGAGTCTCTGCTGTCTACTCTCTACTGACTATGCTCTCTACTCTCGGCTCTCTACTCTCTTCTCTCTACTCTCTACTCTATACTGACTCTATAATCTACTCTCTGCTCTCTGCTCTTTGCTATCTGATCTCTGCTCCCTGATCTACTCTCTGCTGACTCTGATCTCTTCTCTCTACTCACTACTCACTACTCTCTAATCTCTACTCTCTAATCTACTCTCTGCTGACTGATCTCTTCTCCCTACTCTCTACTCTCTACTGACTCTCTACTCTCTACTCTCTACTCTCCACTCTCTACTGACTCTCTACTCTCTACTGACTCTCTACTCTCTACTGCATCTCTGCTGTCTACTCTCTACTGACTATGCTCTCTACTCTCTTCTCTCTACTCTCTACTGACTCTCTGCTCTCTCCTCTCCACTGACTCTCTACTCTCTACCCTCTACTCTCTGCTCTCTGCTCTTTGCTATCTGATCTCTGCTCCCTGATCTACTCTCTGCTGACTCTGATCTCTTCTCTCTACTCTCTACTCTCTACTCTGTACTGACTCTCTACTCTCTACTCTTTACTGACTCTCTCCTCTCTACTCACTCTCTACTCTCTACTGACTCTCTGCTTTCTACTCTTTACTCTTTACTCTTTACTCTTTACTCTCTACTCTCTACTGACTCTCTACTCTCTACTGACTCTCTACTCTTTACTCTCTGCTTTCTGCTTTCTGCTCTGCTCTCTGATCTCAACTCTCTGCTCCCTGCTCTCTACTGACTCTCTACTCTCTACTCTCTACTCAGTCTTCCCTGCTCTGCTCCCTGCTCTGCTCCCGGTTCTGCACCCTGCTCCCTGCTCTGCTCCCTGCTCCCTGCTCTGCTCCCTGCTCCCTGCTCTGCTCCCTGTTCCCTGCTCCCTGTTCCCTGCTCTGCTCCCTGCTCTGCTCCCTGCTCTGCTCCCTGCTCCCTGCTCTGCTCCCTGCTCCCTGCTCTGCTCCCTGCTCTGTTCCCTGCTCTGCTCCCTGCTCCCTGCTCTGCTCCCTGGTCCCTGGTCTGCTCCCTGCTCTGCTCCCTGCTCCCTGCTCTGCTCCCTGCTCCCTGCTCTGCTCCCTGTTCCCTGCTTTGCTCCATGCTCTGCTCACTGCTCTGCTCCCTGCTCCCTGCTCTGCTCCCTGCTCTGCTCCCTGCTCTGCTCCCTGCTCCCTGCTCCCTGCTCTGCTCCCTGCTCTGCTCCCTGCTCTGCTCCCTGCTCCCTGCTCTGCTCCATGCTCTGCTCCCTGCTCCCTGCTCTGCTCCCTGCTCTGCTCCCTGCTCCCTGCTCTGCTCCCTGCTCTGATCCCTGCTCCCTGCTCTGCTCCCTGCTCTGCTCCCTGCTCCCTGCTCTGCTCCCTGCTCTGTTCCCTGCTCCCTGCTCTGCTCCCTGCTCTGCTCCCTGGTCCCTGCTCTGCTCCCTGCTCCCTGCTCTGCTCCCTGGTCCCTGCTCTGCTCCCTGCTCTGCTCCCTGCTCTGCTCCCTGCTCCCCGCTCTGCTCCCTGCTCCCTGCTCTGCTCCCTGTTCCCTGCTCTGCTCCCTGCTCTGCTCCCTACTCTGCTCCCTGCTCCCTGCTCTGCTCCCTGTTCCCTGCTCTGCTCCCTGCTCTGCTCCCTGCTCCCTGCTCTGCTCCCTGCTATGCTCCCTGCTCTGCTCCCTAATCCCTGCTCTGCTCCCTGCTCTGCTCCCTGCTCCCTGCTCTGCTCCCTGCTCCCTGCTCTGCTACCTGCTCTGCTCCCTTCTCCCTGCTCTGCTCCCTGCTCTGCTCCCTGCTCCCTGCTCTGCTCCCTGTTCTGCTCCCTGCTCCCTGCTCTGCTCCCTGCTCTGCTCCCTGCTCTGCTCCCTGCTCCCTGCTCCCTGCTCTGCTCCCTGCTCTGCTCCCTGCTCCCTGCTCTGCTCCCTGCTCTGCTCCCTGATCCCTGCTCTGCTCCCTGCTCTGCTCCCTGCTCCCTGCTCTGCTCCCTGCTCTGCTCCCTGCTCCATGCTCCATGCTCTGCTCCCTGCTCTGCTCCCTGCTCTGCTCCCTGCTCTGCTCCCTGCTCCCTGCTCTGCTCCCTGCTCTGCTCCCTGCTCTGCTCCCTGCTCCCTGTTCTGCTCCCTGCTCTGCTCCCTGCTCTGCTCCCTGCTCCCTGCTCCCTGCTCTGCTCCCTGCTCTGCTCCCTGCTCTGTTCCCTACTCTCCTCTGCTCTCTGCTCTGCTCCCTGCTCTGCTCCCTGCTCTGCTCCCTGCTCTGCTCCCTGCTCCCTGCTCTGCTCCCTTCTCTGCTCCCTGCTCCCTGCTCTGCTCCCTGCTCTGCTCCCTGCTCCCTGCTCTGCTCCCTGCTCTGCTCCCTGCTCTGCTCTGCTCCCTGCTCTGCTCCCTGCTCTGCTCTGCTCCCTGCTCTGCTCCCTGTTCCCTGCTCTGCTCCCTGCTCTGCTCCCTGCTCTACTCTGCTCCCTGCTCTGCTCCCTGCTCTGCTCTGCTCCCTGCTCTGCTCCCTGCTCTGCTCTCTGCTCTTTCTATAGTCTCTCTCCCTCTCGGTCTGTGTGTTCATATTGTGAGCTTCTGTGTCTTTGCTTGGTCACGTTGGGTGTACAATTCAGCACGATGAATATCAGTAATGTTGTTGGTTAACGTCCTCTTTGTGGCAGGTGTGAAGATGGTTGCAGCTTTGGAGGGGGTGTAGGTGGGGAGTGGGTGGGAGTCTATGACTGAGCTAGTGGTTACAGCATGGGGCCTTTGGGGTGCCAAGTTTCCGAATGTCAGTTAGATAAAGTTAAGAACTGAAACATATATCTCCCTTTAAAGGGCCCCAGACCACATGAGACAGGGAGAGATAAAATGCAGTGTGTTACTAATAAAGAGAGCAGGATGGTGTTTTTAAAGGTCACATCTATTCATGAACAGGAAATGTAGCTCTGCAGAGTTGAGATGTTTCTCTGGTGATATAACATCAGCTGCAGTGCCTTGGAAAAGTATTCACACCCCCATAACTTTTTTCAAATTTCGTCGTGTTAGAAGCTAAAATAAAAAAGGTGGGATTATTACAATAAATGATCATTAAAATAAAGGATTATTAAAATAAACGGATTATTAAAATGTATTTAAGTGTAATTTTTCTGTCAAAAAGACGAAAAGAAGTGTAACATTTGTAAGAAAAATAATAAAGCGATTACAGCTGTGAGTCTTTCTGTGTAAGTCTCTAAGAGTTGTGAGTCTTTCTGTGTAAAGTCTCTACGAGCTGTGAGTCTTTCTGTGTAAGTCTCTAAGAGTTCTGCGTCTTTCTGTGTAAGTCTCTAAGAGTTGTGAGTATTTCTGTGTAAGTCTCTAATAGCTGTGAGTCTTTCTGGGTAAGTCTCTAAGAGTTGTGAGTCTTTCTGGGTAAGTCTCTAACAGTTGTGAGTCTTTCTGGGTAAGTCTCAAAGAGTTGTGAGTCTTTCTGTCTAAGTCTCTAAGAGTTGTGAGTCTTTCTGTGTAAGTCTCTAAGAGCTGAGTCTTTCTTTCTAAGTCCCTAAGAGTTGTGAGTCTTTCTGTCTAAGTCTCTAAGAGTTGTGAGTCTTTCTGTCTAAGTCTCTAAGAGTTGTGAGTCTTTCTGTCTAAGTCTCTAAGAGTTGTGAGTCTTTCTGTCTAAGTCTCTAAGAGTTGTGAGTCTTTCTGGGTAAGTCTCTAAGAGCTGAGTCTTTCTGTGGAAGTCTCTAAAAGCTGTGAGTCTTTCTGTGTAAGTCTCTAAAAGTTGTGAGTCTTTCTGTGTAAGTCTCTAAGAGCTGTGAGTCTTTCTGTGTAAGTCTCTAAGAGCTGTGAGTCTTTCTGTGTAAGTCTCTACTAGCTGTGAGTCTTTCTGTGCAAGTCTCTAAGAGCTGTGAGTCTTTCTGTGTAAGTCTCTCTAAGAGCTGTGAGTATTTCTGTGTAAGTCTCTACTAGCTGTGAGTCTTTCTGTGTAAGTCTCTAAGAGCTGTGAGTCTTTCTGTGTAAGTCTCTCTAAGAGCTGTGAGTATTTCTGTGTAAGTCTCTAAGAGCTGTGAGTCTTTCTGTGTAAGTCTCTATGAGCTGTGAGTCTTTCTGTGTAAGTCTCTACGAGCTGTGAGTCTTTCTGTGTATGTCTCTACGAGCTGTGAGTCTTTCTGGGTAAGTCTCTACGAGCTGTAAGTCTTTCTGTGTAAGTCTCTGAGGTTACAGCAGAGGTTACAGTGATCTCTTCATAGGCTTATCATTGTGGTTCATGGCCTAAAGACAAGACAACAATACATGTTGTCCTGGAGAAGAATACATGTTGTCCTGGAGAAGAATACAAGTTGTCCTGGAGAAGAATACATGTTGTCCTGGAGAAGAATACATGTTGTCCTGGAGAAGAATACATGTTGTCCTGGAGAAGAATACATGTTGTCCTGGAGAAGAATACATGTTGTCCTGGAGAGGAATACATGTTGTCCTGGAGAAGAATACATGTTGTCCTGGAGAAGAATACATGTTGTCCTGGAGAAGAATACATGTTGTCCTGGAGAAGAATACACTTTGTCCTGGAGAAGACTACATGTTGTCCTGGAGAAGAATACATGTTGTCCTAGAGGAGAATACACGTTGTCCTGGAGAAGAATACATGTTGTCCTGGAGAAGAATACACGTTGTCCTGGAGAAGAATACACGTTGTCCTGGAGAAGAATACATGTTGTTCTTGTTTTTACTGACGACACATAGCCACAGAATCAGTTGACACAAAGGCCTTGCCCTCTACTTGAATATACCCTTCTCTCTCCTACCACTACTCTCTCTATCTCTCTCTAACCACTACTCTCTCTATCTCTCTTCTACCACTACTCTCTCTCTCTAACCACTACTCTCTCTCTCCTATCACTACTCTCTCTATCTCTCTCCTATCACTACTCTCTCTATCTCTCTAACCACTACTCTCTCTATCTCTCTTCTACCACTACTCTCTCTATCTCTCTCCTAATACTAATCTCTCTATCTCTCTCTATCTCTCTTCTACCACTACTCTCTCTCTCTAACCACTACTCTCTCTCTCTCCTATCACTACTCTCTCTATCTCTCTCTAACCACTACTCTCTCTATCTCTCTCCTACCACTACTCTCTCTATCTCTCTCTATCTCTCTCCTACCACTACTCTCGCTATCTCTCTCCTACCAGTACTCTCTCTATCTCTCTTCTACCACTACTCTCGCTATCTCTATCCTACCACTACTCTCTCTATCTCCCTCCTACCACTACTCTCTCTATCGCTCTTCTACCACTACTCTCTCTATCGCTCTTCTACCACTACTCTCGCTATCTCTCTCCTACCACTACACTCACTATCTCTCCTACCACTACTCTCACTATCTCTCTCCTACCACTACTCTCGCTATCCCTCTTCTACCACTACTCTCGCTATCTCTCTCCTACCACTACTCTCGCTATCTCTCCTACCACTACTCTCGCTATCCCTCTTCTACCACTACTCTCTCTATCCCTCTTCTACCACTACTCTCTCTATCTCTCTCCTACCACTATCCTCTTTATCTCCTTCCTACCACTAAATAAAATGAAAATCAAATCAAATGTATTTATATAGCCCTTCGTACATCAGCTGATATCTCAAAGTGCTGTACAGAAACCCAGCCTAAAACCCCAAACAGCAAGCAATGCAGGTGTAGAAGCACGGTGGCTAGGAAAAACTCCCTAGAAAGGCCAAAACCTAGGAAGAAACCTATTGAGGAACCAGGCTATGTGGGGTGGCCAGTCCTCTTCTGGCTGTGCCGGGTGGAGATTATAACAGAACATGGCCAAGATGTTCAAATGTTCATAAATGACCAACATGGTCCAATAATAATAAGGCAGAACAGTTGAAACTGGAGCAGCAGCACGGCCAGGTGGACTGGGGACAGCAAGGAGTCATCATGTCAGGTAGTCCTGAGGCATGGTCCTAGGGCTCAGGTCCTCCGAGAGAGAGAAAGAAAGAGAGAAAGAGAGAATTAGAGAGAGCACACTTAAATTCACACAGAACACCGAATAGGACAGGAGAAGTACTCCAGATATAACAAACCGACCCTAGCCCCCCGACACATAAACTACTGCAGCAATAACTACTGGAGGCTGAGACAGGAGGGGTCAGGAGACACTGTGGCCCCATCCGAGGACACCCCCGGACAGGGCCAAACAGGAAGGATATAACCCCACCCACTTTGCCATGATATCTTCAACCACCAACTTACCATCCTGAGACAAGGCCGAGTATAGCCCACAAAGATCTCCGCCACGGCACAACCCAAGGGAGGGGCGCCAACCCAGACAGGAAGATCACATCAGTGACTCAACCCACTCAGGTGACGCACCCCTCCCAGGGACGGTATGAAAGAGCCCCAGTAAGCCAGTGACCACTACTATCTCCATCTCTATCCTACCACTATTCTGTATCTCTCTTCTACAACTACTCTCTCTCTCTCTCTTCTACCGCTATTCTCTCTATCTCTCTCCTACCACTACTATCGCCATCTCTCTCCTACCACTATTCGGTATCTCTCTTCTATCACTACTCTCTCGAGCTCTCTCCTACTGCTACTCTTTCTATCTCTTTTCTCCCACTACTCTCTGTCGTGACGTGACTACCATTAACGAGATGTATCTTATCAAATCATTTAACTATGTTTAATTGATTGCATTAATTAAATTCATCATGTAACAATTGACTCAGTAACTTGGGGCACCACAGAAAAATATATTTAGAGAGTTACAATCTCCCGAATGAAACTTTTACAAGATATATTCATATCTATAGATAACAGTCACTTATTCATGTATGTTTACCTCATATCAGTCTCATTCTGAAAGTTTTATTATTCTATAAATCTGCACGAACCCTAGTCTACATGATGTCTCAGTGTCACGCCCTGACCTTAGAGAGCCGTTTTATTTTCTCTATTTGGTGAGGTCAGGTTGTGATGTGGGGTGGGCATTCTATGTTTTGTTTTCTATGTTTCTTTATTTCTATGTTTTGGCTGGGTATGGTTCTCAATCAGGGACAGCTGTCTATCATTGTCTCTGATTGGGAATCATACGTAGGTAGCCCTTTTTCCCTCCTTTCAGTGTGGGTAGTTAACTTTGTTTGTGGCACATAGCCATGTAAGTGTCAAGGTGGTTTATTTCGTTTGTTGTTTTGTTTGGCGACATTTTAAAATAAAATAAAATGTACGCTCACCACACTGCACTTTGGTCCACTTCTTTCGATGGCCATGACACTCAGCTTGTACAAATTGGCTTAATTATTTATTTACTAACGAATGAAATAACCACACAGAAATATGTAAACACACACAGTAAAGGTTGAATTGATTACTAACATAATGCAACGAAAAGTCCCTTGTGGACTAACCTGATATGACGGCTGGTTACATCATGAAAGGGGTGGGGAAGAGAAAGAGCAGGAGAAGGAGAGACAAAGGAATTCAACTATTGTACTGTTGTGTTGTGCTGTTGAATAATACGCTCATTGTAAATATGGATATTTAGCACCCCAATAACCGCTCATTTGGATATCGAATTTATCACGTTTCAGGTAAGACCAAGTTGCAGACAACGTTGAATTAACAATAGTACACTGCTCAAAAAAATAAAGGGAACACTAAAATAACACATTCTAGATCTGAATGTTCTTAAATACCTTTTTCTTTACATAGTTGAATGTGCTGACAACAAAATCACACAAAAATGATCAATGGAAATCGAATGTATCAACCCATGGAGGTCTGGATTTGGAGTCACACTCAAAATTAAAGTGGAAAACCACACTGTTTTCTGATCTAATGTCACATGTTTTCTGATCTAATGTCAATTTTGTTAGGACTCCTTTTGTCACCTCGCCTTGGGGGGCGGTTCAATCACGTTAACACAATGTCTGTTCTCACGTGGGCGTGGTTACTGACTTGGCCAAAGTTTATTAAAAAAAAACAATTAAATCATTTTGAAGGCTAAAATCACATTGCATCATCTCACAAATAGTTTCATATTGAATCATAGTAGTTTTACAACATTAAGATGTGAACCTGACCTCTTGAATGTGAACACTTTCAGAGATACAGCTATTTAGTTATTCCGTCCTTAATGATATCACAAAACAACAACTGATTTGACATGATTATTGTTTGGAGCCCCACCAACCATTTCCCACATTATTTACATTAGAAATATTGTTTCAATGTCCAACCTTTTGATGTTAAAGTTTTTGGGCAGAGTCTTTTGTCTACAGACAAACGATTTTGACTTCTCCATACTGAAGTGCCCAAGAGAGGAAGTTTACGACCGGTCGTTAAAGTCCGAGAACCGGCCCCACTTCCATCCCTTCCTCCCTGGAGGGAAAGAGAGGGGGGATCTCCTTGATCCCCACCCAGGAGGGAAAGTCATGACATCTCTATATCTCTAATCTAGCACCATACTATCTATCTCACTTCTACCACTGATGTCTCTATCTCTCTCCTACCACAACTCTCTCTATGTCTTTCCTACCACTACTCTCTCTATCTCTCTTCTACCACTACACTCTCTATCTTGACTACCACTAATTTCTCTGTCTCTTTCCTACCACTACTCTATCTCTCTCCTATACCTACTTTCGCTATCTTTCTCTTTATATCTCTCTATCACTCTCCTTCCACAACTCTCTCCATATCTCTCTATCTCCCTCCAACCCCTACACTTTCTATCTCTCTCTCATCACTAGTCTCACTATCTCTCCTACCACTACTCTCTCTCCTACCAGTCTCTCCTACCACTCTCTATATCTCTCCCACCACTACTCTCTCTATATCTCTCCTATCACCACTCTATCTATCTCTCTCCTACCACTAGTCTCCCTATCTCCCCTACCCCCGCTCTCTCTATCTCCTTCTCTCTATACCTCTCCTTCCACTACACTCTCCATATCTCTCTACCACATCTCTTTCTCTCTCTCTCTCCTACCACTACTCTCTCTACATCCCTCCTATCCCCTGCTCTCTCCATCTCTTCCATCTCTTCTACCACTACTCTCTCAATCTCTCTCCTACCACTACTCTCTCTCTCTCTCTTACCACTACTCCCTGTATCTCTCTCCTATCACTACTCTCTCTCTCTCTTACCACTACTCCCTGTATCTCTCTCCTATCACTACTCTTTCTATCCCTCTCCTTCCACTACACTACCCATGCTCTCTCTATCTTTTCTACCACATATCTCTCTATCTCTCTCTCTCTCTCTCTATCCTACTACTTCTCTATCTCTCTCCTACCACCACTCTATCTATCTCTCTCCTACCACTAGTCTCCCTATCTCCCCTACCCCCGCTCTCTCTATCTCCTTCTCTCTATCCCTCTCCTTCCACTACACTCTCCATATCTCTCTATCTCTCTCTCTCTCTCTCTCTATCCTACTACTTCTCTATCTCTCTCCTATCACTACTCTCCCTATATTTATTATATCACTACTCTCAATTCAATTCAATTCAAGGGGCTTTATTGGCATGGGAAACATGTGTTAACATTGCCAAAGCAAGTGATGTAGATAATATACAAAAGTGAAATAAACAATACAAATTAACAGTAAACATTACACATACAGAAGTTTCAAAACAATCAAGACATTACAAATGTCATATTATGTATATTTACAGTGTTGTAACAATGATGTGCAAATAGTTCAAGTACACAAGGGAAAATAAATAAGCATAAATATTGGTTGTATTTACAATGGTGTTTGTTCTTCACTGGTTGCCCTTTTTTGTGCAACAGGTCACAAATCTTGCTGCTGTGATGGCACACTGGTATTTCACCCAGTAGATATGGGAGTTCATCAAAATTGGGTTTGTTTTCTAATTCTTTCTGGATCTGTGTAATCTGAGGGAAATATGTGCCTCTAATGTGGTCATACATTGGGCAGGAGGTTAGGAAGTGCAGCTCAGTTTCCACCTAATGTTGTGGCAGTGTGCACATAGCCTGTCTTCTCTTGAGAGCCAGGTCTGCCTACGGTGGCCTTTCTCAATAGCAAGGCTATACTCACTGAGTCTGTACATAGTCAAAGCTTTCCTTAAGTTTGGGTTTGTCATGGTGGTCAGGTATTCTGCCACTGTGTACTCTCTGCTAAGGGCCAAATAGCATTCTAGTTTGCTTTGTTTTTTTGTTGATTCTTTCCAATGTGTCAACTAATTATCTTTTTGTTTTCTCAGGATTTGCTTGGGTCTAATTGTGCTACTGTCCTGGGGCTCTGTGGGCTGTGTTTGTGTTTGTGAACAGAGCCCCAGGTCCAGCTTCCTTAGGAGACTCTTCTCCAGGTTCTTCTCTCTGTAGGTGATGGCTTTGTTATGGAGGGTTTGGGAATCGCTTCCTTTTAGGTGGTTGTAGAATTTAACCGCTCTTTTCTGGATTTTGATAATTAGTGGGTATCGGCCTAATTCTGCTCTGCATGCATTATTTGGTGTTCTACGTTGTACACGGAGGATATTTTTGCAGAATTCTGCATGCAGAGTCTCAATTTGGTGTTTGTCCCATTTTGTGAAATCGTGGTTGGTGAGTGGACCCCAGACCTCACAACCATAAAGGGCAATGGGTTCTATGACTGATTCAAGTATTTTTAGCCAGATCCTAATTGGTATGTTGAATTTGATGTTCCTTTTGATGGCATAGAATGCCCTTCTTGCCTTGCCTCTCAGATCGTTCACAGCTTTGTGGAAGTTACCTGTGGCACTGATGTTTAGGCCAAGGTATGTATAGTTTCTTGTGTGCTCTAGGGCAATGGTGTCTAGATGGAATTTGTACTTGTAGTCCTGGCGACTGGACCTTTTTTGGAACAAAATTATGTTGGTCTTATTTACTGTCAGGGTCCAGGTCTGGTAGAATCTGTGCAGAATATCTAGGTGCTGCTGTAGGCCCTCCTTGGTTGGTGACAGAAGCGGTGACAGAAGCGCCAGATCATCAGCAAACAAAATCAGCAAAATTTTACTTCAGATTCTAGTAGGGTGAGGCCGGGTGCTGCAGACTTTTCTAGTGCCCGCGCCAATTCATTGTTATATATGTTGAAGAGGGTGAGGCTTAAGCTGCATCCCTGTCTCACCCCACGGCCTTGTGTGAAGAAATGTGTGAGTTTTTTGCCTATTTTAACCGCACACCTGTTGTTTGTGTACATGGATTTTATAATGTCGTATGTTTTACCCCCAACACCACTTTCAAATCAAATCAAATCAAATCAAATGTATTTATATAGCCCTTCGTACATCAGCTGATATCTCAAAGTGCTGTACAGAAACCCAGCCTAAAACCCCAAACAGCAAGCAATGCAGGTGTAAAAGCACGGTGGCTAGGAAAAACTCCCTAGAACGGCCAAAACCTAGGAAGAAACCTAGAGAGGAACCAGGCTTTGTGGGGTGGCCAGTCCTCTTCTGGCTGTGCCGGGTAGAGATTATATTCATTTGTATTGCAGACCCTCATGCCAAATTGAGTCGAAGGCTTTTTTGAAATCAACAAAGCATGAGAAGACTTTGCCATTGTTTTAGTTTGTTTGGTTGTCAATTTGGGTGTGCAGGGTGAATACATGGTCTGTTGTACGGTAATTTGGTAAAAAGCCAATTTGACATTTGCTCAGTACATTGTTTTCACTGAGGAAATGTATGAGTCTGCTGTTAATAATAATGCAGAGGATTCTCCCAAGGTTGCTGTTGAAGCATATCCCACGGTAGTTATTGGGGTCAAATTTGTCTCCACTTTTGTGGATTGGGGTGATCAGTCCTTGGTTCCAAATATTGGGGAAGATGTCAGAGGTAAGGATGATTTTAGTATAGCCAATTGGAATTTGTTGTCTGTATATTTTATCATTTCATTAAGGATACCATCAACACCACATGCCTTTTTGGGTTGGAGGGTTTTTATTTTGTCATGTAGCTCATTCAAGGTACAGTAATTGGGGAATCAAGTGGATTCTGGTAGTCTTTAATAATATTTGTATTTGATCCTGTGTATGTTTTTGCTCTTTGTTCTTTGTTATAGAGCAAAAATATTCGAGAAGTGGGTTACCCATACATCTCCATTTTGGATAGATAGCGCTCCGCACTGCTAAAGCTAACTCTCTCTCCTCTGCTCTCATCCTTCTAGACCTATCGGCTGCCTTCGATACTGTGAACCATCAGATCCTCCTCTCCACCCTCTCCGAGTTGGGCATCTCCGGCGCGGCCCAAGCTTGGATTGCGTCCTACCTGACAGGTCGCTCCTACCAGGTGGCGTGGCGAGAATCCGTCTCCACACCACGTGCGCTCACCACTGGTGTCCCCCAGGGCTCTGTTCTAGGCCCTCTCCTATTCTCGCTATACACCAAGTCACTTGGCTCTGTCATAACCTCACATGGTCTCTCCTATCATTGCTATGCAGACGACACACAATTAATCTTCTCCTTTCCCCCTTCTGATGACCAGGTGGCGAATCGCATCTCTGCATGTCTGGCAGACATATCAGTGTGGATGACGGATCACCACCTCAAGCTGAACCTCGGCAAGACGGAGCTGCTCTTCCTCCCGGGGAAGGACTGCCCGTTCCATGATCTCGCCATCACAGTTGACAACTCCATTGTGTCCTCCTCCCAGAGCGCTAAGAACCTTGGCGTGATCCTGGACAACACCCTGTCGTTCTCAACTAACATCAAGGCGGTGGCCCGTTCCTGTAGGTTCATGCTCTACAACATCCGCAGAGTACGACCCTGCCTCACACAGGAAGCGGCGCAGGTCCTAATCCAGGCACTTGTCATCTCCCGTCTGGATTACTGCAACTCGCTGTTGGCTGGGCTCCCTGCCTGTGCCATTAAACCCCTACAACTCATCCAGAACGCCGCAGCCCGTCTGGTGTTCAACCTTCCCAAGTTCTCTCACGTCACCCCGCTCCTCCGCTCTCTCCACTGGCTTCCAGTTGAAGCTCGCATCCGCTACAAGACCATGGTGCTTGCCTACGGAGCTGTGAGGGGAACGGCACCTCAGTACCTCCAGGCTCTGATCAGGCCCTACACCCAAACAAGGGCACTGCGTTCATCCACCTCTGGCCTGCTCGCCTCCCTACCACTGAGGAAGTACAGTTCCCGCTCAGCCCAGTCAAAACTGTTCGCTGCCCTGGCCCCCCAATGGTGGAACAAACTCCCTCATGACGCCAGGACAGCGGAGTCAATCACCACCTTCCGGAGACACCTGAAACCCCACCTCTTTAAGGAATACCTAGGATAGGATAAAGTAATCCCTCTCACCCCCCCCCCTTAAAATATTTAGATGCACTACTGTTCCACTGGATGTCATAAGGTGAATGCACCAATTTGTAAGTCGCTCTGGATAAGAGCGTCTGCTAAATTACTTAAATGTAATGATGATGTAAATGTGTTGTTATTTGTTTAGCGTTTTCCAATTTTCCCAGAAGTGGTTAGAGTCTATGGATTCTTCAATTACATTGAGCTGATTTCTGACGTGCTGTTCCTTCTTTTTCCGTAGTATATTTCTGTATTGTTTTAGTGATTCACCATAGTGAAGGCGTAGACTCAAGTTTTCAAGGGTCTCTATGTTTTTGGTTGGACAGGTTTCTCAATTTATTTCTTAGATTTTTGCATTCTTCATTAAACCATTTGTTATTGTTGTTCATTTTCTTGGGTTTTCTATTTGAGATTTTTAGATTTGATAGGGAAGCTGAGAGGTCAAATATACTGTTAAGGATGTTCTACTGCCAAGTTTACACCTTCACTATTACAGTGGAACGTTTTACCCAGGAAATTGTCTAAAAGTGATTGAATTTGTTTTTTTGTTTTTTTTCTAATTGTTTTTTGGTAGGTTTCCAAACTGCATTCCTTCTATCTATAGCATTTCTTAATGTTACTCAGTTCCTTTGGATATGATGCCTCATGATTGAGTATTGCTCTGTTAAAGTACTCTCTCTATCTCCCCCTACCACTACTCTCTCTGTATCTCTCTACCTCTCTCCTACTACGACTCTCTCCATATCTCTCTGTCTCTCTTACCACTACACTCTCTATCACTACTCTATCCATATCTCTCCGACCACTACTATCCCCATCTCTCCTACAACTACTCTCTCTCTCTCTCTCCCTCCTATCACTACTCTCTCTATTTCTCTCCTACCACTACTCTCTCCTACCACTCTCTATCTCTCTCCTACAACTATTTTCTATCTCTCTCCTACAACTATTCTCTATCTCTCTCCTACAACTATTCTCTATCTCTCTCCTACCATTACTCTCTAGCTCTCTCCTATCACTACTCTCCCTATCTTTCTTCTACCGCTACTTTATCTATCTCTCTCCTACCACTACTCTCTATCTCTCTCCTACAACTATTCTCTATCTCTCTCCTACCATTACTCTCTAGCTCTCTCCTATCACTACTCTCCCTATCTTTCTTCTACCACTACTTTATCTCTCTCTCTCCTACCACTACACTCTATCTCTCTCCTATTACTACTCTCTCTATTTATCTCCTGCCACTACTCTCTCTCTCTCTCTCTCTCTCTCTCTCCTACCCCTGCTCTCTCTATATATTCTACCACTACTCTCTCTATCTCTCCTACCACCACTATCTCTATCTCTCCTACCACCACTCTCTCTATCTCTCTCCTACCACTCTTCTCCATCTCTTCTACCACTACTCTCTCTATGTCTCTCCTACCACTACTCTCTATTTGTCCGCTCTCTCATTTACATTTACATTTAAGTCATTTAGCAGACGCTCTTATCCAGAGCGACTTACAAATTGGTGCTTTCACCTTATGACATCCAGTGGAACAGCCACTTTACAATAGTGCATCTAGGTCTTTTAAGGGGGGGAGAAGGATTACTTTATCCTATCCTAGGTATTCCTTAAAGAGGTGGGGTTTCAGGTGTCTCCGGAAGGTGGTGATTGACTCCGCTGTCCTGGCGTCGTGAGGGAGTTTGTTCCACCATTGGGGGGCCAGAGCAGCGAACAGTTTTGACTGGGCTGAGCGGGAACTGTACTTCCTCAGTGGTAGGGAGGCGAGCAGGCCAGAGGTGGATGAACGCAGTGCCCTTGTTTGGGTGTAGGGCCTGATCAGAGCCTGGAGGTACTGAGGTGCCGTTCCCTCACAGCTCCGTAGGCAAGCACCATGGTCTTGTAGCGGATGCGAGCTTCAACTGGAAGCCAGTGGAGAGAGCGGAGGAGCGGGGTGACGTGAGAGAACTTGGGAAGGTTGAACACCAGACGGGCTGCGGCGTTCTGGATGAGTTGTAGGGGTTTAATGGCACAGGCAGGGAGCCCAGCCAACAGCGAGTTGCAGTAATCCAGACGGGAGATGACAAGTGCCTGGATTAGGACCTGCGCCGCTTCCTGTGTGAGGCAGGGTCGTACTCTGCGGATGTTGTAGAGCATGAACCTACAGGAACGGGCCACCGCCTTGATGTTATTTGAGAACGACAGGGTGTTGTCCAGGATCACGCCAAGGTTCTTAGCGCTCTGGGACGAGGACACAATGGAGTTGTCAACCGTGATGGCAAGATCATGGAACGGGCAGTCCTTCCCCGGGAGGAAGAGCAGCTCCGTCTTGCCGAGGTTCAGCTTGAGGTGATGATCCGTCATCCACACTGATATGTCTGCCAGACATGCAGAGATGCGATTCGCCACCTGGTCGCTACATTCCTTTTATCCCTACAGCTCTCCATTGTGTTACAGAGACTTCACATCACAGCCTGCATGGAAGGTGGATCAAGGCAGCAGACTAAATAGCACCCTATTTCCTACATTGAGCACAATGGGCCCTGGTCAAATGTAGTGCCCCATATAGGGAATAGGGTGCCATTTGAGGCACATCCCTAGCATCATGGCCATGCTGCCTCCGTAGTTCATTACCTCTGTTTTTCAACTAATTAATTAAATGTGCTCTTTATTTTCCAAGAACAAGGTGCCTCTCGCTTTATAAAGAAACATGTATCTTTCAAAGTTAAATCAAATAAAAACTGGATAGAAAAAGGATGAAGGGGCACTTCAACAAAACAAGTGATGGTTGAATGGAACAGTAATCACACAGTGGTCACAGTGCCATGGCCATCCTCAGATGTGTTGATGGAGAAAAAGTATGGGGGCTGTGTTTCACCTTACTGCCTCTCCTCTCCTGTATAACACATGTATATTTAGATGCCTCTAATTTGCCTCTTTCTCTGTAATGTCATTGGCTCCTCCAACAGGTGTAGTGTACAACAGTTTCACCTTACCTGCAGACTAAATGCTTTAACAATCAATTCCTCTAGCACAGAGACAGTATGGCTGTTTTTGTTCACTAGGTGATGATGGTGGTGGGGATGGTGGTGATGGTGGTGGTGGTGGTGGTAGTGGTGGTGGTGGTGGTGGTAGTGGTGGTGGTGGTGGTAGTGGTGGTAGTGGTGGCAGTGGTGGTGGTGGTAGTGGTAGTTGTGGTGGTGGTGGTAGTGGTGGTGGTGGTGGTGATGGTGGTGGTAGTGGTGATGGTGGTAGTGATGGTGGGTGTGGTGGTAGTGATGGTGGTGGTGGTGGTGGTGGTGGTGGTAGTGATGGTGGTGGTGAAAGTGCTGGAAGTGATGGTGGTAGTGATGATGGTGGTGGTGATGGCAGTGGTGATGGTAGTGGTAATTATGATGGTGGTGGTGGTGGCAGTGGTGATGGTAGTGGTAATTATGATGGTGGTGGTAGTGGTAGTGGTTGTGGTGGTGTAAGTGGTGGTGGTGGTGGTGGTGGTAGCGGTGCTGGTGGTGGTAGTGGTGGTGGCGTTGGTGATGGGGGTGGTGTTGGTGATGGTGGTGGTAGTGGTGATGGTGGTAGTGATGGTGGTGGTGGTGATGATGGTAGTGATGGTAGTGGTGGTGGTAGTGGTGGTGGTGATGGTGGTAGTGGTGGTGATGATGGTGGTAGTGATGGTGGTAGTAGTGGTGGTGGTGGTGGTGGTGGTGGTGGTGGTAGTGGTGGTGATGGTGGTGGTGATGGTGGCAGTGATGGTGATGGTGGCAGTGATGGTGGTAGAAGTGGTGGTAGTGGTGGTGGTGATGGTGGCGGTGGTGGTAGTGGTAGTAGTGGTGGTGGTGGTGGTGGTGGGGGTAGTGGTGATGGTGGTGGTAGTGATGGTGTTGGCGAAAGTGGTGGTAGTGATGGTGGTAGTAGTGGTGATGGTGGTGGTGGTAGTGGTGGTGGTGGTAGTGGTAGTGGTGGTGGTAGTGGTGGTGGTAGTAGTAGTGGTAGTGGTGGTGGTGGAAGTGATGGTGATGGTAGTGGTTGTGGTGGTGTAATTGGTGGTGGTGGTAGTGGTGGTAGTGGTTGTGGTAGTAGTGGTGGTGGTAGTGATGGTGGTGGTGGTGGAAGTAGTGGTAGTGGTGGTGGAAGTGATGGTGGTGGTGGTAGTGGTAGTGGTGGTGGTGAAAGTGGTGGTGGTGACGGTGGTAGTGATGATGGTAGTAGTGGTGGTAGTGGTGGTAGTGGTAGTGGTGATGGTAGTGGTGATGGTAGTGGTGGTGGTGATGGTGGTGGTGGTTGTAGTGATAGTGGTGGTAGTGGTGGTGGTAGTGGTGGTGATGATGGTGGTGGTGGTGGTGGTAGTGAGTGTGGTGGTGGTGGTGGTAGTGGTGGAGGTGGTAGTGGTGATAGTGATGGTGGTGGTAGCGGTGATGGTGTCAGTGGTGGTGGTGATGATGCTGATTGCGGGTGAGACACATAAGCCTCATTTAGGCAAGGCAGAGAGGATCACTCATTCGCTGCACAACATGTCTAAGTGTGTTTCCATCAGGCTCTCTGAAACAGAGAAAAACTCACAGAACAAAACTGTCTTGTGGGGATTAAAGACAGAGACATACTATTTTAAAGTAGATTGTTATTCTCCCTATTTATCAATAATAATGAATATTGGTCTACTATTGCTAGCTTTACGTTTGGCTATGCTAATTCAAGATATAGGATAGCTCTTGCAAATGCGCAAACACAGGTTGTACACAGTGAAGGCAACAGACGTGTGATGCCTACTGCACACAGCAGTAAGAAAATTATATTTTATGGGTCCATGTTGTCATTGGGTGTTTCTCAAAATGGATACTACCAATCAAATTATGCGAAATGGTGCATGGGGCGGCATCTTGGTGGGAGTGGCATGGGGTGCCCGCACAAAAAAAATAAAAAATAAGAATAAGATTGAGAATGGTGATATTTGCGCGATCGTTTTTTTATTGCTCATTTTCACATCACGTCAATGATGTCATGTCACCATGTGGGACTGTGGGTCAATTAACCTTGTCGGAGTGGGCGCCCTGATTCTAGTTTGTGAGCTAGGCAGGCTACTGCCTGGGGAAGTTCTCCCACTCAGAAGTACGAGATGGGGAGGGGGGCGGGGGTAGGTTGACCTCAGGTCTCCCCACTGGAAGCCCGAGGTAGGGGGAGTGGGGGAATCTATCAGATAGCACACTTCTAACTAATGCACTGTACATTAGTTGTGCAATTTAGTTTGTGTGTTCCTTGTTTGAAGTGCAATAGTGTAATAATCAGGTTCTCTTTATTTTTTTTATTTTTTTTTGTATTTCACCTTTATTTAACCAGGAGGCCAGTTGAGAACAAGTTCTCATTTACAACTGTGACCTGGCTAAGATAAAGCAAAGCAGTGCGACAAGAACAACAACACAGAGTTACACATGGAATAAACAAATGTACAGTCAATAACACAATAGAAAAATCTATATACAGTGTGTGCAAATGAGGTAAGATTAGGGAGGTAAGGCAATGCGTAGGCCATAGTGGTGAAATAATTACAATTTAGCAATTAAACACTGGAGTGATAGATGTGCAGATGATGATGTGCAAGTAGAGATACTGGGGTGCAAAAGAGCAATAATAAATAACAATATGGGGATGAGGTTGTTGGGTGGGCTATTTACAGATGGGCTGTAAATAGCCAAAAGGTAGATGGATGATTTTAAATATGCTATTGGACCATGAACAGACAAAATAATGAGGATCAATATAATAGATATGAAAATAAATATAAGCAATACAAGACTCTGTTAATATGGTGGGAAATTATAATACGCTTTTAAATACCGTAAATGAACCATAAAGGAAATCACACTACAAACTATCACCCTCATCCTCTTAAGAAAATCATGTCTGTCATGGATAAATTGGAACTAGTGGAAATATGGAGGCTTAAATACACCCTGACTACACCAATTGCGTCGAGTGCGCGAGCGTTGCAAAATAAATGTAGAAATCTATGTTATTCAGTTATTGCACCCACACTGCTTGCGCGCGTAAACGAGCGTCTGCGTTATCAAGGGCTAAAATAGAAGTCCTTTCTATTTCTGACGCAGATCATGCTGCAAGTCCTGCCTCTCCCATCTCCTCGTTGGTTTATAGAAGCAGGCAAAGCAGTGCCATCTCCTCATTGGGTATTCCCCACGTGGGTGATTGAAAGACCAACTGTGTTGCCGGTCGTCGGGGTAATACTATGAAAGTTTAGATGCTAATCACCATATAAGTTCAAAGATGAAAAAGCCTGGAAGGAGGAGAGATGACTAGAAACGATTCGGTTTACCGTTTTACGTGTGGATTAATTGTAGTAGAGTAGAGAACCTTGTGCATTTCAGGTAAAATAACAACTCAATGTTTATATCCCAGGACAAATTAGCTAGCAACAGCAAGCTAGCTAAACAGGACAAATTAGCTAGCAAGTGCAAGCTAACTATCTAAATTGCCATAGATGTTAAAAAAAATGTATACCTTCATTTAACTAGGCAAGTCAGTTAAGAACAAATTAAGTTGTCAGTTAAGAACAGCCTAGGAACAATGGGTTAACTGTCTGTTCAGGGGCAGAACGACAGATTTGTACCTTGTCAGCTCAGGGGTTTGAACTTGCAACCTTCCGGTTACTAGTCCAACCACTAGGCTACCCGAATGCTTTTCAACCTGTCCCCAAATTAATGTCATTGGTTCAGAGTTTGTTTTGATATTTTATTAACCTGCGTGTCGTGATCACGTTTGGTGTAGGGGGACAAAATAAATGTATGCACGATGGTGCACGACGGCGCACACGCGCAGCCGGTTTGGGTTCCATGTTAAATACCCTGACCTAGTGAGATATAAACTCAGCAAAAAACGGAACATCCATTCTCAAATCAAATCAAATCAAATTGTATTGGTCGCATACACATGGTTAGCAGACGTTAATGTGAGTGTAGCAAAATGCTTGTGCTTTTAGTTCCGACCATGCAGTAATATCTAACAAGTAATCTAACAATTTCACAACAACTACCTAATACGCACAAGTGTAAAGGAATGAATACGAATATGTACATGAAAATATATGGATGACCGATGGCCGAACGGCATAGGCAAGATGCAGTAGATGGTATAGAGTACAGTATATACATATGAGATGATTAATGTAGGGTATGTAAACATTATATAAAGTGGCATTGTTTAAAGTGACTAGTGATACATGTATTACATCCAATTTTTTATTATTAAAGTGGCTAGAGATTTGAGTCAGTATGTTGGCAGCAGCCACTCAATGTTAGTGATGGCTGTTTAACAGTCATGAAAGTTTAGATGCTAATCACCATATAAGTTCAAAGATGAAAAAGCCTGGAAGGAGGAGAGATGACTAGAAACGATTCGGTTTACCGTTTTACGTGTGGATTAATTGTAGTAGAGTAGAGAACCTTGTGCATTTCAGGTAAAATAACAACTCAATGTTTATATCCCAGGACAAATTAGCTAGCAACAGCAAGCTAGCTAAACAGGACAAATTAGCTAGCAAGTGCAAGCTAACTATCTAAATTGCCATAGATGTTAAAAAAAATGTATACCTTCATTTAACTAGGCAAGTCAGTTAAGAACAAATTAAGTTGTCAGTTAAGAACAGCCTAGGAACAATGGGTTAACTGTCTGTTCAGGGGCAGAACGACAGTCTGATGGCCTTGAGATAGAAGCTATTTTTCAGTATCTCGGTCCCAGCTTTGATGCACCTGTACTGACCTCGCCTTCTGGATCATAGCGGGGTGAACAGGCAGTGGCTCGGGTGGTTGTTGTCCTTGATGATCTTTTTGGCCTTCCTGTGACATTGGGTGGTGTAGGTGTCCTGGAGGGCAGGTAGTTTGCCCCCGGTGATGCGTTGTGCAGACCTCACTACGCTCTGGAAAGCCTTACGGTTGTGGGAGGAGCAATTGCCGTACCATGCGGTGATGCAGCCCAGACAGGATGCTCTTGATTGTGCATCTGTAAAAGTTTGTGAGTGTTTTTGGTGACAAGCTGAATTTCTGCAACCTCCTGAGGTTGAAGATGCGCTGCTGCGCCTTCTTCACCACGCTGTCTGTGTGGGTGGATTCATGTTTTCTTTTATATCCACATGTTGAATCCCTCCAAAGCCTGATAGAGGATCTAGATCATTGTTCTAACTTCTCTGGTGTACAACCACATTATGCTAATGTGTACTATATTACGTATTGGATCACTAAACAATGTAACTTTTACATTACTGTGCAGTTTACCAATAAAATGGTCTGATGGTGATGTGGACATACCCGGTATACATATCCCAAAACAAATGATCTCACTCCAATAATAGAAAGTATTGAATAGAAAGTTTGTAAAAATAGATAAAAATCTTGCTGCCATGGAATGGAAAATACCTGTGGAAAAATCCCCTAATTTACTCTTTAGTCACATCCCAGTTTACCCTGATTAACTCTTTAGTCATATCCCAGTTGTCATGACATTGGCCTGGGGGGTAGGTTTATGACAGTCATAAATACCTCTTCCCCCTGTTTCCTCTCTCTACCCTACTGAGGTTACATTTGCAAACACCTTGGTTAACATAGAGATTCTGGGAACATCAGAAGGTGGGGGGAAATTACCTATATTCTGGTAATCCGACCAATTGAACATATGCGGTGGTACTTAATGAATATGATGTCAGTTCGGTTTGGGTTTTCATAAGGTTAGGGCTCTGCTCAATCAGTGGCCCGCCCCTGTGAAGGGACATGCGTTATAAACTTTTCAAACACGCCCTCCTCTCCCTTCCTATATAAAGCCTTGACGAAAATGTTACCTGCTGTTCCAAGTACATGAGGTCTGCAGCCTCTGCGTTAAAAGGACTGACTTGTCAACTACAGAACTAAGCCAACCTCAGCGTGAGCTTTGGTTGCGATTGGTATGAACTTTGAACTCTTATTCACTACAGAAGTGATACCTCCTCGCCGTTGAGTTAGCAACAGCAGCTGCAAACGCGTGCTAGGAAAGAACAGACAGAGGTGTGGTTCTCTTGCAGGAAGATTAGGAGCGAGTGGATCGGCCCGTCAGTTTTTTCGCCCGTAAGTTCAACTCGTGTCAGTCAGGGTACTCCACCATTGAACAAGAGACACTGGCTTTATTGCTGGTCATACAGTTTTTTGTTATGTATACAGTGGGGAGAACAAGTTTTTGATACACTGACGATTTTGTAGGTTTTCCTACTTACAAAGCATGTAGAGATCTGTCATTTTTATCATAGGTACACTTCAACTGTGAGAGACGGAATCTAAAACAAAAATCCAGAAAATCACATTGTATGATTTTTAAGTAATTAATTTGCATTTTATTGCAAGACATAAGTATTTGATCACCTACCAACCAGTAAGAATTCTGTCTCTCGCAGACATGTTAGTTTTTCTTTAAGAAGCCCTGCTGTTTTCCACTCATTACCTGTATTAACTGCACCTGTTTGAACTCGTTACTTGTATAAAAGACACCTGTGCACACACTCAATCAAACAGACTCCAACCTCTCCACAATGGCCAAGACCAGAGAGCTTTGTAAGGTCATCGGGGAAAAATTGTAGACCTGCACCTGGCTGGGATGGGCTACAGGACAATAGGCAAGCAGCTTGGTGAGAAGGCAACAACTGTTGGCGCAATTATTAGAAAATGGAAGAAGTTCCAGATGACGGTCAATCACCCTCGGTCTGGGGCTCCATGCAAGATCTCACCTCGTGGGGCATCAATTATCATGAGGAAGGTGAGGGATCAGCCCAGAACTACACGGCAGGACGTGGTCAATGACCTGAAGAGAGCTGGGATCACAGTCTCAAAGAAAACCATTAGTAAGACACTATACCTTCATGGATTAAAATCCTGCAGCGCACGCAAGGTCACCCTGCTCAAGCCAGCGCATGTTCAAGCCTGTCTGAAGTTTGCCAATGACCATCTGGATGATCCAGAGGAGGAATGGGAGAAGGTCATGTGGTGTGATGAGACAAAAATAGAGCTTTTTGGTCTAAAGTCCACTCGCCGTGTTTGGAGGAAGAAGAAGGATGAGTACAACCCCAAGAACACCATCCCAACCGTGAAGCATGGAGGTGGAAACATCATTCTTTGGGGATGCCTTTCTGCAAAGGGGACAGGACGACTGCACCGTATTGAGGGGAAAATGGATGGGGCCATACATCGCGAGATCTTGGCCAACAACCTCCTTCCCTCAGTAAGAGCATTGAAGATGGGTCGTGGCTGGGTCTTCCAGCATGACAATGACCCGAAACACACAGCCAGGGCAACTAAGGAGTGGCTCCGTAAGAAGCATCTCAAGGTCCTGGAGTGGCCTAGCCAGTCTCCAGACCTGAACCCAATAGAAAATCTTTGGAGGGAGCTGAAAGTCCGTATTGCCCAGTGACAGCCCCGAAACCTGAAGGATCTGGAGAATGTCTGTATGGAGGAGATAGCCTAAATCCCTGCTGCAGTGTGTGCAAACCTGGTCAAGAACTACAGGAAACATATGATCTCTGTAATTGCAAACAAAGGTTTCTGTACCAAATATTAAGTTCTGCATTTCTGATGTATCAAATACTTACAGTGGGGCAAAAAAGTATTTAGTCAGTCACCAATTGTTCAAGTTCTCCCACTTATTAAAAAGATGAGAGAGGCCTGTAATTTTCATCAGAGGTACACTTCAACTATGACAGACAAAATGAGAAAAAAATCCAGGAAATCACATTGTAGGATTTTTTATGAATTTATTTGCAAATTATTGTGGAAAATAAGTATTTGGTCACCTACAAACAAGAATCAGAGATCTGAATTTATTTCTCAAGACCTAAAAAAAATGTTGGTAACATATGAAAATGCACTGAGTTCTCTCATTATTACCTTGGGTGCCTTTGTTGACATGTTATAACTGTGACTGTTTCTTTGGGTATTTTCCCAAACTGCAAGTCTTGTAAAAACAAACTAAAAGCTGTTTTATTTGTAGACCTTTTTAGACTTAGAGTTCCTTGGCAATTAAGCCATTACAACTCAACTGATTCAACAGGCCTGAATTAAAAACACAACACACACACACACTTTCCAGATCTTTACTACAGCGGTGGTCTTTATAAACACATACACACGCTCCCTCACACAGCGGCTGGGAAAACAGATTTTTTTGGTCAATGTCAAACTTCAATGGCGCTCCGTATCTGATAAGGTATGTAAAGTGATGTAGAAGCAGCCAGCCAGCCTGTATGCTTTAGTTTAGTCCGCGTGTGTGTGTGTGTGTGTGTGTGTGTGTGTGTGTGTGTGTGTGTGTGTGTGTGTGTGTGTGTGTGTGTGTGTGTGTGTGTGTGTGTGTGTGTGTGTGTGAGAGAGAGAGCGAGAGAGAGAGAGAGAGAGTGTGTGTGTGCGTGCTTGCGTAAATGTGTAATCCTTGGCTGCTTAGATGGCAGAGTGCTGGATGCATGGAGAGAGTATGTAATGTTTTCATAAACCCTCACTAGAGGTGCTAATGGCTAAAGTGTTCCCATGGTCAGAGTCAGACCCAATCTGCCCATTTAACAACCATTACTGATGCCACTATGATACACTATATATACAAAAGTATGTGGACGCCTCTCCTAGAAATGTCTAGGAGCAACAGGGGCTCAGCGCGAAGTGGTAGGCCGCACAATCTCAGAAAATGGGACCGCCGTGTGCTGAAGTGAGTACACTCACTACATAGTTCCAAACTGCCTCTGGAAGCAACGTCAGCACAAGAACTGTTCGTCGGGAGCTTCATGAAATGTGTTTCCATGGTCGAGCAGCCGCACACAAGCCTAAGATGACCATGTTCAATGCCAAGCATCGACTGGAGTGGTGTAAAGCTCACAGCCATTGGACTTTGGAGCAGTGGAAACGCCTTCTCTGGAGTGATGATGATGAATCACTCTTCACCATATGACAGTCCACGGACGAATATGGGTTTGGCGGATGCAAGGTGTATGCTACCTGCCCGAATGCATAGTGCCAACTGTAAAGTTTAGTGGAGGAGGAATAATGATCTGTGGCTCCAGTGAAGGGAAATATTAACGTTACAGCATACAATCACATTCTAGACAAGTCTGTGCTTCCAACTTTGTGGCAACAGTTTGGGGAAGGGCCTTTCCTGTTTCAGCATGACAATGCCCACGTGCATATAGCGAGTTCCGTACAGAAATGATTTGTCGAGATCAGTGTGGAAAAACTTGACTGGCCTGCACAGAGCCCTGACCTCAACCCCATTGAACACCTTTGGGAGGATTTGGAACGCCAACTGCGAGCCAGGCCTAATCGCCCAACATCAGTGCCCAACCTCACTAATGCGCTTCTGACTGAATGGAAGCAAGTCCCTGCAGCAATGTTCCAAAATCTAGTAGAAAGCCTTCCCAGAATAGTGGAGGCTGTTATAGCAGCAAAGGGGGGACCAACTCCATGTTAATATCCATGATTTTGGAATGAGATGTTGGATGGGCAGGTGTCCACATACCTTTGTGTCATGTAGTGTACAGCTGGACCATTTAATACATGGAGTCTGGAGTTGTTTTTTGTTTTGTTAGGTGGGTATTTTCTTACAGTAACACCAGGAGGGGTAAGGGAAGTCCTGTAAACCTACAGAATCAATAAACTAATCAAAAATAACAAAAAAACATTCAAATTTCAAAATTGGCAAATTGGCAGTTCTAAGGACTTTATGTATATTGCATTATGTCCAGCGTATGCATTTTGCATGAACGTTACGATATTAGTCCCAAATGGCACTCTATTCCCTACAAAGTGCACTACTTTTGAACAGAACCATATGGTCACTGGTCAAAAGTAGTGCCCTATATATTGAATAATAATATAATTAATATCAATAATAATAATAATATATGCCGTTTAGCAGAGGCTTTTATCCAAAGTGACTTATACTCATGCAGACTGTTGTTCAGGAAAGGCCTTATTGGCAGGCTTGTTGTAACTAATCCCGAAATAACCAATACCCAATTTTATATGAAATAATATGATTCAAATACCCTGAAACTTTTCTCTCTGCTTTTTGTCCGTCAGTATTAAATGTCTTTGTGTTGATTAAGCAGTAAGATATATACCTTTTCTATTCAGAGCATAACCAACTCTTTTAAATATTATTGTGACCATGAAAACAGGTCTGCCCTCAACCCCTGTATAATTATTGTTGAGACCTGGGAGCTTGTGGAATTTAATTTCTTAACTTAAATCCCCAAAATAGGAAAGGAAATTAATATTATTATCCCATCCCAATTTAACCGATCATTTAAATGGATGAAACATTTATATCCCCCTTCTACACCCCTCCTTCTCTCTCTCTCTCTCTCTCTCTCTCTCTCTATCTCTCTCTCTCTCTCTCTCTCTCTCTCTCTCTCTCTCTCTCTCTCTCTCCAGTTCTCTCTCTCCAGTTCTCTCTAGCCCTCCACCCCTCCTCAGAGTATTGAACTTGGGCATGAGGAGATAGGGAACAGCGCCGGGGGAGAGAGTGGTCCACTGAATATTTTCTGTGATATTTTAGGGGTTGATGGGGTAGGCTGTGGGTGAAGGGGAGATGGGGTGGGCTGTGGGTGATGGGGTGTGCTGGGCGTGGGTTGGGGGTGATGGGGGTGATGGGGGTGATGTGGTAGGCTGGGGGTGATGTGGTGGGGTGGTTGTGGGCTGGGGGGGGGGGGGGGCAGTGTCTCCTGAACCCTCCTGTCTCAGCCTCCAGTATTTATGCTGCAGTAGTTTGTGTCGGGGGGGTAGGGTCAGTTTGTTATATCTGGAGTACTTCTCCTGTCTTATTCGGTGTCCTGTGTGAATTTAAGTATGCTCTCTCTAATTCTCTCTTTCTCTCTTTCTTTCTCTCTCTCAGAGGACCTGAGCCCTAGGACCATGCCTCAGGACTACCGGGCATGATGACTCCTTGCTGTCCCCAGTCCACCTGGCCGTGCTGCTGCTCCAATTTCAACTGTTCTGCCTGTGATCATTATTATTTGACCATGCTGGTCATTTATGAACATTTTAACATCTTGGCCATGTTCTGTTATAATCTCCACCCGGCACAGCCAGAAGAGGACTGGCCACCCCTCATAGCCTGGTTCCTCTCTAGGTTTCTTCCTAGGTTTTGGCCTTTCTAGGGAGTTTTTCCTAGCCACCGTGCTTCTACACCTGCATTGCTTGCTGTTTGGGGTTTTAGGCTGGGTTTCTGTACAGCACTTTGAGATATCAGCTGATGTACAAAGGGCTACATTACATCATTTACATTTAAGTCATTTAGCAGACGCTCTTATCCAGAGCGACTTACAAATTGGTGCTTTCACCTTATGACATCCAGTGGAACAGCCACTTTACAATAGTGCATCTAGGTCTTTTAAGGGGGGAGAAGGATTACTTTATCCTATCCTAGGTATTCCTTAAAGAGGTGGGGTTTCAGGTGTCTCCGGAAGGTGGTGATTGACTCCGCTGTCCTGGCGTCGTGAGGGAGTTTGTTCCACCATTGGGGGCCAGAGCAGCGAACAGTTTTGACTGGGCTGAGCGGGAACTGTACTTCCTCAGTGGTAGGGAGGCGAGCAGGCCAGAGGTGGATGAACGCAGTGCCCTTGTTTGGGTGTAGGGCCTGATCAGAGCCTGGAGGTAGTGAGGTGCCGTTCCCCTCACAGCTCCGTAGGCAAGCACCATGGTCTTGTAGCGGATGCGAGCTTCAACTGGAAGCCAGTGGAGAGAGCGGAGGAGCGGGGTGACGTGAGAGAACTTGGGAAGGTTGAACACCAGACGGGCTGCGGCGTTCTGGATGAGTTGTAGGGGTTTAATGGCACAGGCAGGGAGCCCAGCCAACAGCGAGTTGCAGTAATCCAGACAGGAGATGACAAGTGCCTGGATTAGGACCTGCGCCGCTTCCTGTGTGAGGCAGGGTCGTACTCTGCGGATGTTGTAGAGCATGAACCTACAGGAACGGGCCACCGCCTTGATGTTAGTTGAGAACGACAGGGTGTTGTCCAGGATCACGCCAAGGTTCTTAGCGCTCTGGGAGGAGGACACAATGGAGTTGTCAACCGTGATGGCGAGATCATGGAACGGGCAGTCCTTCCCGGGAGGAAGAGCAGCTCCGTCTTGCCGAGGTTCAGCTTGAGGTGGTGATCCGTCATCCACACTGATATGTCTGCCAGACATGCAGAGATGCGATTCGCCACCTGGTCATCAGAAGGGGGAAAGGAGAAGATTAATTGTGTGTCGTCTGCATAGCAATGATAGGAGAGACCATGTGAGGTTATGACAGAGCCAAGTGACTTGGTGTATAGCGAGAATAGGAGAGGGCCTAGAACAGAGCCCTGGGGACACCAGTGGTGAGAGCACGTGGTGAGGAGACGGATTCTCGCCACGCCACCTGGTAGGAGCGACCTGTCAGGTAGGACGCAATCAAGCGTGGGCCGCGCCGGAGATGCCCAACTCGGAGAGGGTGGAGAGGAGGATCTGATGGTTCACAGTATCGAAGGCAGCCGATAGGTCTAGAAGGATGAGAGCAGAGGAGAGAGAGTTAGCTTTAGCAGTGCGGAGCGCCTCCGTGATACAGAGAAGAGCAGTCTCAGTTGAATGACTAGTCTTGAAACCTGACTGATTTGGATCAAGAAGGTCATTCTGAGAGAGATAGCGGGAGAGCTGGCCAAGGACGGCACGTTCAAGAGTTTTGGAGAGAAAAGAAAGAAGGGATACTGGTCTGTAGTTGTTGACATCGGAGGGATCGAGTGTAGGTTTTTTCAGAAGGGGTGCAACTCTCGCTCTCTTGAAGACGGAAGGGACGTAGCTAGCGGTCAGGGATGAGTTGATGAGCGAGGTGAGGTAAGGGAGGTGATGAAGCTCCCTCGTACACCTTCAGGCTAGTCTCTAGTGCCTGCATATCCCTCCCATCCCTGACCATCACAGAAACTTCATCTGCATATGCTGACACTGCCATGCCTGTCAACATACCCATGCCTGTCCAGCACACTGCCTATAGTATCTTGCGTAGCAGGCCCAACAAGGCTAATTGGCTAGTGTATATAACTGCCCCAATAGAGGGCATCCTTGTCTAATGCCCCGCCTCACCCAGACTGGCCTACTGAGCCGCCCTCGTACCTTGACCATACATGACGCCCAAGCATACAACATCTTTACACAGGCCAAAAACCTTTCCCCAAACCCAAACATAGATATCACATTAAACAGATACTCATGGTCCACTCTACCAAAAGCTTTCTATTGGTCTAAAAGTTCACATTAGAAACTCTCGACAAGTCCAACATGTCCCTGATTAAGAAAAAGTTGTCCGTGATTGAGCATACCGGTACACAATATGTCTGGTCCTTATCTTCTTAAGGCTACATCCGCTGAACAACATCTGCTGTAAAGGCAGAGCGCGAAATTCAAAAATATTTTGGGGAAATATTTAACTTTCATACATTCACGTGCAATACATCAAATTAAAGCTTAACTTCTTGTTAATCTACTCATCGTGTCCGATTTCAAAAAGGCTTTACAGTGAAAGCACACCATATGATTATGTTAGGTCAGAGCCTATTTACAAAAAAACATACAGCCATTTTCCAGCCAAAGAGAGGAGTTGGAAAAAGCAGAAATAGAGATAAAATTGATCACTAACCTTGGATGATCTTCATCAGATGGCGCTCATAGAACTTCATGTTACACAATACATGTATGTTTTGTTTGATAAAATTTATATTTATATCCAAAAATCTCAGTTTACATTGCTGCGGTATGTTCAGTAATGTTGTGCCTCAAAAACATCCGAAGAATTTGCAGAGAGCCACATCAATTTACAGAAATACTCATCATAAACTTTGATAAAAGATACAAGTGTTATTCAAAGAATTAAAGATATACTTCTCCTTAATGCAACCGCTGTGTCAGATTTCAAAAAAGCTTTACGGAAAAAGCACACCATGCTATAATCTGAGTACAGCGCTCAGGCACAAAAACAAGCCATACAGATACCCTCCATGTTGTGGAGTCAGTAAAAGTCAGAAATAGCATTATAAATATTCACTTACCTTTGATGATCTTCATCAGAATGCACTCCCAGGAATCCCAGTTCCATAGTAAATGTTTGTTTTGTTCGATAAAGTCCATCATTTATGTACAAATATCTCCTTTTTTAAGCGCGTTTAGTTCACAAATCCAAACTCGCTAGACGCTGGCAATTCCAGGCGAAAGTTCAGACGAAAAGTACATAAAGTTATATTACAGTTCGTAGAAGCATGTCAAACAATGTATAGAATCAATCTTTAGGATGTTTTTAACATAAATCTTCAATAATGTTTCAAACGGACAATTCCTTTGTCTTTAGAAATGCAATGGAATGCAGGTCGCTCTCACGGCCACGCACGTGACCAGCTCATGGCCTTCTGCCAGACACCTGATTGAAACAGCTCTCATTCTCTCCCCCTTCACAGTAGAAGCCTGAAACAAGGTTCTAAAGACTGGTGAAATCTAGTGGAAGCTTTAGGAAGTGCAATATAACCCCATTTACACTCTATATTAGAAAGGCAATGAGTTGAAAAACTACAAACCTCAGATTTCCCACTTCCTGGTTGGATTTTTCTCATGTTTTCGCCTGCTATATGAGTTCTGTTATACTCACAGACATCATTCAAACAGTTTTAGAAAAGTCAGAGTGTTTTCTATCCAAATATTAGCATATATTAGCTTCTGGTCCTGAGTATCAGGAAGTTTACTCTGGGCATGCTTTTCATCCGAATGTGAAAATTCTGCCCCCTATCCCAAACAGGTACTAAGTACTATAGAGTCAAGATGGGGTTTTTGTTAGCGAGGACCTTGGAAAATATATTGTAGTCTGCACAGAGCAATGCCACAGGCCTCCAGTTCTTAAGTTCACACAAGTCCCCCTTTTTTGGGCTGAAGAGTCTGAACCTCCTGACAGCAGCTCATCTGCAACTCTGCTACCCTGACGCAACGTGCAAAAGAGGTCCATTCCAATTATTCCACATACGTTTTTATAAAACTTAAACGGCCAGGGGACATCTGGGTTAGGGACATCTGGGCCAGGGAACGAAAACTCTGTCCTCTTCCTCCATATTAATTTTGAATGTGGGTACTGTTAAACTAACTGTCTTAACCCTCCACCATAGAAAATAAAAATTGAAAGAAAAGACAAAAGGAAAGAATCAAGAAAATACCTTAGGACAGAGCCCTCCACACAACCTCTCAACTACGAGAGAGAGAGAGAGAGAGAGAGAGAGAGAGAGAGAGAGAGAGAGAGAGAGAGAGAGAGAGAGAGAGAGAGAGAGTAGGAGAGAGAGAGAGAGAGAGAGAGAGAGAGAGAGAGAGAGATAGAATTACAGGTTAATTAATCTCAACCTTTAGGGAGAGAAAATAGTGAGGAAGAAAAAAAGTGTTTGCCCTTTGGATGGCTCCCAACGTCTGCCATCTTAGAATTTACATCTGTTTACTCTCCTGCTTAAACCCACTCCTCTATTCCACTGCAGCTGAGCTTCTCTGACCCCTTCTCCCTCTCTCTCCCTCCGGCAGTAAAGATCACTCCCCTCTCTCTCTCTCTTCCCCTAAGTCCTCCATCTTTCTCTCCATCTCCTCTCTCTCCCCCTTGCTCATTCTCTCCCTTAAGCAATAAAGACCACTTCCCTCTCTCCATCTCTCTCTCTGTCCTTAGCTCTCTCTCCCTTCTCTCTCTTTCCCCCTCTCTCTCCCTTCTCTCTCCCAAGGATGAATATTTTCCTTTTTGTTTCTCTCATTAATGTAAAAGCTCAGATGTTTAACCACTCAGCAGACACGTTTTTTTTTCTCTCTTTTTCGCTCTTCTCTACTGCACCTTTCTCATTGTATTTTCTCAGTGTCTCTCTTCTTCCCTAAAGCGAGGAAGACTGGTGCTCAGCTATTTGTGGTCTACCATAGTGAGAGTTATAATTCTACTTATTTAGAATGGAAAGTCATACACACACACACACGCACACGCACACACACACACACACACACACACACACACACACACACACACACACACACACACACACACACACACACACACACACACACACAGGGTAGTTATCATGCCTGTTTTATTGGCCAACAGGCTTAGTACAGCTGTGGAGAGGAAAATGAGAGGAAAATGAGAGTAAACAACTCTTTCTCTCTCTCTCTGTCTGTCTGTCTGTCTGTCTGGGCCACAAGGGGGAGGCAGGGGCAGACAATAAGCTCCCCTTGTTTCTCTCACTAATACTAACACACATCGCCTTGAGAGAGAGAGAGAGAGAGAGAGAGAGAGAGAGAGAGAGAGAGAGAGGGAGAGAGAGAGAGAGAGAGAGACAGAGGGAGAGAGAGAGAGAGAGAGGGAGACAGAGAGAGAGAGAGAGAGAGAGACTGCAGAAGGTCCTGAAGATGGAGACTCTGAGAAAGAACACACGAACACACACACACACCTCACTGTAAAGCGTCCAGGATGGACTGTGTTTTGTTGTTCTGCAGGAAATGGTAAAGGTGACTGCGGAGTGGGGGCACATCTCAGATGTGTTCTGGCACATTCCTGCTGCAGGGTTATTGCCCTCATGTGCCTCACAAAGTAATGGGAATGCATGAGGTCACAGAGGCCAGGCAGTAGGTACAGACAGTCGTGGCCAAAGGTTTTGAGAATGACACAAATATACATGTTCACAAAGTCTGCTGCCTCAGTGTCTTTAGATATTTTAGTCAGATGTTACTATGGAATATGGAAGTATAATTACAAGCATTTCATAAGTGTCAAATGCTTTTATTGACAATTACATGAAGTTGATGCAAAGAGTCAATATTTGCAGTGTTTACCCTTATTTTTCATGACCTCTGCAATCCGGGCCACATCCTGACTGATGGCAGCCCATTCTTGCATAATCAATGCTTGGAGTTTGTCAGCATTTGTGGGTTTTTGCTTGTCCACCCGCCACTTGAGGGTTGACCACAAGTTTTCAATGGGATTAAGGTCTGGGGAGATTCCTGGCCTTGGACCCAAAATATCGATGTGTTGTTCCCTGAGCCACTTAGTTATTACTTTTTCCTTATGGCAAAGTGCTCCATCATGCTTGAAAATAGATTGTTTGTCACCAAACTGTTCCTGGATGGTTGGGAGAAGGTGCTCTCGAAGGGTGTGTTGGTACCATTCTTAATTCATAGCTGTGTTCTTAGACAAAATTATGAGTGAGCCCACTCCCTTGGCTGAGAAGCAACCCCAGACATGAATGGTCTCAGGATGCTTTACTGTCAGCATGACACAGGACTGATGGTAGAGCTCACCTTGTCTTCTCCAGACAAGCTTTTTCCGGATGCCCCGAACAATCGGAAAGAGGATTCATCTGAGAAAATGACTTTACCCCAGTCCTCAGCAGTCCAATCCCTGTGCCTTTTGCAGAATATCAGTCTGTCCCTGATTTTGTTCCGGGAGAGAAGTGGCTTTGTTGCTGCCCTTCTTGACACCAGGCCATCCTCCAAAAGTCTTCGCCTCACTGTGAGTGCAGATGCACTCACACCTGCCTGCTGCCATTCCTGAGCAAGCTCTGTACTGGTGGTGCCCCGATCCCTCAGCTGAATCAACTTTAGGAGACGGTTCTGGCGCTTGCTGGACTTTCTTGGGCGCCCTGCCTTCTTCACAACAATTGAACCGCTCTCCTTGAAGTTCTTGATGATCGGATAAATGGTGCAATCTTACTGGCAGCAATATCCTTGCCTGTGAAGTTATTTTTGTGCAAAGCAATGATGATGGCACGTGTTTCCTTGAAGGCAATCATGGATGACAGAGAAAGAACAATGATTCCAAGCACCACCCTCCCTGTGAAGCTTCGAGTCTGTAATTTGAACTCAATCAGCATGACAGAGTGATCTCCAGCCTTGTCCTTGTCAACACTCACACCTATGTTAAAACGAGAGAATCACGGACATGATGTCACCTGGTCCTTTTGTCGCAGGGCTGAAATGCAATGTAAATGTTTTTGGGGGATTCAGTTCATTTGCATGGCAAAGAGGGACTTTGCAATTAATTGCAATTCACCCGATCACTCTTCATAACATTCTGGAGTATATGCAAATTGCCATCATACAAACTGAGGTAGCAGACTTTGTGAAAATGAATATTTGTGTCATTCTCAAAATGTTTGGCCACGACTGTACACTGTATGTACCTGACAGAGCTTGAGAGGATCTGCACAGACGAATGGGAGAAACTCCCTGAATACAGGTGTGCCAAGCTTGTAGCGTCATACCCAAGAAGACTCAAGGGTGTAATAGCTGCCAAAGGTGCATCAACAAAGGGTTCTGAATACTTTCTGAATGCACCGGAAATGGAAAAAGGTGGTTGGCATTCTAGATCCATTGGCGTAACTTAGAATTAAAAATGTGTTCATCATGATTATATTGTTACTATGTGTTCATTATGGTTATATTGTGACTATGTGTTCTTCATGGTTATATTGTGACTATGTGTTCATCATGGTTATATTGTTACTATGTATTCATCATGATTATATTGTGACTGTGTTCATCATGGTTATATTGTGACTATGTGTTCATCATGGTTATATTGTTACTATGTGTTCATCATGGTTATATTGTGACTGTGTTCATCATGATTATATTGTGACTGTGTTCATCATGGTTATATTGTTACTATGTGTTCATCATGGTTATATTGTTACTATGTGTTCTTCATGATTATATTGTTACTATGTGTTCATCATGATTATATTGTTACTATGTGTTCATCATGGTTATATTGTGACTGTGTTCATCATGGTTATATTGTGACTGTGTTCATCATGGTTATATTGTGACTATGTGTTCATCATGGTTATATTGTTACTATGTGTTCTTCATGATTATATTGTTACTATGTGTTCATCATGATTATATTGTTACTATGTGTTCATCATGGTTATATTGTGACTGTGTTCATCATGGTTATATTGTTACTATGTGTTCATCATGGTTATATTGTTACTATGTGTTCATCATGGTTATATTGTTACTATGTGTTCATCATGGTTATATTGTTACGATGTGTTCATCATGGTTATATTGTTACTATGTATTCATCATGGTTATATTGTGACTATGTGTTCATCATGATTATATTGTTACTATGTGTTCATCATGATTATATTGTGACTGTGTTCATCATGGTTATATTGTGACTGTGTTCATCATGGTTATATTGTTACTATGTGTTCATCATGGTTATATTGTTACTATGTATTCATCATGATTGTATTGTGACTGTGTTCATCATGGTTATATTGTTACTATGTGTTCATCATGGTTATATTGTGACTGTGTTCATCATGGTTATATTTTTACTATGTATTCATCATGATCGTATTGTGACTGTGTTCATCATGGTTATATTGTGACTATGTGTTCATCATGGTTATATTGTGACTGTGTTCATCATGGTTATATTGTTACTATGTGTTCATCATGATTATATGGTTACTATGTGTTCATCATGGTTATATTGTTACTATGTTTTCATCATGATTATATTGTGACTATGTGTTCATCATGATTATATTGTGACTGTGTTCATCATGGTTATATTGTGACTGTGTTCATCATGGTTATATTGTGACTGTGTTCATCATGGTTATATTGTGACTGTGTTCATCATGGTTATATTGTTACTATGTGTTCATCATGGTTATATTGTGACTGTGTTCATCATGATTATATTGTGACTGTGTTCATCATGGTTATATTGTTACTATGTGTTCATCATGATTATATTGTTACTATGTATTCATCATGGTTATATTGTTACTATGTGTTCATCATGGTTATATTGTTACTATGTGTTCATCATGGTTATATTGTGACTGTGTTCATCATGATTATATTGTTACTATGTGTTCATCATGGTTATATTGTTACTATGTGTTCATCATGGTTATATTGTTACTATGTGTTCATCATGATTATATTGTGACTGTGTTCATCATGGTTATATTGTTACTATGTGTTCATCACGGTTATATTGTGACTATGTGTTCATCATGATTATATTGTGACTATGTGTTCATCATGATTATATTGTTACTATGTGTTCATCATGGTTATATTGTTACTATGTGTTCATCATGGTTATATTGTGACTCTGCGTCTCCCGTGTCGCTGTGGAGGAATTTTGGCCCACTCTTCCATGGAGAACTGCTGTTACTCAGTGGCACTTGTGTTTTATCAAGTTTGAACTGCTTGTTTCAAGTCCTTTTCACAACATCTCAATTGGGATTAGGTCTGGACTTTGATGAGGCCATTCCAAAACTTCAAATTTGTTGCTTTTTAGCAATTTTCATTGATTATGTGTTTTGGATCATTGTCTTGCTGCATGACCCAACTGCACTTCAGCTTCAGCTCACAGACGGATGGCCTGACATTTTATTTTTTTTGTTGATTTATTTCACCTTTATTTAACCATGTTGGCCAGTTGAGAACAAGTTCTCATTTACAACTGCGACCTGTCCAAGATAAAGCATAGCAGTGCGACAAAAGCAACAACATAGAGTTACACATAAACAAACATTCAGTCAATAACACAAAGGAAAAGAAAAATAGAAAGATCTATGTACAGTGTGTGCAAATGTAGAAGAGTAGGGAGGTTGGCAATAAATAGGCCATAGAGGTGAAATAATTGACAATTTAGCTTGAATACTGGAGTGATATATGTGCAAATGATGATGTGCAAGTAGAGATACTGGGGTGCAAAAGAGCAAGAGGGTAAGTAATTATATGGGGATGAGGTAGTCGGGTGTGCTATTTACAGATTGGCTGTGTACAGGTACAGTGATCGGTAAGATGCTCTGACAGCTGATGCTTAAAGTTAAAGAGGGAGATATAAGACTCCAGCTTCAGAGATGTTTGCAATTCGTTCCAGTCATTGGCAGCAGAGAACTGGAAGGAAAGGTGGCCAAAGTAAGTGTTGGCTTTGGGGATGACCAATGCAATATACCTGCTTGAGCACATGCTACGGGTGGGCGTTGCTATGGTGACCAGTGAGCTGAGACAAGGCGGGGCTCTACCTAGCAAAACTTATAGACGACCTGTAGCCAGTGGGTTTGGCGCCGAATATATGTAGTGAGGGCCAGCCAACGAGAGCACAGAGGTCGAAGTGGTGGGTAGTATATGGGGCTTTGGTAACAAAACGGAGGGCACTATGATAGACTACATCCAATTTGCTCAGTAGAATGTTGGAGGCTATTTTGTAAATGATATCGCTGAAATCAAGGATCGGTAGGATAGTCAATTTTACGATGGTATGTTTCGCGGCATGAGTGAATGAGGCTTTGTTGCGAAATAGGACGCCGATTCTAGATATAACTTTGGATTGGAGATGCTTAATGTGAGTCTGGAAGAAGAGTTTACAGTCTAACCAGACACCTATGTATTTGTAGTTGTCCACATATTCTAGGTCAGAACCGTCCAGAGTAGTGATGCTAGTCGGGCAGGAGGGTGCGGACAGCAATCGGTTGAAGAGCGTGCACTTAGTTTTACTAGCATTTAAAAGCAGTTGGAGGCCACAGAAGGAGTGTTGTATGGTGTTGAAGATCGTTTGGAGGTGTGTTAGCAGAGTGTCCAAAGAAGGGCCAGATGTATACAGAATGGTGTCGTCTGCGTAGAGGTGGATCAGAGAATCACCAGCAGCAAGAGCGACATCATTGATATATACAGAGAAGAGAGTCGGGCCGAGAATTGAACCCTGTGGCACCCCCATAGAGAATGCCAGAGGTCCGGACAACAGGCCCTCCAATTTAACACACTGAACTCTATCTGAGAAGTAGTTGGTGAACCAGGTGAGGCAGTCATTTGAGAAGCCAAGGCTATTGAGTCTTCTGATAAGAATGTGGTGATTGAGAGTCGGTTATGATATCGTTTAGGACCTTGAGTGTGGCTGAGGTGCACCCATGACCAGCTCGGAAACCAGATTGCATAGTGGAGAAGGTATGGTGGGATTCGAAATGGTCAGTGATCTGTTTATTTACTTGGCTTTCGAAGATTTTACAAAGACAGGGCAGGATGGATATATGTCTATAACAGTTTGGGTCTAAGGTGTCTCCCCCTTTGAAGAGGGGGATGACTGCGGCAGCTTTCCAATCTTTGTGGATCTCAGACGATACGAAAGAGAGGTTGAATAGGCTAGTAATAGGGGTTGAAACAGATAATTTTAGAAAGAGAGGGTCCAGATTGTCTAGCCCAGCGGATTTGTAGGGATCCAGATGTTGCAGCTCTTTCAGAACATCAGCTGTTTGGATTTGGGTGAAGGAGAAGCGGGGAGCGGAGGGTTTGGGCAAGTTGCTGCAGGGGGTGCTGAAGTGTTGGCTGGGTTTTGGGTAGTCAGGTGGAAAGCATGGCCAGTCATGGAAAAATGCTTATTGAAATGATCGATTATCATAGATTTATTGGTGGTGACAGTGTTCCTATCCTCAGTGCAGTGGGCAGCTGGGAGGAGGTGCTCTTATTCTCCATGGACTTTACAGTGTCCCAAAGCTTTTTGGAATTAGTGCTACAGAAAGCATTTTTCTGTTAGCCTTAGCTTTCCCAACTGACTGAGTATATTGGTTCCTGACTTCCCTGAAGAGTTGCATATCGCGGGGCCTAGTTGATGCTAATGCAGAACGCCATAGGATGTTTTTGTGCTGGTCAAGGGCAGCCAAGTCTGGGGTGAACCAAGGGCTGTATCTGTTCTTAGTTCTACATTTCTTGATTGGGACATGCTTCTTTAAGATGGAGAGGAAAGCACTTTTGAAGAACAACCAGGCATCCTCTACTGACGGGATGAGGTCAATATCCTTCCAGGATACCCGGGCCAGGTCGGTTAACACTGAAGTGTTTTAGGGAGTGTTTGACAGTGATGAGGGGTGGTTGTTTGACCGTGGACCCATTACGCACGCAGGCAATGAGGCAGTGAATGCTGAGATCATGGTTGAAGACAGCAGAGGTGTATTTACAGGGCAAGTTGATCCGAATGATATCTCTGAGAGTGCCCATGGTTACGGATTTTGGGTTGTACCTGGTAGATCCTTGATAATTTGTGTGAGATTGAGGGCATCTAGTTTAGCTTGTACGATGGCCGGGGTGTTAAGCATATCCCAGTTTAGGTCACCTAACAGTACAAACTCTGAAGATAGATGGGGGGCAATCAATTCACATATGGTGTCCAGTGCACAGCTGGGGGCTAAAGGAGGTCTATAACAAGCGGCAACGGTGAGAGACTTGTTTCTGGAAAGGTGGATTTTTAGAAGTAGAAGCTCAAATTGTTTGGGTACAGACCTGGATAGTAAGACAGAACTCTGCAGACTATCTCTGCAGTAGATTGCAACTCCACCCCCTTTGGCAGTTCTATCTTGTCAGAAAATGTTATCGTTAGGGATGGAAATTTCAAGATTTTTGGTGGCCAGGATTCAGACACAGCTAGGACATCTGGATTGGTAGAGTATGCTAAAGCAGTGAATAAAACAAAGGAGGCTTCTAATGTTAACATGCATGAAACCAACATGCATGAAACCAATTACAGCCAGGTGCGGTCACCGCATGTGTGGGGGGTGGAGCAACAGGGCTAATTTAGGCATATTGAGCAGGGCTGGAGGCTCTACAGTGAAATAAGACAAAAAAAACTGCAATAGACATGGCATATTGACATTAGGGAGAGGCATTTGTAGCCGAGTATTCATAGGTTCCAGTGAGTAGCTAGGCGAGCTGGAGGCATGGAGCTCCGTGTGGGGTTCTGTGTCGGCAGCAAAGGGTCCAGGCCAATTGGCAAAGAGATAATTGAAGCCCAGGAATTCTTGATAGATCTATTCGGCTAGCCGGGAGATGGGCCTAGATTCGAGGCTAGCTCCAGGCTAACTGGTGCTTGCCTCGGGACAGAGATGTTAGCCAGGAGTAGCCATTCGGATAGCAGCTAGCTAACTGTGATGATCCGGAGTAAAGGTTCAGAGTTTGCGGTAGGAATCCTGAGATATGGTGAAAAGCAGTCCGATGTACTCTGGGTTGATATCGCGCTGTGCAGGCTGGCAGGAGTTGACCGGGCTGAAGCTGGCAGATGTCCCAGTTAATTGTGATGGCTAACTAGCAGTGACTAACTGACTACTAGCCAGTAGCTGGCTAGCGTCAAGGGGGTTACGGTTCTAAAGTACAAAAAATAGCAGATCCATACCGCATTGTGTGAGGTGGGTTGCAGGAGAGTATGTTCAGTCCATGGATGGAAAAATTAGAATAAAAATATGTACAAAATATTTACGAAGAAAGGAAAGATATATCAAGGGATGGGACAAGACAATTCTCCTGTAGAATTATCTGATACCAAGCAGAATTCATGGTTCCCTCTATTAAGGCAAGTCGTCCAGGTCCTGAGGCAGCAAAGCATCCCCAAACCATCTCACTACCAGCTCCATGCTTGACCGTTGGTATGAGGTTATTCCTGTGGAATGCAGTGTTTGGTTTTTGACAGGCATTGTGGCACCCATGTCATCCAAAAATTATAACTTTCAATCATCTGTCCACAGAGCATTATCACCAAGAGTCTTGATGATAATCTAGGTGCTTTTAGGCAAACTTTAGTCAACTTTTTGAATGGCATGGGTCCCATTATGCCTGGCAAAAACCTAACACTGCATTCCACAATAAGAACCTCATACCAACAGTCAAGCATGGGGATGGTAGTGAGATGGTTTGGGGAAGCTTTGCTGGTTGGAGTCATTGCAGTCATCACACAGGGGAATTGTGTGTTGCATAACTGAAGCCAAGGTTGCTC
This sequence comes from Oncorhynchus nerka, assembly GCF_034236695.1. Taxonomy (NCBI): domain Eukaryota; kingdom Metazoa; phylum Chordata; class Actinopteri; order Salmoniformes; family Salmonidae; genus Oncorhynchus; species Oncorhynchus nerka. The sequence goes on along the minus strand of NC_088407.1, from coordinate 74,311,368 downwards.
TTCACCTGGCCCTCAGAACTAGCTAATGTAACCCAAGAAGCCATGCTAGCTCAGCCCAGAGCTAGCTAGCGCTACCCAAGAAGTAATCTCTATCCCTCATCCCACTATAGAGCTAACTAGCACTACTCAATACACCAGTCCACAAAGCTAGCTAGCGTTACCCAAGAATCAATGCTAAATATAATCACATAATATAAAAAATAATATACATTGGTCCTCTGTAGGTCAGTTGGTAGAGCATGGTTCTTGCAAGACCAGGATGGTGGGTTCAATTCCTGGGTTAAAAAAAGTATACACAGAATGAATGTGATTAAAGCATCTGTTAATTGGTAAATATTATTACTATGTAATATATTCTACTTTCTTCTTTTTTTTTCTCATTTTTTTATAACTACATTCACCAATCTATAGGTAGCTAGAGCCACAGTTAGGCCTAGTTCCGCTCAGGACCCTCTCAGTGAGTCCCTTCCGTATCACACCCCCATCACAGAGGATTAGACGCTAACTCACAATGCTTTAATTAACTCTTGATTAGGTATTAATATCAGGCGCTGGTTCCAGGCTGCAGCTGTTGCCTTATTAGTGGATTAGCTTCAGCCTCTCTCTTATCCTCCCTCTCTTCCTATCTCTGTGTCTTCCTCTCTCTCTCCCTCCCTCTCTTTCTATCTCTCAGTTTTCTCTCACTCTTCCCTTCCTCTCTTTCTATCGCTCAGTGTCTTTCTCTCTCTCTCCCCCTCCCTCTCTTTCTATCTCTGTGCATTTTCTCTCTCTCCCCCTCCCTCTCTTTCTATCTCTGTGCTTTTCTCTCTCTCCCCCCTCTCTTTCTATCTCTCAGTGTTTTTCTCTCTCTCTCTCCCTCCCTCCCTCTCTTTCTATCTCTCAGTGTCTCTCTCCCTCCCTCCCTCCCTCCCTCTCTTTCTATCTCTCAGTCTCTCTCTCTCTCTCTCTCTCTCTCTTTCTATCTCTCTCTCTATCTCTTTCTATCTCTCAGTCTCTCTCTCTCTCAGTCTCTCTGTCTCTCTCTCTCTCTCTCACACTGCTCTCTCTCTGTCTGTCTTTCTGTTTGTCTCTCTTTCTCTCTCTCACTCTATGTCTGTTTCACTTCAATTCAATTCAATTCAATTAGCTTTATTGGCATAACGTAACAATGTACATATTGCCAAAGCTTACTTTGGATATTTACAATATGAAAATAATAAGAATCAAAATTGTCAACAGGACAACAGTAACAACAATAACCAAGGGTCAAAATAACCATACATTGAACAATAACAATAAGTATACAGTAGAGGACATGTGCAGATTGATTGGTCTGTCAGACACTGTCCCTCATCTTATGGCAGGCAGCAATGTAGTGCGCTGCCAACCCACAGCTCTCTGCGTCCTCCCCCAACAGGATGGGTAGCCTACTCTCACCAGAAAGGTCTTTGAAACCTTGAATAAGGGTTTCAAATTTGGGGAAATGACACTCTCTAATTGTTTTATATTTTTGACATTTTGTCAGGAAATGCAGCTCTGTCTCAGGTTCTGCTGTTTTTGCAGTGGTTGCACAGCCTTTCCTGTACAGGGAGCCAGGTTTTCCTGTGTCTAAGCTTCTCAATGGCAAGGCTGTGCTCACTGAGCCTGTACTTTGTCAATGTTTTTCTAAGGTTTTGTCAGTAACCTTGGTCAAATAGTTTGCCATGGTGTACTTTCGATTTAGGGCCAGATAGCACTGCATTTTGCTTTGTGCTTGTGCTTGTGTTTCCCAACAAGCAATGTAGTTTTGTTTTGATTGTGTTGTAATTTGTTTTATTCTGATTGATTGGATGTTCTGGTCCTGAGGCTTCAGTGTGTTAGTAGAACAGGTTTGTGAACTCAGCTCCAGGACCAGCTGGATGAGGGGACTCTTTTCTTTGCTCAGCTCTTGGCATTGCAGGGCATGGTGATGGTATGAGAGGGGGTCACTGTATTTTAGATGTTTCCAAAACATAACTGCTCTTTTATGAGTTTTTATTATTAGTGGATATTGGCCTAATTCTGCCCCGCATGCATTGTTTGTAGTTTTCCTCTGGACATGTAGGAGAATCTTACAGAACTCTGCATGCAGGGTTTCAATGGGGTGTTTGTACCATTTGGTAAAATCTTGTTTTGCTAGTGGACCCCATACCTCGCTGCCATAAAGTGAAATTGGTTCAATGACATATTCAATTAGTTTTAGCCACATTTTAATAGGTATTTCAATTTGAATTTGTTTTTTAATGGCGTAGAATGCCCTGCGTGCTTTCTCTCTCAGTTCATTCACTGCCTCATTAAGGTGTCCAGTTGAGGTTATTTTTAAACCTAAGTAATTGTAGTTTGTGCAGTACTCTATATATTTTTTACCAATTGAGAACTTTGGTCTAATTCCCTGAGATCTGGATCTTCTCTGGAAAATCATTATTTTAGTATTTTTGGGGTTTACTTCCAGGGCCCAGGTCTGGCAGTACTGCTCTAGCAGGTCCAGGCTCTGCTGTAGGCCATGTGCTGTGGGTGACAGCAGGCTTAGGTCATCTGCGAAGAATAGGCATTTAACTTCTGAATTGTAGAGACTAATACCAGAGGCTGAAGATGTGTCTAGAATAGTGGCCAATTCGTTGATGTAAATATTGAAGAATGCAGGGCTCAGATTGCAACCCTGGCGAAGGCCCTGGCCCTGGTTAAAGAATTCTGTTATTTTCTTGCCAATTTTAATGCACCACTTTCAATAACTTTGTAGAACAGTCCTGTATGCCGAATAGAATCAAATGCCTTTTGGAAGTCGATAAAGCAAGCGTATATTTTGGTATTATTTTGGTGGACATGTTTCTCTTTCTCTCTCTCTATTCCTCTCTCTGTCTCTTGCTAGAAGATATCGCTCCGGTCGTCCCTTTGCCTCTCTTCCCGTTAGCTTTTGCTGGCAACTATCCAAAGGAGACTTTGTAATAACACGTTTTTCTTGTGGTCAGAGGTGTTTTCCCAGTGGTACGTGCAGTACACTCAGGTCTACATGGGCTAGTCGGGGCTCATCTCCTAATTCTGAGCGTTTTGGTAAATGAAAATGGTCAAACTATTATTAGTTATCTAACGCAATCTAACATGGTCAAACCACTGTAAGCTCCTTATGTAATGGTGCTCTTGTTCCCAGGACTACATTTTCAGTCAACCAGTTTAACTGATCAATATGTCGGAGAAGAATGAGTTTTGACATCTATTTCCTCACACACTTTGATTCTCCAGGAATTATGGAAATGAATCACTTCCTGAACTACATTACCTGCCCTTCTTGACTCCTTATAGCTAGTGCTTATCATGCTACTAGGCGAGACCCAAATGCAGACACAGGAGGTAGATGGTTGGAGTTTAAGATGTTCAATAAATCCAAAGGGAATAGGCAAGAGAATGGACGTGGACAGGCAAAAGGTCATCACCAAAAGGTACAGAGTGACAGGCAGGCTCGTGACAGTGCTAAGGTTCTAAGACACACAATCATTTAGCTTGACCTGGAACCAGATCTTGAATTGGGCCAGTACACACCAGTACTGAGTACTGACACCTAACATTTTCTACTGCTTGAGTCCAGACACCTCCTATAGAATTCTATATTCAATAACTAATTATAAAGAGCACTGACACCCAAAACCAGTAAGACCACACAGGGCACAGACATCAATTCAAAGTCTATTTCACGTTGGTTCAACATCATTTTGTTTCAGAAAGGCCTGCCATTTGCACAGGTTCTCTTTAGAATACACTGAACACCTGAAGGTCAGCAGTAAACGCTTTGAAAGACCAGGCCATGTATTATCTGTTTATAAAGCATTTACTGGACAAAAAAATACGTATTTCCATGGCAAGAAAGCCACCTGCATCAATCAAGGTCCAAAGAGATGGTTTTGGTGGGTGGACCACATTTTATTGACAGCATGCTTCAGAAACACACGGTGGGTGAACGTCAGGGCTGACCACAACCAAAACCCTGTCTTTACTGAAGTATTTACAACGATCCGGTTCCGCTGAGGAAAGCGATAATGGTACTGGATTATTTTTGTGTGACCTGATGGGATAAGTAGAGGAAACCAACCTCCTCTAACTGCTATCACTCTTCTGTAATGTTCTTACTGAGGATCTAGGAAGGGTGATGATAGAGAATTAGACATAAACAAAAAATATATATACAGAAGCCTTAGAACTTTTAGAATTCTATCATATTACATTGAGGTTGTGGGATGTACTACATACAATAATAGATCTCACACCATTGGTATTGGAAGCACCATGGTCCAGAAGCACCATATAAAACCAGATCCATAATTCTCCCATCTTATTCAGTCAGTACATAGCGGTCGCATTCCAGGCTGACTGCATTGCAGACGCATGCCAGCTCTCACAATGTAATATAATATACCAATCTGATGCCCAACAGCGTAGACGATGGCTTTGTGCACAACCATTGGTTGATGCAATGCAAGTCTGTAATGTAGTCGGTCTGGAACGCAACCAATCGGTTTGACCTTTGTTGTGCAAATGTCAGTCACCAGACCCCTGACACATTCTCCAAGAATGACAGTAAACTACAGCCCCCAAAAATCACAAACACTGTTTTTTTTTTTTTACATATAAATAATCCTTTAGGACCAGAGCAGAGACAACTGAATGAATCCAAACCTACAAGGAGCCAGTTGAGCTAGCAATACATGTCTTCTCAGCAAAAATAAACTATTTCTAGCCGTGTCTGTGTGTCATAACGGGAGTTTGTCATTTGCACACCAGCACTCTTTAATTACCTGCCTTTTCAAGGTGCTCTCCGGGCGAGACAGAGTCCCCCGCTCTCATTCACAGAGAGAACCTCCCAAATGGCAACCTATTCCCTATATAGTTCCCTACTTTGAACAGAGCCCTATGGGCCCTGGTCCAAATAATACACTATATAGGGAATAGGGTGCCATTTTGGATGCAACACTGGCCGTCACAGACAGACACGGACAGCGCATGTAAACGTCCTTATAACAGCACATCCTGGAGAGGTGAACTAAACGACATGCCATCCAAAACTAACCGGCTTTTCAGTCTAACTATACATCTACTCTGGGGTTGAAGTTTGATGTTTCAGGGTCTTTTTCTTTTCTGGTGATTGTTTTAACATGGACGGCTGGATGGCTGTCAGCAGATGTCCCAAATGGCACCCTATTTCCTATTTCCAACATAGGGCACTACTTTTGATCAGGGCCCTGGTGCACTATATAGGGAATAGGGTGCCATTTGGGATGCAAACCAGGTCATTACCCAGCATGCATATCACGTGTGGCTGTCAGCATTTTCCAGTTAGCAGTTAAGCAAACTCAGAATATGTTGGGGCTGGGAGTATGTCTGGAGTGGAGTGGGAGTTAGGGATGGCAGTCTGCAGACATATGAACATATTTCCATAATTCCTGCATGGAGACCATTTCTCAAGCTGCTGTTGTAGGCTAACGGGTGGCAGTGGGTGCAGAAAAACCCTCAGACACAGATGCACTGCCACCCATTAGCATACAACAGCAGCTTGAGAAACTGTGCAGACATTTTGGGTCTCTGTGTATTGGTTGTTAAGTGTTTTCAATACCAATAAACCAGCAATATTTTAGATGAATCTGTTCCATTGACAAAGAAAGAGTAAAGAAAGTACAGGCAAGAGGGGAGGGCAAACAATAAAGTAAGATTTAATCTGATCCAAAATCCCAACACCATTGAATGGAGAGTGGCAACAGCGTAGCTAGGATTACATTTACATTTACATTTAAGTCATTTAGCAGACGCTCTTATCCAGAGCGACTTACAAATTGGTGCTTTCACCTTATGACATCCAGTGGAACAGCCACTTTACAATAGTGCATCTAGGTCTTTTAAGGGGGGGAGAAGGATTACTTTATCCTATCCTAGGTATTCCTTAAAGAGGTGGGGTTTCAGGTGTCTCCGGAAGGTGGTGATTGACTCCGCTGTCCTGGCGTCGTGAGGGAGTTTGTTCCACCATTGGGGGCCAGAGCAGCGAACAGTTTTGACTGGGCTGAGCGGGAACTGTACTTCCTCAGTGGTAGGGAGGCGAGCAGGCCAGAGGTGGATGAACGCAGTGCCCTTGTTTGGGTGTAGGGCCTGATCAGAGCCTGGAGGTACTGAGGTGCCGTTCCCCTCACAGCTCCGTAGGCAAGCACCATGGTCTTGTAGCGGATGCGAGCTTCAACTGGAAGCCAGTGGAGAGAGCGGAGGAGCGGGGTGACGTGAGAGAACTTGGGAAGGTTGAACACCAGACGGGCTGCGGCGTTCTGGATGAGTTGTAGGGGTTTAATGGCACAGGCAGGGAGCCCAGCCAACAGCGAGTTGCAGTAATCCAGACGGGAGATGACAAGTGCCTGGATTAGGACCTGCGCAGCTTCCTGTGTGAGGCAGGGTCGTACTCTGCGGATGTTGTAGAGCATGAACCTACAGGAACGGGCCACCGCCTTGATGTTATTTGAGAACGACAGGGTGTTGTCCAGGATCACGCCAAGGTTCTTAGCGCTCTGGGACGAGGACACAATGGAGTTGTCAACCGTGATGGCGAGATCATGGAACGGGCAGTCCTTCCCCGGGAGGAAGAGCAGCTCCGTCTTGCCGAGGTTCAGCTTGAGGTGATGATCCGTCATCCACACTGATATGTCTGCCAGACATGCAGAGATGCGATTCGCCACCTGGTCGTCAGAAGGGGGAAAGGAGAAGATTAATTGTGTGTCGTCTGCATAGCAATGATAGGAGAGACCATGTGAGGTTATGACAGAGCCAAGTGACTTGGTGTATAGCGAGAATAGGAGAGGGCCTAGAACAGAGCCCTGGGGACACCAGTGGTGAGAGCACGTGGTGAGGAGACGGATTCTCGCCACGCCACCTGGTAGGAGCGACCTGTCAGGTAGGACGCAATCAAGCGTGGGCCGCGCCGGAGATGCCCAACTCGGAGAGGGTGGAGAGGAGGATCTGATGGTTCACAGTATCGAAGGCAGCCGATAGGTCTAGAAGGATGAGAGCAGAGGAGAGAGAGTTAGCTTTAGCAGTGCGGAGCGCCTCCGTGATACAGAGAAGAGCAGTCTCAGTTGAATGACTAGTCTTGAAACCTGACTGATTTGGATCAAGAAGGTCATTCTGAGAGAGATAGCGGGAGAGCTGGCCAAGGACGGCACGTTCAAGAGTTTTGGAGAGAAAAGAAAGAAGGGATACTGGTCTGTAGTTGTTGACATCGGAGGGATCGAGTGTAGGTTTTTTCAGAAGGGGTGCAACTCTCGCTCTCTTGAAGACGGGAGGGACGTAGCCAGCGGTCAGGGATGAGTTGATGAGCGAGGTGAGGTAAGGGAGAAGGTCACCGGAGATGGTCTGGAGAAGAGAGGAGGGGATAGGGTCAAGCGGGCAGGTTGTTGGGCGGCCGGCCGTCACAAGACGCGAGATGTCATCTGGAGAGAGAGGGAGAAAGAGGTCAGAGCACAGGGTAGGGCAGTGTGAGCAGAACCAGCGGTGTCGTTTGACTTAGCAAACGAGGATCGGATGTCGTCGACCTTCTTTTCAAAATGGTTGACGAAGTCATCTGCAGGGAGGGAGGAGGGGTGGAGGGGAGGAGGATTCAAGAGGGAGGAGAAGGTGGCAAAGAGCTTCCTAGGGTTAGAGGCAGATGCTTGGAATTTAGAGTGGTAGAAAGTGGCTTTAGCAGCAGAGACAGAGGAGGAAAATGTAGAGAGGAGGGAGTGAAAGGATGCCAGGTCCGCAGGGAGGCGAGTTTTCCTCCATTTCCGCTCGGCTGCCCGGTGCCCTGTTCTGTGAGCTCGCAATGAGTCGTCGAGCCACGGAGCGGGAGGGGAGGACCGAGCCGGCCTGGAGGATAGGGGACATAGAGAGTCAAAGGATGCAGAAAGGGAGGAGAGGAGGGTTGAGGAGGCAGAATCAGGAGATAGGTTGGAGAAGGTTTGAGCAGAGGGAAGAGATGATAGGATGGAAGAGGAGAGAGTAGCGGGGGAGAGAGAGCGAAGGTTGGGACGGCGCGATACCATCCGAGTAGGGGCAGTGTGGGAAGTGTTGGATGAGAGCGAGAGGGAAAAGGATACAAGGTAGTGGTCGGAGACTTGGAGGGGAGTTGCAATGAGGTTAGTGGAGGAACAGCATCTAGTAAAGATGAGGTCGAGCGTATTGCCTGCCTTGTGAGTAGGGGGAAGGTGAGAGGGTGAGGTCAAAAGAGGAGAGGAGTGGAAAGAAGGAGGCAGAGAGGAATGAGTCAAAGGTAGACGTGGGGAGGTTAAAGTCGCCCAGAACTGTGAGAGGTGAGCCGTCCTCAGGAAAGGAGCTTATCAAGGCATCAAGCTCATTGATGAACTCTTCGAGGAACCTGGAGGGCGATAAATGATAAGGATGTTAAGCTTGAAAGGGCTGGTAACTGTGACAGCATGGAATTCAAAGGAGGCGATAGACAGATGGGTAAGGGGAGAAAGAGAGAATGACCACTTGGGAGAGATGAGGATCCCGGTGCCACCACCCCGCTGACCAGAAGCTCTCGGGGTGTGCGAGAGCACGTGGGCGGACGAAGAGAGAGCAGTAGGAGTAGCGGTGTTGTCTGTGGTGATCCATGTTTCCGTCAGAGCCAAGAAGTCGAGGGACTGGAGGGAGGCATAGGCTGAGATGAACTCTGCCTTGTTGGCCGCAGATCGGCAGTTCCAGAGGCTACCGGAGACCTGGAACTCCACGTGGGTCGTGCGCGCTGGGACCACCAGATTAGGGTGGCTGCGGCCATGCGGTGTGGAGCGTTTGTATGGTCTGTGCAGAGAGGAGAGAACAGGGATAGACAGACACATAGTTGACAGGCTAGAGAAGAGGCTACACTAATGCAGAGGAGATTGGAATGACAAGTGGACTACACGTCTCGAATGTTCAGAAAGTTAAGCTTACGTAGCAAGAATCTAATTGACTAAAATGATTAAAATGATAGAGTACTGCTGGGGTAGGCTAGCTGCGTTGTTGACACTACCCTAATCAAGTCGTACCGTTGAGTGTGAAGTTTCTACAATGCTGCTTTTCGGGAGCTAGCTGGCTAGCCAGCAGTGTTGGTTACGTTACGTTGCGTTAGGAGAACGACAATAGCTGGCTAGCTAACCTAGAAAATCGCTCTAGACTACACAATTATCTTTGAAACAAAGACGGCTATGTAGCTAGCTATGTAGCTAGCTACGATCAAACAAATCACACCGTTGGGACTGTAATGAAATGAAAGGGGATCTCTCTCATCTCTCTCTTTCATCCTCACTCTCCCATCCTCATTTTCTCTCTCTGTCTCTCTCTCTCCCATCCTCTCTCCTGCTCAGCTTGGCTTGCATAAATGCCAGCCCTGCTACCTGAAAACATTTGTTTTGATTTATGAGGATGTTCGTGCTGTTCACATTATAAATATTTTACCTCCATGAAACTATTTCCATGGTATTCATCAACGAAATATATACAGTACCAGTCAAAATTTTGGACACACCAACTCAGTCAAGGATTTTTCTTAATTTGTATTATTTTCTACATTTTAGAAAATAGTGAAGACATCAAAACCTTGAAATAACACATATGGAATCATGTAGTAACCAAAAAAGTGTTATTAATCAAATCAAAATACATGTTATATTTGAGAAGTAGCCACCATTTACCTTGATGACAGCTTTGCACACTCTTGGCATTCTCTCAACCAGCTTCATGAGGTAGTCACCTGGAATGCATTTCAATTACCAGGTGTGGTAATTGAATAATGGGTTTGAGCCAATCAGTTGTGATGTGACAAGGTAGGCGTGGTATACAGAATATAGCTTTATTTGGTAAAAGACCAAGTCCATATTATGGCAAGAATCAAATCAAATCAAATGTATTTATATAGCCCTTTGTACATCAGCTGATATCTCAAAGTGCTGTACAGAAACCCAGCCTAAAACCACAAACAGCAAGCAATGCAGGTGTAGAAGCACGGTGGCTAGGAAAAACACCCTAGAAAGGCCAAAACCTAGGAAGAAACCTAGAGAGGAACCAGGCTATGTGGGGTGGCCTGTCCTCTTCTGGCTGTGCCGGGTGGAGATTATAACAGAACATGGCCAAGATGTTCAAATGTTCATAAATGAACAGCATGGTCGAATAATAATAAGGCAGAACAGTTGAAACTGGAGCAGCAGCACAGTCAGGTGGACTGGGGACATCAAGGAGTCATCATGTCAGGTAGTCCTGGGGCACGGTCCTAGGGCTCAGGTCCTCCGAGAGAGAGAAAGAAAGAGAGAAGGAGAGAATTAGAGAACGCACACTTAGATTCACACAGGACACCGAATAGGACAGGAGAAGTACTCCAGATATAACAAACTGACTCTAGCCCCCCGACACATAAACTACTGCAGCATAAATACTGGAGGCTGAGACAGGAGGGGTCAGGAGACACTGTGGCCCCATCTGAGGACACCCCCGGACAGGGCCAAACAGGAAGAACAGCTCAAATAAGCAAAGAGAAACGATAGTCCATCATTACTTTGACCCTTGTGTAGTCTTAGCATTCGGTTTACTCCCCTTGTCCTCAGGGTAAAAAATAACCTGTCTTCACTAAACCCTAAAATAAAGCAGCTAAATTGAATTTTAAACCCTAAATCTATTTTGCATGAAGAAACAACCTGTCATTCTTTGCAAACTTTGTGAATATCTGGATTTTCCCTCTTCACAATGCAGAAAGACTGCATTTAATCAGTTGACACCACTCATTTGTATTACAACACACCTGTCATAATTGTTTTCTTCACTTAAGTAGAGGTTTATTATTATTATTGCTAAAGATACTGTCACGACTTCCGCCGAAGTTGGTGCCTCTCCTTGTTCGGGCGGTTTTCGGCGGTCGTCGTCACCATCTTCTACTTGGCAACCGTCCACCTGGCTCCTTCGGGATACTAGAGCGTGTCCGCCCTCATCTCCTGTCTGTCGGGGAAGGCGCTTGAGTGGGCCAATGCTGAATGGTGAAGTATAGACGCAGCGTTGGTCCGCTATGAGGATTTCACCCACAGCTTCCGGGCGGTCTTCGATCATCCACCTGAGGGGTGAGCGGCGGGGGAACGCTTGTTCCATCTCAAACAGGGAATGAGGAGCGCACAAGAATTCGCACTGGACTTCAGGACCCTGGCTGCCAGCGCGGGATGGAATGAGAGGGCCCTGATCGACCATTACCGATGTAGTCTACGTGAGGACGTTCGTTGGGAGCTGGCCTGCAGGGACACCACCCTTATCCTCGACCAGCTGGTGGATTTATCCATCCGGCTGGATAACCTGTTGGCCACCCACGGATGTCCGGATCGGTGTCCATCCATTCCATCCCCCAGCACCTCCGATCCTACACCTATGGAGCTCGGAAGTGCTGCTCATAGGGAGACCGGGGGGGGGGGGGGCTGTTTCCGGCATTACCTGTGGCCACAGAGGACACACGGCTGGTCGGTGCTGGAGAGGTTCCCCAGGAAGTCGAGGCAGCAGGCATGGCATTGGTGGATCATACCAGGTGAGTATGCACCCAACTCACCCAGAGCTTCATGTTGCGCACATGTATATATATCTATAGAATTTCCTGAGTTTTCCCCGCATTCCCAGCATAACCTCTCTAGGGTATCTGGCCAACATCCAGTGAGGTTGCAGAGCGCCAAATTCAAATACAAAAATGCTCATTATAAAAATTCAGAAAACAAAACATATTTTACATAGGTTTAAAGATGAACTTCTTGATAATCCAACCACAGTGTCAGATTTATGATGAGGAGAGAATTAGACTCTTTCTGATCGATTCTCCTGCGTTTCTTGTGGTGTTTGGGTTTCCCTGGTTGGCCCATCATGAACCCAATATTTTGTGGCAACAGAGGGCTCTAAGGGATGGTCACGTCAGTGTTCAGGTGTTTCCATAGGTGCAACTACGGTGGAAAGTCCAAACCAGGTCTCCACCATGCACCCCCCCGCCCTGAAAATGTTGATTTTGCCCTCGCCTTCTGTAAAAAGAAGGCGACTCAACTACGAGCCTATCGAAGGGGGGATTGTGCGATACGGCGGCTATGGAAACATATGTCACCGAATCTCTGGGACAGGGATACATTCGGCCTTCCACCTCACCTGCCTCCTCAAATTCATTTTTTGTGAAGAAGAAGGATGGAGGTTTACACACGTGCATTGACTGTAGAGGTTTAAATCAGATCACGGTGAAGTACAGTTACCCTCTGCCTCTCATAGCCAGTGTGACCTAGTCATTGCATGGGGGGCGCTTCTTCACCAAATTGGATCTCAGGAGTGCTTACAACCTGGTGTGTATCCGGGAGGGGGATGAGTGGAAGACGGCATTTAGTATCACCTCTGGGCACTATGAGTACCTCGTCATGCCGTACTGGTTGATGAATGCTCCATCCATCTTCCAATCCTTTGTAGATGATATTTTCAGGGACCTGCACAGGCAGGGTGTAGTGGTGTATGTAGATGACATTCTAATATACTCCGCTACACACGCCGAGCATGTGTCTCTGGTGCACAAGGTGCTTGGTCGACTGTTGGAGCATGACCTGTACGTTAAGGCTGAGAAATGTCTGTTCTTCCAACAGTCCGTCTCCTTCCTAGGGTACCGCCTGTCCGAGTCAGGGGTGGAGATGGAGAGTGACCGCATTTTAGCCATGCGTAATTGGCTGACTCCAACCACGGTAAAGGAGGTGCAGCGGTTCTTAGGGTTTTCCAACTACTACCGGAGGTTTATCTGGGGCTTTGGTCAGGTAGCGGCTCTCATTACCTCTTTGCTGAAGGGGGACCTGTGCAACTGCAGTAGTCAGCTAGGGCGGACAGGGCTTTTGGTCACCTGAAGGCTCTGTTTACCTCGACTCCTGTGTTGGCTCATCCTGATCCCTCCTTAGCGTTCATAGTAGAGGTGGACACGTCCGAGGCTGGGATAGGAGCTGTGCTGCCTCAGCGCTCAGGTATGCCACCGAAACTCCGCCTCTGTGCTTTCTTTTCGAAGAAGCTCAGCCCGGCGGAGCAAAAGTATCATGTGGGATAACGGAAGCTGTTGGCTGTTGTCGCGGCTCTGAAAGCATGGAGGCATTGGCTTGAGGGGGCTAAACACCCTTTTTTAATTTGGACTGACCACCGCAATCTGGAGTACATCCGGGCGGCGAGGAGAATGAATCCTCACCAGGCAAGGTGGGCCATGTTTTTCACCCGTTTTGTGTTCACTCTATCCTACAGACCAGGTTCCCAGAAAGCTAAGGCAGATGAACTGTCTCGGATGTATGACACAGAGGAGCGGTCCACGGATCCCACTCCCATACTTCCGGCTTCTTGCCTGGTGGCACCGGTGGTATGGGAGGTCGACGCGGACATCGAGCGGGCGTTACGTACGGAGCCCACTCCCAACCAGTGTCCAGTTGGACGTAGGTACGTTCCGTCTGATGTTCGTGATCGATTGATCTGTTGGGCTCATACGTCACCTTCTCTGGTCATCCTGGCATCGATCGGACAGTGCACTGTCTTTGTGGGAAGTACTGCTGGCCCACTATAGCTAAGGACATGAGGGTGTATGTTTCCTCCTGCTCAGTGTGCGCCCAGTGCAAGGTACCTAGACACTTGCCCAGAGGGAAATTACAACCCCTACCCATTCCACAATGGCCATGATCACACCTATCGGTGGATTTAATGACGGATCTCCCTCCGTCACAAAGAAACACCACGATTATGGTTGTTGTGGATTGGTTTTCTAAGTCGTGCCGTCTCATTCCTTTGCCAGGTCTCCCTACGGCCCTACAGACTGCAGAGGCCCTGTTTACACACATCTTGCGGCAATATGGGGTGCCTGAGGATATAGTGTCTGATCGAGGTTCCCAGTTCACATCAAGGGTTTGGAGGGTGTTCATGGAACGTCTGGGGGTCTTGGTTAGCCTGACCTCATGGTTTCACCCCGAAAGTAATGGGCAGGTGGAGAGAGGTAACCAGGATGCGGTCTTATTGCCAGGACCGGCCGGGGGAGTGGTCAGCTTTCATCCCCTGGGCAGAGATGGCCCAAAACTCCCTCCATCACTCCTCCACTAACCTGTCTCTGTGTGTACAAGGTTATCAGCCGGTTCTGGCACCGTGGCATCAGAGCCAGATCGAGGCACCTGCGGTGGATGAATGGTTTCGGTGCTCGGAGGATACCTGGGACGCTGCCCATGTACGCCTGCAACGGGCCATCAGGCAAGAGAAGGCGAGCGCCAACCGCCACCGCAGTGAGGCCCCGGTGAATGCACCGGGAGACTGAGTCTGGCTCTCGACACGAAACCTGCCCCTTCGCCTGCCCTGCTGGAAGCTGGGTCCGTGGTTTGTGGGGCCATTTAAAGTCCCGAGGAGACTGAACGAGGTATGTTATAGCTTACAGTTTCCCCCCGATTATCATATTAACCCCTCGTCCCCTCGTTCAGATATACGACCTGTTGGGCACTGAAACGTGCACTCATGGCTTCAGCAAAGAGAGAACTGGGGGGACTGTCATCTGCAGCACCTTTATAGCCTCTGATTGCATTCCCCATTATTAAACAATGCTTTCAAGAAACGTTTATTTTGTCCGAAACTTTGTTTATTTTGTCTGTAAACTTGAGTCATGTGTGAGGTCATGGAGGGGAGATACTGTACATGCACAAAAAAGTTTCCGTTTTTTTAGTTCAATCAGTAGCTCGAAGTATCTCAATTTCTCATTGTGTGTGTATGTATGTGTGTGTGTGTGTGTGTGTGTGTGTCTGTGTCTTCATGGTTTTTGTGGTGTATAGATTATTTTATAACGCCTGGTCAAATATTACCCTAAGACAGTCTTTGTACCCTGGTGGTGTACAGCTTTCATGAACATGTGAACAAAGGCAATGTGTCACTTGTTGTAATGTTGAGGGGGTTTCTCTGCTATTAAACATAGTGGCGGGTCATTTTTGACCTTTAAAACAACACAAGGGTTAAAACATGAAGGTCAGTCAATACGGAACATTTCAAGAACTTTGAAAGTTTCTTCAAGCACAGTCGCAAAAACCATAAAGCGCTATGATGAAACTGCTTCTCATGAGGACCGCCACAGGAAAGGAAGACCCAGAGTTACCTCTGCTGTAGAGGATAAGTTGATTAGAGTTACCACCCTCAGAAATTGCAACCCAAATAAATGCTTTTCAGAGTGTAACAGACACATCTCAACACCAACTGTTCAGAGGAAACAGGCCTTCATGGTTGAATTGCTGCAAAGAAACCACTACGAAAGGACACCAATAATAAGAAGAAACTTGCTTGGGTCAAGAAACATGAGCAAATATACATTAGACCACTGTAAATCTGTCCTTTGGTCTGATGAGTCCAAATGTGAGATTTTAGGTTCCAGACACCGTGTGTTTGTTAGACACAGAGTAGGTGAACGGATGATCTCCGCTTGCGTAGTTCCCAACGTGAAGCATGGAGGAGGAGGTGTGAAGGAGTGGGGGTGCTTTTCTGGTGACACTATCTGTGATTTACTTAGAAATCAAGGCACACTTAACCAGCATGGCTACCACAGCATTCTGCAGCGATACGCCATCCCATCTGGCTTGCGCTTAGTGGGACTATAATTTGTTTTTCAACAGGACAATGACCCAACACACCTCCAGGGTGTGTAAGGGCTATTTGACAAAGAAGTAGAGTATTGCATCCAATGACCTGGCCTCAACAATCACCCAACCTCAACCCAATTGAGATGGTTTGGGATGAGTTGGACCACACAATGAAGGAAAAGCAGCCAACAAGTCCTCAGTATATGTGGGAACTACTTCAAGACTGTTGGAAAATCATTCCAGTTGAATCTGGTTGAGAAAATGTCAAGAATGTGCAAAGCTTTCAAGGCAAAGGGTGGCTACTTTGAAGAATCTAAAATCAAAAATATATTTAGATTTGTTTAGCACTTTTTTGGTTACTAAAAGTTTTGATGTCTTATTATTCTACAATGTATAAAATAGTAAAAAATTAAGAAAAACCCTTGAATGAGTAGGTGTGTCCAAACTTTTGACTGCTACTGTGTATTTTTTGGGAGAGAGTCCAGGGAAAGGCACTCAGGGATCATGGTTAGGGTTAGAAGGAATGTAGTGTGAATTGCTAACGGCCTGCCTACTTCACAGTATCGATGTCACGTTCTGACCTTAGTCCTTTTATTATGTCTTTGTTTTAGTATGGTCAGGGCGTGAGTTGGGTGGGTTGGCTATGTTAGTTTTTCTATGATTTGCTATTTCTGTGTTTGGCCCGGTATGGTTCTCAATCAGAGGCAGCTGTCAATCGTTGTCTCTGATTGAGAACCATATTTAGGTAGCCTGCTTTCTATTGTGTTTCGTGGGGGATTATTTTCTGTTCTGTGTTTTATGTATGCACCGTACAGGACTGTTTCGGTTTCATTTCATTCTCTTTGTTGTTTTATTATTTAGTGTTCTGAGTTATAAATAAATATAATGAACATTTACCATGCTGTGCATTGGTCCTCCAAGCCTTCCTACTACTCCTCCTCATCAGAGGAGGAAGACAAAAACCCTTACATTCATACAGAAGGGCCGTTCGGCCTGCAAACAACCCATATCTGACTTCTCTAACCCATTGTCTATGGTGGTATTATTAACAAAAGTCCTGTTAACAAAAATAATGTAAGACAATTATAAGACAATCACATAAACCCTCTCATATTTCTCTCTCTCTCGCTCTCGCTCTCGCTCTCGCTCTCTCCTTACCTTCCTACTAAGCTTTTTGCGACCAGGATTTTTGTTCAATGAGTACAGCCTTAACTGAATGACATCAGACAAAATACAATATGGAATTGTATTGAGTAGTTTGGGGTAGGCCTCGTCTCCGAGAAATTCTCCTCACAGCCAGATGCTGATGACAGGTTGCCCTTTGCTGGGCAGTTGGCATCGAAACTCCCCCGCTTGGAGAACGGGGTTCCGATGACAGGCCTTCAGGTTATTATGCTGGTGGGGAGGTGAAAGGTCGTTGGAAGACTATTGCTGCAAAATCAAGTGAGAGAGAAGGACATAAATACTCCCTTAGATTGATGCCCATTGGTTGACAGAAAGGGAAGTGATTATTGCACAAGTGAACCCATAGGTTAATCAGCAAGCGTAATGGAGATGCCTTGGTGTGCCATGCTCATTGGCTGAAGTTAATAGGTCAATGACATTCCCTCTGCTTGCTAATGGTGAAGAGGAGAGACGTAACATTACTAACACTACCATACCAATACCATTGCTGATGAGGTAACGTTAAAAACATGACCATGTCTGCTATGCTGATGAGGTAACGTTAACAACATTACCATATATGCTATGCTGATGAGGTAATGTTAACAACATGACCACGTCTGCTATGCTGATGAGGTAACGTTAACAACATTACCATATCTGCTATGCTGATGAAGTAACGTTAACAACATGACCATATCTGCTATGCTGATGTAATAACATTAACAACATTACCATATCTGCTATGCTGATGAGGTAACGTTAACAACAGTACCATATCTGCTATGCTGATGTGATAACATTAACAACAGTACCATATCTGCTATGCTGATGAGGTAACGTTAACAACATTACCATATCTGCTATGCTGATGTGATAACATTAACAACATGACCATATCTGCTATGCTGATGAGGTAACGTTAACAACATGACCATGTCTGCTATGCTGATGTGATAACATTAACAACAGTACCATATCTGCTATGCTGATGAGGTAACGTTAACAACAGTACCGTATCTGCTATGCTGATGTGATAACATTAACAACATTACCATATCTGCTATGCTGATGAGGTAACGTTAACAACATTACCATATCTGCTATGCTGATGAGGTAACGTTAATAACATGACCATGTCTGCTATGCTGATGAGGTAACGTTAACAACAGTACCATATCTGCTATGCTGATGAGGTAACGTTAACAACATTACCATATCTGCTATGCTGATGAGGTAACGTTAACAACATGACCATATCTGCTATGCTGATGAGGTAACGTTAACAACAGTACCATATCTGCTATGCTGATGTGATAACATTAACAACATTACCATATCTGCTATGCTGATGTGATAACGTTAACAACAGTACCATATCTGCTATGCTGATGAGGTAACGTTAACAACATGACCATATCTGCTATGCTGATGAGGTAACGTTAACAACATGAGCATATCTGCTATGCTGATGAGGTAACGTTAACAACATGACCATATCTGCTATGCTGATGAGGTAACGTTAACAACAGTACCATATCTGCTATGCTGATGAGGTAACGTAAACAACAGTACCATATCTGCTATGCTGATGAGGTAACGTAAACAACAGTACCATATCTGCTATGCTGATGTGATAACATTAACAACATGACCATATCTGCTATGCTGATGAGGTAACGTTAACAACATGACCATGTCTGCTATGCTGATGTGATAACATTAACAACAGTACCATATCTGCTATGCTGATGAGGTAACGTTAACAACAGTACCGTATCTGCTATGCTGATGTGATAACATTAACAACAGTACCATATCTGCTATGCTGATGAGGTAACGTTAACAACAGTACCATATCTGCTATGCTGATGAGGTAACGTTAACAACAGTACCGTATCTGCTATGCTGATGTGATAACATTAACAACATTACCATATCTGCTATGCTGATGAGGTAACGTTAACAACATTACCATATATGCTATGCTGATGAGGTAACGTTAATAACATGACCATGTCTGCTATGCTGATGAGGTAACGTTAACAACAGTACCATATCTGCTATGCTGATGAGGTAACGTTAACAACATTACCATATCTGCTATGCTGATGAGGTAACGTTAACAACATGACCATATCTGCTATGCTGATGAGGTAACGTTAACAACAGTACCATATCTGCTATGCTGATGTGATAACATTAACAACATTACCATATCTGCTATGCTGATGTGATAACGTTAACAACAGTACCATATCTGCTATGCTGATGAGGTAACGTTAACAACATGACCATATCTGCTATGCTGATGAGGTAACGTTAACAACATGACCATATCTGCTATGCTGATGAGGTAACGTTAACAACATGACCATATCTGCTATGCTGATGAGGTAACGTTAACAACAGTACCATATCTGCTATGCTGATGAGGTAACGTAAACAACAGTACCATATCTGCTATGCTGATGAGGTAACGTTAACAACATGACCATATCTGCTATGCTGATGAGGTAACGTTAACAACAGTACCATATCTGCTATGCTGATGAGGTAACGTAAACAACAGTACCATATCTGCTATGCTGATGAGTTAACGTTAACAACATTACCATATCTGCTATGCTGATGTGATAACATTAACAACATGACCATGTCTGCTATGCTGATGAAGTAACGTTAACAACAGTACCATATCTGCTATGCTGATGTGATAACATTAACAACATGACCATGTCTGCTATGCTGATGAAGTAACGTTAACAACAGTACCATATCTGCTATGCTTATGAGGTAACGTAAACAACAGTACCATATCTGCTATGCTGATGTGATAACATTAACAACATGACCATATCTGCTATGCTGATGAGGTAACAAAACCGCTACCCTATAAATACCAGCGATGGTGATGAGGTAACGTGATAGACACCTGCTTTGCTGATGAGTGAGATAGGAACCGATTTGAAAAATAGAGTTTACTAGATGAAAGAAATGACAATCCATTCAGACCAGCCTTGCTGATTGAACTTTCATAACTACATTCGTCTCTTCTTCTACCTCGGTTAATGTCACACATCACACCTGAATAGAACAGAGGATCATTGTAAGATGCATGCTACAGATAACAAACCATTACCTGTGAATCCTCTGTCCGGAGCAGTATGAGGTCCCTCTCTGTGTTTTGGGAACACTAAGCAGTAGAGATGGAAACGACAGTGGCATTATAACAGTGGGAGGTCATCCTCTTCTCCTCCCCATCTCGATAGCTTTTTCTCTACCCTCCCTCCCTCTCTCTCTCTCTCTCTCTCTCCCTCCCTCCCTCCCTCCCTCCCTCCCTCCCTCCCTCTCTCTCTCTCTCTCTCTCTCTCTCTCTCTCTCTCTCTCTCTCCCTCCCTCCCTCCCTCCCTCCCTCTCTCTCTCTCTCTCCCTCCCTCCCTCCCTCCCTCTCTCCCTCCCTCCCTCTCTCTCTCTCTCTCTCTCTCTCTCTCTCTCTCTCCCTCCCTCCCTCCCTCCCTCCCTCATGCTCCCACCCTCACATTCCCTCCCTCCGTCACGCTCCCTCCCTCACAATCCCTCCATCACAATCCCTCCCTCCCATCCTCCCTCACAATCCCTCCCTCCCTCACAATCCCTCCATCACAATCCCTCCCCCCATCCTCCCTCACAATCCCTCCCTCCCTCACAATCCCTCCATCACAATCCCTCCCTCCCATCCTCCCTCACAATCCCTCCCTCCCTCACAATCCCTCCCTCCCTCCCTCCCTCCCTCCCTCCCTCCCTCCCTCCCTCCCTCCCTCCCTCCCTCTCTCTCCCTCACAATCCCTCCCTCCCTCACAATCCCTCCCTCCCTCCCTCTCTCTCTCTCCCTCACAATCCCTCCCTCCCTCACAATCCCTCCCTCTCTCTCTCTCCCTCACAATCCCTCCCTCCCATCCTCCCTCACAATCCCTCTGTGTTGAGACTTGGCTTTAATCACCCAGCAAGCGGCCATATGCAAAGATCAGCTCCATTGATTAAGTGTGATTAGGGAGAGTGGGAGGGTTATCATCTTCCATGCCTGATAGGGATATCTCTATATGGCTCCATGGGAGACTGGCTAGTTTACGTTTTCACATACAGGAGTGGTTAAAAGAATACTTTGCTCTTCTTTGTTTTCTCTTAAAACATAATGCAAAAGCTATTGTCTATTGTTTTGTTTTTTGTCAATTCTCATTCAGTAAGGCCTTTCACGGGCAGATCGAGTGATCATATCAGAATTTCTGCTTTGTTATTGACGTCAGTTTATCAGTTAAGTACCAGTGAGAATAGACTTCAGCTCTCAAGATCCAAAATGGCATCCTATGGGCCCTGGTAAAAATGTGTGTACTATGTAGGGAAAAGGATGCCAATGACAATCGTCATCGTCCACTCTCTAAACGACTGAGGAATATCTAGCAGCATCAGCTCAGTTCATGATTTCATAAACGATTTATTCCATAAATGATTTAATCCCCCCCATCGGCTTACAGATAGTCAGATATGCACCAGACTAGAGTACACACAGAGAGAAACGTGGATGTGTGATCTGTCCATTTTGAAAATAAGGTGAGGGGAGTCGTTAACTCCAGACAGGAATCACATCAAGCTGACCTACTGATGACCCATAGCTGTCCGAGAGGCTGTGTGTGTGTTTGCTTGTGTCAGTGATTGTGTCTGTGCATGTGTGTGTGCGTGTTACTGCCAAATCAAGTAGAGAACCCAGCTTTTAGTTTCAACGGTACTAACATTTTCTCCAGGGACAGAGAGAGCCATTGGTCAGATGCCCCTAGGCCCTCTAAACAAAAAGGAATCTTCATATCCACTTAAAACTAATTAACATACAGCACATACAGTAATCTGTATAGTAAGGCTGTCAAACCCATTCCATGGAGGGCCTAGTGTCTGCTGGTTTTTGGTTTTCCTTTAAATTAATACCTACAGGTGTCTTACAAATCAGTGACCTTAATTCTTCAATCAAGGACAAGGGAATAGCGAAAAACCCGCAGACACGTATGGCCTTCCATTGAATGAGTTTGTCTGTATAGTGTAGACAGAGAGACAGACACCATTTTATTTTTGTTCATGGAGGCATAACAATTATAATCTTCCCATTTTTCTCTCTGTCTTGAATGTCTCAGAGCAGATATACAATCATGAATGAGAATCAGAGAGAGCGACAGAGAGTAGCCTGCTACAGCAGAAGCTCCCTGTTGGAGCCTCCTGTGACAAAAGCTGTGTGGAAATGAATTTGGACTGCAGCTACTGTGAATGACCATGTCAGATTGCCCCTATGCAAAAACCCCAAATTAAGAGTAGAAGAGGAAGGACTACCGGCTTGCTCTATTAGCCACCTAGAGAGATAGTTGACACTTTATCTCCCTCAGAATGGCTGTGGTTCTTTCCCAAATAGAACCCTATTATCTATACAGCGCACTACTTTGGACCAGAGCGTTATGGGCCCTGAGCAAAAGCAGCAAACTATAAAGGGAACAGATTTCCATTTAGGACGCACCCAGGGAGAGCCTGATGACCATCAAGCCCAGTCTGACAAAGACTTTCTGCAGGAATGGATGATATTTGTAACAGGCCAACCGACCGACCACCGGGTTTTTATAATGTAGGTGTGTCTCAAGTGGCACCCTATTCCCTAAATAGTGTACTACTTTTGACCAGGATCTATGGTACTCTAGTCAAAAGTAGTGCACTATAGAGGAAATAGGGTGTCATTTGGGATGCATGTAGTGTCTCTAGGGTTGAGGGGGAGAGAGAGAAGATGAAGCGGATGAGATATTTGCTGTTTAACATCATGGGTTGCTAAAGCTAGGATAAGGACTTACGCTATCATCCAAGTCAAATATTATCTACAGTTGAAGTCGGAAGTTTACATTGACTTAGGTTGGAATCGTTAAAACTTGTTTTTCAAACACTCCACAAATTTCTTGTTAACAAACTACAATTTTGGGAAGTCTGTTAGGACATCTACTTTGTGCATGACACAAGTAATTTAACAATTGTTAACAGACAGATGATTTCATTTATAATTCACTGAATCACAATTCCAATGGGTCAGAGGTTTACATACACTAAGTTGACTGTGTCTTTAAACAGCTTGGAAAATTCCAGAAAATTATGTCATGGCTTTAGATGCTTCTGATAGGCTAATTGAATCATTTGAGTCAATTGGAGATGTACCTGTGGATGTATTTCAAAGCCTACACACAATACTCCATTATAACAATGCAAAAACAGTTTATTTTTTTTAAATTAAAAATAGAAATACCTTATCTACATAAGTATTCAGACCCTTTGCGTTGCGACTCAGGTGCATCATGTTTCCATTGATCATCCTTGAAATGTTTCTATAACTTGAGTGGACTCTACCTGTGGAAAATTCAAATGATTGGACATGATTTGGAAAGGCACACACCTGTCTATATAAGGTCCCATAGTTGACAGTGCATGTCAGAGCAAAAACCAAGCTATGAGGTCAAAGGAATTATCCGTAGAACTCTGAGACAGGATTGTGTCGATGCACAGATCTGGGGAATGGTACCAAAACATTTCTGCAGCATTGAAGGTCCACAAGAACACAGTGGCCTCCATCATTCTTCAATGGAAGATGTTTGGAACCACCAAGACTCTTCCTAGAGCTGGCCACCTGGCTAAAATTAGCAATTGGGGGAGAAGGGCCTTGTTCAGGGAGGTGACCAAGAACCCGATGGTCACTCTGACAGAGCTCTAGAGTTCCTCTATGGAAATTAGAGAACCTTCCAGAAGGACAACCATCTCTGCATGCAGGCTCAATTTGGTGTTTGTCCCATTTTGTGAATTCTTAGTTGGTGAGCAGACCCCAGACCTCACAACCATGAAGGACAATGGGTTCTATACCTGTTTCAAGGATTTTTTTGCCAGATCCTAATTGGTATGTTGAATATTATGTTCCTTTTGATGCCAGAGAAGGCCCTTCTTGCCTTGTCTCTCAGATCATTCACAGCTTTCTGGAAGTTACCTGTGGTGCTGATGTTTAGGCCGTGGTATGCATAGTTTTTGTGTGCTCTAGGGCAACGGTGTCTAGATGGAATTTGTATTTGTGGTCCTGGCAACTGGACTTTTTATTTTGTAACATTATTATGTTGGTCTTACTGAGATTTACTGTCAGGGCCCAGGTCTGAGCCAATCGGTTGTGTTGTGACAATGTATGGGTGGTATACAGAAGATAGCCCTATTTGGTAGAAGATCAAGTCAATATTATGGCAAGAACAGCTTAAATAAGCAAAGGGAAATGTCAGTCCATAATTACTTCAAGACATGAAGGTCAGTCAATTCTGAAAATGTCAAGAACTTTGAAAGTTTCTTCAATTGAAGTTGCAAAACCATCAAGCGTTAAAATGAAACGTAACGTGACGTGGTGTGATCATAACAACATACAGGAACTCAAGTCCTTCTGTTCACCTGATTTAGAATTCCTCACAATCAAATGTCGACCGCATTATCTACCAAGAGAATTCTCTTCGATTAT
The DNA here is from genome assembly GCF_034236695.1 of Oncorhynchus nerka. Lineage (NCBI taxonomy): Eukaryota > Metazoa > Chordata > Actinopteri > Salmoniformes > Salmonidae > Oncorhynchus > Oncorhynchus nerka. The sequence continues at coordinate 74,287,065 of NC_088407.1, read as the reverse complement.
AATCACAGCCGTATATATTCCCCCCCAAGCAGACACATCGATGGCTCTGAACGAACTTTATTTGACTCTTTGCAAACTGGAATCCATGTATCCGGAGGCTGCATTCATTGTAGCTGGGGATTTTAACAAGGCTAATCTGAAAACAAGACTCCCTAAATTTTATCAGCATATCGATTGCGCAACCAGGGCTGGAAAAACCTTGGATCACTGCTATTCTAACTTCCGCGACGCATATAAGGCCCTGCCCCGCCCTCCTTTCGGAAAAGCTGACCACGACTCCATTTGGTTGATCCCTGCCTACAGACAGAAACTAAAACAAGAAGCTCCCGCGCTGAGGTCTGTTCAACGCTGGTCCGACCAATCTGATTCCACACTCCAAGACTGCTTCCATCACGTGGACTGGGATATGTTTCGTATTGCGTCAGACAACAACATTGACGAATACGCTGATTCGGTGAGCGAGTTCATTAGAACGTGCGTTGAAGATGTCGTTCCCATAGCAACGATTAAAACATTCCCAAACCAGAAACCGTGGATTGATGGCAGCATTCGCGTGAAACTGAAAGCCCGAACCACTGCTTTTAATCAGGGCAAGGTGACCGGAAACATGACCGAATACAAACAGTGTAACTATTCCCTCCGCAAGGCAATCAAACAAGCTAAGCGTCAGTATAGAGACAAAGTAGAATCTCAATTCAACGGCTCAGACACAAGAGGTATGTGGCAGGGTCTACAGTCAATCACGGATTACAAAAAGTAAACCAGCCCAGTCACGGACCAGGATGTCTTGCTCCCAGGCAGACTAAATAACTTTTTTGCCCGCTTTGAGGACAATACAGTGCCACTGACACGGCCCGCAACTAAAACATGCGGACTCTCCTTCACTGCAGCCGACGTGAGGAAAACATTTAAACGTGTCAACCCTCGAAAGGCTGCAGGCCCAGACGGCATCCCCAGCCGCGCCCTCAGAGCATGCGCAGACCAGATGGCTGGTGTGTTTACGGACATATTCAATCAATCCCTATCCCAGTCTATTGTTCCCACATGCTTCAAGAGGGCCACCATTGTTCCTGTTCCCAAGAAAGCTAAGGTAACTGAGCTAAACGACTACCGCCCCGTAGCACTCACTTCCGTCATCATGAAGTGCTTTGAGAGACTAGTCAAGGACCATATCACCTCCACCCTACCTGACACCCTAGACCCACTCCAATTTGCTTACCGCCCAAATAGGTCCACAGACGATGCAATCTCAACCACACTGCACACTGCCCTAACCCATCTGGACAAGAGGAATACCTATGTGAGAATGCTGTTCATCGACTACAGCTCGCATTTAACACCATAGTGCCCTCCAAGCTCGTCATCAAGCACGAGACCCTGTGTCTCGACCCCGCCCTGTGCAACTGGGTACTGGACTTCCTGACGGGCCGCCCCCAGGTGGTGAGGGTAGGCAACAACATTTCCACCCCGCTGATCCTCAACACTGGGGCCCCACAAGGGTGCGTTCTGAGCCCTCTCCTGTACTCACTGTTCACCCACGACTGCATGGCCATGCGCGTACGCCTCCAACTCAATCATCAAGTTTGCGGACGACACAACAGTGGTAGGCTTGATTACCAACAACGACGAAACGGCCTACAGGGAGGAGGTGAGGGCCCTGGTGTGTGGTGTCAGGAAAATAACCTCACTCTCAACGTCAACAAAACTAAGGAGATGATTGTGGACTTCAGGAAACAGCAGAGGGAACACCCCCCTATCCACATTGATGGGACAGTAGTGGAGAGGGTAGTAAGTTTTAAGTTCCTCGGCGTACACATCACAGACAAACTGAATTGGTCCACCCACACAGACAGCATCGTGAAGAAGGCGCAGCAGCGCCTCTTCAACCTCAGGAGGCTGAAGAAATTCGGCTTGTCACCAAAAGCACTCACAAACTTCTACAGATGCACAATCGAGAGCATCCTGTCGGGCTGTATCACCGCCTGGTACGGCAACTGCTCCGCCCACAACCGTAAGGCTCTCCAGAGGGTAGTGAGGTCTGCACAACGCATCACCGGGGGCAGCCACTTTAATAATGGGAATTGATGGGAAATGATGTAAAATATATCACTAGCCACTTTAAACAATGCTACCTAATATAATGTTTACATAGCCTACATTATTCATCTCATATGTATATGTATATACTGTACTCTATATCATCTACTGCATCTTTATTTAATACATGTATCACTAGCCACTTTAACTATGCCACTTTGTTTACATACTCATCTCATATGTATATACTGCACTCAATACCTTCTACTGTATCTTGCCTATGCCGCTCTGTACCATCACTCACTCATATATCTTTATGTAAATATTCTTATCCCCTTACACTTGTGTCTGTAAGGTAGTAGTTTTGGAATTGTTAGCTAGATTACTTGTTGGTTATTACTGCATTGTCCGAACTAGAAGCACAAGCATTTCGCTACACTCACATTAACATCTGCTAACCATGTGTATGTGACAAATAACATTTGATTAGATTTGATTTGATTTGTTATGATAAAACTAGCTCTCATGAGGACCGCCATAGGAAGTTATCTGCACCTCAGGGCCAAGAAACCTGAGCAAAGGACATTAGACTGGTGAACAGATGATCTCTGCATATGTGGTTCCCTCGTGAAACATGGAGGAAGTGTGATGGTGTGGGGGTGCAAACCATCCCATCTGGTTTGCTCTTATCAAATCACATTTTATTTGTCACATGCGCCGAATACAACAGGTACACTTACAGTGAAATGCTTACTTACAAGCACTTAACCAACAATGTAGTTTTAAGAAAATACCTATAAAAAAAGTATGAGATAAGAATAACAAATAATTAAAGAGCAGCAGTAAATAACAATAGCGGGGCTATATACAGGGGGTACCAGTACAGAGTCAATGTGCGGGGGAACCGGTGTCGAGGTAATTGAGGTAATAAATCAAATCAAATCAAACAAATTTATTTATATAGCCCTTCGGACATCAGCTGATATCTCAAAGTGCTGTACAGAAACCCAGCCTAAAACCCCAAACAGCAAGCAATGCAGGTGTAGAAGCACGGTTGTTAGGAAAAACTCTCTAGAAAGGCCAAAACCTAGGAAGAAACCTAGAGAGGAACCAGGCTATGTGGGGTGGCCAGTCCTCTTCTGGCTGTGCCGGGTGGAGATTATAACAGAACATGGCCAATAAGTAACAAGTACTTGTAGGTAGACTGACTATGCATAGATCAAACAGAGAGTGGCAGCAGCATATAAGGGGGGGGGTCGCAATGCAAATAGTCTGGGTAGCCAATTGATGAGCTGTTCAGGAGTCTTATGGCTTGGGGTAGCTGTTTAGAAGCCTCTTGGACTTAGACTTGGCGTTCCGGTACCGCTCTGCGGTAGCAGAGAGAACAGTCTATGCCTAGGGTGGCTGGAGCCTTTGACAATTTTTATGGCCTTCCTCTGACACCGTCTGATATAGAGTTCCTGGATGGCTTGGCCCCGGTGGTGTACTGGGCAGTACGCATTACCCTTTGTATCGCCTTGCGGTCGGAGGCCGAGCAGTTGCCATACCAGGCGATGATGCAACCCGTCAGGATGCTCTCGATGGTGCAGCTGTAAAACATTCTGAGGATCTGAGGACCCATGCCAACTCTTGTCGGTCTCATGAGGGAGAATAGGTTTTGTCGTGCCCTCTTCACAACTGTCTTGGTGCTTGGACCATGTTAGTTTGTTGGTGATGTGGACGCAAAGGAACTTGAAGCGCTCAATCTTCTCCACTAAAGTCATGTCATGACGTGGCCCTTACTGGGTGTAGATCGTGGCTTCCCCCTCTCTCTCACTCTCTCCTACACCCAGGTTCTGTTATCTCAGACCATAAATTCCTGGCGGAGACTGTCCTCCCGGTTATTCAGAGAGAGAGACCACAGAGTGAACAAAGGACTTCACTTGGCCGAACTCCTAAATACCCAGAATTTGAGAATGGAACAATATTCCTATTTTAGAGAATGTGTAAATGGTCAGTGGAGAAGGCTGCTAATTATTGTATAAAATGAATGAGTAAAGATGAAACTATTTGTGAAATTATGTAATGTGAAGTTAACCTTTAATTTGATATAATTGTATTCCTGTAAAGTTTAACGAGTCAGCGGCCACGCCCCCGTGAGCACAGACATGATCTGGTGTCATGGAACCACCTTTTATATTGTTACGAATAAAACCCTCTCCTGAGGAAATTCACATCAGAACCTACAAACCACGGTGTAAGCTAATGATTTTTGACACGACAGGTCCGTCAACGAGATTGGGGGTGTGCTCTGTCTTCCATTTACTGTAGTCCACAATCGTCTCCTTCGTCTTGATCACGTTGAGGGAGATGCTGTTGTCCTTGCACCACAAGGTCAGGTCTCTGACCTCCTCCCTATAGGCTGTCTCATATTTGTTGGTGATCAAGCCTACCACTGTTTTGTCATCAGCAAACATAATGATGGTGTTGGAGTCGTGCCTGGCCATGCAGTTATGAGTGAACAGGGAGTACAGGAGGGAACTAAGTACGCACATCTGAGGGGCCCCCGTGTTGAGTATCAGCGTGGCGGATGTGTTGTTACCTACCCTTACCACCTGGGGCCGGCCCTTCCAGTTGCAGAGGTAGGTGTTTAGTCCCAGGGTCCTTAGCTTAGTGATGAGCTTTGAGGGCACTATGGTGTTGAACGCTGAGCTGTAGTCAATGAATTGTGTTCTCACATAGGTGTTCCTTTTGTCCAGGTGTGAAAGAGCAGTGTGGAGTGCAATAGAGATTACATCATCTGCAGATCTGTTAGTGTGGTATGCCAATTGGAGTGGGTCTAAGGTTTCTGGGATAATGGTGTTGATGTGAGCCATGACCAGCCTTTCAAAGCATTTCATGGCTACAGACGTGAGTACTACAGGTCGGTAGTCATTTAGGCATGTTACCTTAGTGTTCTGGCACAGGGATTATGGTTGTCTACTTGAAACATGTTGGTATTACAGACTCAGACAGGCTCGTGTCACTGGGCAGCTCTCGGCTCTGCTTCCCTTTGTAGTCTTTAATAGTTTGCAAGCCCTGCCACATCCGACAAGTGTCAGAGCCGGTGTAGTACGATTCGATCTTAGTCCTGTATTGACACTTTGCCTGATTGATGGTTCGTCGGAAGCATAGCGGGATTTCTAATACGCTTCTGGGTTATTGTCCCTCTCCTGTATTGACACTTTGCCTGTTTGATGGTTCGTCGGAAGCATAGCGGGATTTCTAATACGCTTCTGGGTTATTGTCCCTCTCCAGTATTGACACTTTGCCTGTTTGATGGTTCGTCGGAAGCATAGCGGGATTTCTTATGCGCTTCTGGGTTATTGTCCCTCTCCTGTATTGACACTTTGCCTGTTTGATGGTTCGTCGGAAGCATAGCGGGATTTCTTATACGCTTCTGGGTTATTGTCCCTCTCCTGTATTGACACTTTGCCTGTTTGATGGTTCGTCGGAAGCATAGCAGGATTTCTTATACGCTTCTGGGTTATTGTCCCTCTCCTGTATTGACACTTTGCCTGTTTGATGGTTCGTCGGAAGCATAGCGGGATTTCTTATACGCTTCTGGGTTATTGTCCCTCTCCTTGAAAGCGGCAGCTCTACCCTTTAGGTCAGTGCAAATGTTGCCTGTTATCCATGGCTTCTAGTTGGAGTATGTACATGCTGGTAACTTCTGGTGGTAGCTCTACTGGCAGCTCTTGATAGTGTCTGTTGTAATGGATACGTCAGGCTTCCATTGTTCTCAGAATAGAATAGTTTCGGTTTTATTCGTAACAATAGAAAAGGGTGGTTCCGTGACACCAGATCATGTCTGTGCTCACCGGGGCGTGGCTGCAGACTAGTTAAACTTTACAGGGAATAAATGTATCTCAAAATTAAAGGTTAACATCACATTACATCATTTCCTAAATAGTTTTATCTTTACTCTTTCATTTTATACATAGAATTACATGCAAACACCATAATTGAGAAATGTCCTCATTCAGAGATATAGTTATGTGTGATTCCTGTCCTTCATGAGGTCACCAAATGAAACACACTCAACATCACTGTCCCTTAAGTGCAAACGGACCATTCCCACAAGTGGACATATTGTTTCATACTCCCATTTCGGGCATTTATGAGTTCGGCCACGTGAAATCCTTTGTTCACTCTGTGGTCTCTCTCTCTGCATGTAAAAGGGGAGAGAGTCTCTGCCAGGAATTCACGACCTGAGAAAACAGGACCTTGGTGTAGGAGTGAGTGAGAGAGGGGAAAGCCATGACCTACACCACAAAAAATACTGATGAAAACTCTCTAGGTAGATTATGTGGTCTACAACTTATCATGAGGTACTCTACCTCAGGCGAGCATTACCTTGAGACTTCCTTAGATATCATTTACCAGCTGTTGTTTACATATATGGATAGTCCCGCGCCCCATATCTTACCAGAGGCTGCTGTTCTATCCTGCCGATAGAGTGTATAACCCGCCAGCTGTATGTTCATAATGTCGTCGTTCAGCCACAACTCAGTGAATCATAAGATATTACAGTTTTTAATGTCCCGTTGGTAGGTTATATGGGCTTTCAGTTTGTCCTATTTATTTTCCAGCGATTGAAAGTTAGCTAGCAGGACGGAAGGCAAAGGCATATTAGCCACTCGTCGCCTGATCCTCACAAGGCACCCTGATCTTTTTCCGTGAAATCTCTGAAGTTTCCTTCTACAGCGAATGACGGGGAACTGGGCCTAGTCGGGTGTCTGTGGTATATCCCTCCCGTCCAACTCATTGAAGAAAAACTTGTTGTCTAATATTAGGTGAGTAATTGCAGTTCTGATGTGCAGAAGCTCTTTTCGGTCATAAGAGACGGTAGCAGCAACATTATGTACAAAGCAGGTTACGAACAATGCAGAAAAACAAACAAAATATCAGGGTTTGTTAAGAGTCTATAAGACGGCAGCCGTCCTCTCCGGCACCATCTTTTGTTACATAGTGGGAATGTAATTGGTTTTCAACAGGACAATGACCCTACACACCTCCATGCTGTGTAAGGGCTATTTGACCAAGAAGGAGAATGATGGAGTGCTGCATCAGATGACCTGGCCTCCACAATCACCTGACCTCAACCCAATTGGGACGAGTTGGACTGCAGAGTGAAGGAAAAGCAGCCAACTGGTGCTCAGCCTATGTGGGAACTCCTTCAGGACTGTTGGAAAAACATTCCAGGTGAAGCTGGTTGAGCGAATGCCAAGAGTTTTTATCAAGGCAAAGATTTTATCAAGGCAAAGGGTGGCTACTTTAAAGATTCTAAAATATATGTTGATATGTTCAACACTTTTTTGGTTACTACATGATTACATTTGTCATTTCATAGTTTTGATGTCTTCACTATTATTCTAAAATGTAGAAAATAGTAAAAAATATATATATAAAAAAAACTTGAATCAGTATGTGTGTCCAAACTTTTGACTGGTACTGTATGTTGAAGAGGGTGGAGCTGCATCCCTTTCTCACCACACGGCCCTGTTGAAAGCAACGTGTGTGTTTTTTGTCAATTTTAACACACACTTGTTGTTTGTGTACATGGATTTTAGATTGTCATAACTTTTTCCCCAACACCCCTTTCCACAAATTTGTATAGCAGACCATCATGCCAAATTGAGTCAAAAGCTTTTTTGAAATCAACAAAGCTTTTATAAGTCTTTGCCTTTGTTTTGGTTTGGTTTGTGTATTTGCCAATTATGGTGTGCAGGGTGAATACTTGGTCTGTCATACGTTCATTTGGTAAAAAGCCAATTTGACTTTTGTTCAGTACATTGTTTTCACTGAGGAAATATACAAGTCTGCTGTTAATGAGAGGATTAACCCAAGGTTGCTGTTGACGCATATCCCACAGTATTTATTGGGGTCAAATTTATCTTCACTTTTGTGGATTGGGGTTATCAGTCTTTGATTCCAAATATTGAGGAAGATGCCATAGATGAGGATGATGTTAAGGAGTTTAAGTATAGCCAATTGGAATCTGTGGTCTGTATATTCTATCAATTAATGTAGGATACGATCAACACCGACGTTGGAGGGTTTGTATTTTGTCCAGTAGTTAATTCAATGTAATTGGAAAATCCACTGGGTTATGGTAGTATTTAATAGCTGATTCTAATATTTGTAATTGATCATGTATATGTTTTTGCTGTTTGTTCTTTGTTATAGAGCCCAAAAAATTGGAGAAGTGTTTTTTCCACACATCTCTGTTTTGGATGGATAACTCTTTATGTGGTTGTTTGTTTAGTGTTTTCCCAGAAGTGGTGGATTCTATGGATTCTTCAATTACATTGAGCTGATTTCTGATGTGTTATTCCTTTTTTTGTAGTTTAATTCTGTATCGTTTTAGTGATGTACCATAGTGAAGGCGTAGACTCAGGTTTTTGGGGTCTCTATGTTTTGGTTGGATAGGTTTCTCAATTTCTTTCTTCGGTTTTTACATTCTTCATCAAACCATTTGTCATTGTTGTTAATTTTCTTAGGCTGTCAACTTTAAATGTTTTGATTTGATAGGGAAGCTGAGAGGTCAAATATACTGTTTAGGCTTTCTACTGCCACGTTTACACCTTCACTATTACTGTGAAATGTTTTGTCCAGGAAGTTGTCTAAAAGGGATTGAATTAGTTGTTGCCTAACTGTTTGGTAGGTTTCTACACTACTTTCCTTCCATCTATAGCATTTTTTAATATTGGTGGATGGGACTCACTACCAGCTCTCTGTAACCTAGAGGGAAACCAGTGGGTCCGTCTCCTCTATAACATTTCTTGTTTATTTTATGAAGTCTGGGTTCTTTAGGCCAACGGCAGATGACCTCAGACCTTGTATATTCCAGGATGAGATAGCAAAATCTTTGTGTTTCTTAGTGTCTAGTGTTGTTTTTGTGTGATTTAGGCCTGGACCATTGCTCAAGGTGTGAGCAGAGCATGTTTCCTACTAGGGCCTCCAGGTTGTTTGTACCCGTGTGAATTATAATGTGGCTGGGGGACCGTAGTTTGTCCTCTGACAACAGCTCCAGGGCATGCCTAGTGTTTGTCCTCTGACAACAGCTCCAGGACATGCCTAGTGTTTGTCCTCTGACAACAGCTCCAGGACATGCCTAGTGTTTGTCCTCTGACAACAGCTCCAGGACATGCCTAGTGTTTGTCCTCTGACAACAGCTCCAGGGCATGCCTAGTGTTTGTCCTCTGACAACAGCTCCAGAGCCTAGTGTTTGTCCTCTGACGACAGCTCCAGGGCATGCCTAGTGTTTTTCCCCTGACAACAGCTCCAGGGCCTAGTGTTTGTCCTCTGACAACAGCTCCAGGGCCTAGTGTTTGTCCTCTGACAACAGCTCCAGGGCCATGCCTAGTGTTTGTCCTCTGACAACAGCTCCAGGGCCTGCCTAGTGTTTGTCCTCTGACAACAGCTCCAGGGCCTGCCTAGTGTTTGTCCTCTGACAACAGCTCCAGGGCCTAGTGTTTGTCCTCTGACAACAGCTCCAGGGCCTAGTGTTTGGGGACCAGAGTTTAGCCATTTTGTGGGTTTATTATCTTGAATGTATTTGCCATTTGAGTCAGTGAGGAGCACAATTCCTGGCTTTTGTGTGTTCTCAGTGAATGTGTGGGGAATGTCAATAGAGCTATCGGGGAAGCTGACAGGGGGCTGCTAGGAGGGGTGGGATCTGTTGTGTTGGTGGGTCCTGTCTTGTCTGTTCCATTGTGGTGTTGAGGTTGTGGTCCGGGTCTGAGGTGGGCTGTTCTGCTGACTTCTCTGGGGGAGTGTCCTGCTCTCTGTCACACCTCAGCTTTCTCACCTCCTCCTTCAGTGCTGTTAGCTGTCCCATGTGTTCCTCTCTCTCCTTCTTCACTGCTGTTAGCTGTGTCATGTGTTCCTCTCTCTCCTCCTTTACTGCTGTTAGCTGTGTCATGTGTTCCTCTCTCTCCTTCTTCACTACTGTTAGCTGTCCCATGTGTTCCTCTCTCTCCTCCTTCACTGCTGTTAGCTGTGTCATGTGTTCCTCTCTCTCCTCCTTCACTGCTGTTAGCTGTCCCATGTGTTCCTCCCTCTCCTCCTTCACTGCTGTTAGCTGTGTCATGTGTTCCTCTCTCTCCTCCTTCACTGCTGTTAGCTGTCCCATGTGTTCCTCCCTCTCCTCCTTCACTGCTGTTAGCTGTGTCATGTGTTCCTCTCTCTCCTTCTTCACTGCTGTTAGCTGTCCCATGTGTTCCTCTCTCTCCTTCTTCACTGCTGTTAGCTGTGTCATGTGTTCCTCTCTCTCCTCCTTTACTGCTGTTAGCTGTGTCATGTGTTCCTCTCTCTCCTTCTTCACTACTGTTAGCTGTCCCATGTGTTCCTCTCTCTCCTCCTTCACTGCTGTTAGCTGTGTCATGTGTTCCTCTCTCTCCTCCTTCACTGCTGTTAGCTGTCCCATGTGTTCCTCCCTCTCCTCCTTCACTGCTGTTAGCTGTGTCATGTGTTCCTCTCTCTCCTCCTTCACTGCTGTTAGCTGTCCCATGTGTTCCTCCTCTCCTCCTTCACTGCTGTTAGCTGTGTCATGTGTTCCTCTCTCTCCTTCTTCACTGCTGTTAGCTGTCCCATGTGTTCCTCTCTCTCCTTCTTCACTGCTGTTAGCTGTGTCATGTGTTCCTCTCTCTCCTGCTTTACTGCTGTTAGCTGTGTCATGTGTTCCTCTCTCTCCTTCTTCACTGCTGTTAGCTGTGTCATGTGTTCCTCTCTCTCCTTCTTAACTGCTGTTAGCTGTCCCATGTGTTCCTCTCTCTCCTCCTTCACTGCTGTTAGCTGTCCCATGTGTCCCTCTCTCTCCTTCTTCACTGCTGTTAGCTGTGTCAGGTGTTCCTCCCTCTCCTCCTTCACTGCTGTTAGCTGTGTCATGTGTTCCTCCCTCTCCTCCTTCACTGCTGTTAGCTGTATCATGTGTTCCTCTCTCTCCTTCTTCACTGCTGTTAGCTGTGTCATGTGTTCCTCCCTCTCCTCCTTCACTGCTGTTAGCTGTGTCATGTGTTCCTCTCTCTCCTTCTTCACTGCTGTTAGCTGTCCCATGTGTTCCTCTCTCTCCTCCTTCACTGCTGTTAGCTGGCCCATGTGTCCCTCTCTCTCCTCCTTCACTGCTGTTAGCTGTCCCATGTGTTCCTCTCTCTCCTCCTTCACTGCTGTTAGCTGTCCCATGTGTTCCTCTCTCTCCTCCTTCACTGCTGTTAGCTGTGTCATGTGTTTCTCTCTCCTCCTTCACTGCTGTTAGCTGTGTCATGTGTCCCTCTCTCTCCTCCTTCACTGCTGTTAGCTGTGTCATGTGTTCCTCCCTCTCCTCCTTCACTGCTGTTAGCTGTGTCATGTGTTCCTCTCTCTCCTTCTTCACTGCTGTTAGCTGTGTCATGTGTTTCTCTCTCCTCCTTCACTGCTGTTAGCTGTGTCATGTGTTTCTCTCTCCTCCTTCACTGCTGTTAGCTGTGTCATGTGTTCCTCTCTCTCCTTCTTCACTGCTGTTAGCTGTGTCATGTGTTCCTCCCTCTCCTCCTTCACTGCTGTTAGCTGTGTCATGTGTTTCTCTCTCCTCCTTCACTGCTGTTAGCTGTGTCATGTGTTCCTCCCTCTCCTCCTTCACTGCTGTTAGCTGTGTCATGTGTTCCTCTCTCTCTTCCTTAAGTTCTCTCACCTCAGTCCGGAGTGCAGCAAGCTCTCTCAGACAGCTGTGGATCTCCACCTTCTGCCCTCCGGGTTTTGTTGTGGGGGTGTTGTTGTGCTGGTCTGTTTTGTGGGTCTGTTCTGTCTGGATTGTGTGGACTAGCACTCTGAGCTCCACCATGTCTCTCTCCAGCTCTGCGAATGTATCCCTCTCAATGATGGAGGAGCAGTGCACTTGTGGACCTGGGTGTGTTCAGTGCTTGGGGGGTTGACTATCCTCATCTGTAGAACAGTTTGAAGAGGTGTGCCCTTCTTCCTGGCTGAGTCGTTTACGAGCTCCCTGTGACTAGCCCGAAGAGCAGTTCATGTCTGTTTTATTGGCGTTGTCATTGTAAAACCAAACTTCCTTGAAACTGATGTTAAAGACATACTGTAGCTATGTGTGTGTGTGAAGAAATGTTTGAAGCTGCTATGGCTGATAAAATAAATCAATAAAAGGGGTTAACATTTGTCCTTTGACGAAAATGTAATTTATTTAGGTGTCAAGAAAGCTGTTATTTAGGACAACCATACAAAATAGAGATAAAACATTTTATTCTAGGTTAAGGTCTTAATGAATGGTGTCTCACTGGGCACAGATGTCAGTTTTGATTTATTTACATTTGGCTGAGTTGTCAACTAACGTGGATTCAGAGTGAAATCAACAAAACATTTTACCATGTCATTGGATTTAGCTAAAAAGTTGAGTATAAAAAAGGCAAGATTTTTGGGTTGAAATAATGTGGAACATGTTTTGATTCAACTACATTTCAAGTAGACCACCACAGTCCCTGTGCCCAAGAACGCCAGTGGGGGGCAAAAATTAGCGTCAACAATTGTACATGTAAATTAAAAAAGCAGGCTCCACTGCAGACTTTTTTAAGAAGAAAAAAACACTAGTTGAACAGAACAGTGACAATCAAGGGGTTTAGAAGTCCATTGGCTTCCGTCACAGTGGGGATGCAGGAACTCAAAACAATGTTCTGCCTCAAGTAATTATGTTTCCACTGTCGTTAACTCAAGCTGAGACTTTCACGATGCTGCCAGAAGGTAGGGCTGCCATCTTATCAGCTCTCAACCAATCATGCAAAAAAAAAAATCATGTTGTTCTTAACTTGTTTTGTACATAATGTTGCTGCTACTGTCACTCATGACCTAGGAGAGCTTCTGGACATCAGAACTGGGATTATTCACCTCAAATTTGATGAGAAGTTCTTCTTCAATGAGTCGGACACAAGGGATATACTGCAGACACCCGACCAAGCCCCGATCCCCGTCATTCGCTGGAGAAAGAAACTGAGATTTCGAGGCAAATGATCAGGGCGGCTTGCGAGGATCTGGCGACGAGTGGAGAATCTGCCCTTGCCTTCCGTCCTGCTAATATTGCACTTGTGATTTCATGAATATAAATATTTTTAGTAATATTATTTGAATGTGGCGCTCTGCAATTCAGCGGATGTTGATGACAATTGTCCCACTAAAGGGATCCGTGCGGCAAGAAGTTTTTAATGTCGTCGTTCAGCCACAACTCGGTGAAACATAAGATATTACAGCTTTTAATGTCCCATTGGTAGGATATACGTGCTTTCAGATCGTCCCATTTATTTTCGTCCCATACCAATATTTAAAATAAATGGGACGATCTGAAAGTACTAATATTACTAAAGATATTTGTATTCATGAAATCACAAGTGCAATATTGCAAAACACAGTTTAGTTTTTTGTTAATCCACCTGTCATCTCAGATTTTGAAAATATGTTTTACAGCGAAAGCAATCCAAGCATTTGTGTAAGTTTATCGATCACTGGACAAAACAATGTGAACATAGCATCAAAGTAGCTTGGTCACGGAAATCAGAAAAGCAATCAAATTAATCGCTTAACTTTGATGATCTTCGGATATTTTCATGCACGAGACTCCCTTTTACACAATAAATGTTCCTTTTGTTCCATAAAGATTATTTTTATATCCAAAATACCTCTGTTTGTTTGGTGCGTTATGTTAAGAAATCCACAGGCCCGAGCGGTCACGACAACCCAGACGAACATTCCAAATAATATCCGTAATGTCCACAGAAACATGTCAAACGTTTTTTATAATCAATCTTCAGGTTGTTTTTAATGAAATCAGACCTTGTTGCTTGTCCGATAATCTACCATTTATATAGGAGTGGTTAAAACATGCTAATAATGGTCCTTTGAGTATATAAAAAAAAGTTTGGTATACTTCCACTGGTATGCCATCCAGCCCTGGAGTTTTCCCAGCCTTAGAGGCTTTAACTGTATCAAGAAGTTCCTCTGTATTTTGGCAAATGATTTCACATGAGTCTTTCTGTACAGATGTTAATTTTACATTATTACTAGGAAAAAAATCCATACAATTGGCTTCGGTTAGTGGACATGGAGGAGACTGAAACGAAAACATATCCTTAAAGTACTTTACTTATCATATCATATAATATCATTCATTGAATCATGTCTGACTCCATCATTTGTAACAAGTTTCAATAAAAAAAAATTGGTAGCATTTCTATATTGAAGATTGACAAATCATTTGTATTTTTCCCCATTTTCCATCCAGTTTGCTTTATTTTTATAAAATATTTCACTGGATCTTTCTTGAATATGTTCCTCCATTTATTTTTGTTATTCTTCTAACCTATTCTGTGCCTCTATGGTACAATTTCTATTGCTATCTACCTGTACTGTTAGTCCTTCGTGTTCGTAATAATGATGATTGGACCATTGAATTCCACATATTTTAATGAAAGTGAAACTAAGCAACGACAAAAACAAATAAACAATAAAATAACAAAGAACCGTGACTACAGATATGCTATGTGCACTAACTCAAAAAACATACATACAAACAATATCCCATAACCCACAGTTGGAAGAAATTAGAGACAAATTTTCTCCCAAAAGAGAAAATAAACCTAGAACCTCACATATAAATAATAAACTAGACTAAAACCCCTAGTCACGTCCTGACCTACTCTACCATAGAAAATATAGGGTTCTATGGTCAGGACGTGACACCTTTGTTAATATGGACTCTTTTGATCTAAATTGCTTTTGTTTTGCAGATGAGAACTGAATTGCATGGCCTCTAAAGGCACATTTAAAAGTGTCCCATACAATAGGGGATCTGCTGTACCTTTGTTATGTCTGAAAAAGTAAGTTATACATTCTTCTGTCCTAGATCTAAACAATTCATCATCTAGTAGGCTTTGATTACATTTCCAATATCCTCGCCCTCGTGGAAATTCTATATGCCAATTATGTGATGATCCGACTGTATTCTATCCCGTATTCTGTCCCCAACAACACATCTTAAACTTTTGTTGCCAGAGAGAATGGCATAAGAAAGTAGTCAAGACATCTAGCTTGATTAAGCCCCTGCCATGTATATTGTCTAGGGGTTTTTGTATGTCTAGGGGTTTTTCTAGTCTCTGTGTTTATATGTCTATGGTGGCCTAGATTGGTTCTCAATCAGAGGCAGCTGTTTATCGTTGTCTCTGATTGGGGACCATATTTAGGTAGCCATATTCCTTGGGTATTTTGTGGGTTGTTATTCTATGTTTAATTGCCTGTTTGCACTAGTCATATAGCTTCACAGTTCGTTTTGTTGTTTTGTATAGTTTTGTTCAGTGTTCTCTCTTTCATTAAAGAGGTATGTACGCTTACCAAGCTGCACCTTGGTCTCCTCGTTATGACGACCGTGACAGAACAACCCACCATAAAAGGACCAAGCAGCGTGAAAAGGAGGAGCAGCGTTTGATGGAGCAGACAGCATGGACATGGACATGGGACGAAATACTGGACGGTAAAGGATCCTGGACGTGGGAGGAAATACTGGCAGGAGAGGATCACCTACCATGGAGGTAGGTGGAGATGGCACGGGAAGAACGGTGACGATATGAGGGTACACGGCTAGCACGGAAGCCCGAGAGGCAGCCCCAATCATTTTTTGGGGGTGGGCACACGAGGAGATTGCATGAGTCAGGTCGGAGACCTGACCCAACTCCTCGTGCTTACTGTGGGGAGCGTGTTACTGGTCAGGCACCGTGTTATGCGGTGGAACGCACGGTGTCTCTATCTCTATAGAATGGGCATCACACCAGGAAGGAGGGTGCCGGCTCAGCGCTCCTGGTCTCCAGTGTACCTCCTTGGACCAGGATATCTTGCGCCGGCTCTGTGTACTGTGTCTCCGGTGAGTCTGCACAGCCCAGTGCTTCCTGTGCCAGTGCCCTGCATTTGCAGCTCAGCTCTACACTCCAGACCTCCAGTGCCCCTCCCCAGTCCAGTACGTCCTTTGCCTGCTCCAAGCACTTGCTCTGAGGTGCGTGTCACCAGCCCAGTACCACCAGTGCCGGCACAACGCATCAGGCCTTCAGTGTGCCTCCAGAGTCCAGTACGTCCTGTTCCTCCTCCCCGCACTCGCCCTGAGGTGCGTGTCACCAGCCCGGTACCACCAATGCCAGCACCACGCACCAGGCCTCCAGTGCGCCTCGGCAGTCCAGTACCCCCTGTTCCTGCTCCTCGCACTCGCCCTGAGCTGCTTGTCCCCAGCCCGGTACCACCAGTGCCGGCACCACGCATCAGGCCTACAGTGCGCCTCGGCAGTCCAGAGCGTCCGGCGACAGTACCCAGTCCAGAGCGTCCAGCGACAGTTCACAGTCAGGAACCTCCAGCGACGGTCCACAGTCCGGAGCCTACGTCGACGGTCCCCAGTCCGGAGCCTCCAACGACGGGCCACAGTCCGGAACCTCCAGCGACGGTCCACAGTCCGGAGCCTACGTCGACGGTCCCCAGTCCGGAGCCTCCAACGACGGGCCACAGTCCGGAACCTCCAATGACGGGCCACAGTCCGGAACTTCCAACGACGGGCCACAGTCCGGAACCTCCAATGACGGGCCACAGTCCGGAACCTCCAACGACGGGCCACAGTCCAGAACCTCCAGCGACGATCCACAGTCCGGAGCCTACGTCGACGGTCCCCAGCCCGGGGCCTCCAGCGACGGTCCCCCGTCCAGAGTCTCCAGCGATGGTCCCCAGTCCGGGGTTTCCAGCGAAGGTCCGCAGTCCAGAGCCTCCGGCGATGATCCACGGGTCAGTGCTACAAGAGCGGACTCAGTGTAAAGAAGGGGGGCGGCGTCCAGTACCAGAGCCGCCACCGAGGTTAGAAGCCCACCTAGACCCTCCCATATAGGTTTAGGTTTGCGAACGTATATGTTTATTGTCCAATAACATATTTAAAATAATCCATCTACCTTGATGATCTGTTTGGACAATTTGAACATTTGGATCAAAATTACTGTTAATTAATAACATCACCCCTTTTGAATTTCTTTGAGCACCCAGTCCTTTTTCCACAAATCTTCATCTAAAATTGTTGAATGAGTTTCCTGTAAACAATATATATTATATTCCTTATCTTTTAGCCAGGTAAATACTGATCGTCTTTTCGTATTATCTGCTAAGCCATTACAATTGTAACTGGCTATACTTATTTCACCACTTACCATAATGAGACATAACTTTCAATTCTATTTATCAAAATATATGTTTGTAAACGTACCGTTAAAAAGTAACATGATGATTGAGTGTCTATATAATTGTACCATGATATTTGCATTGCTACTAAGTAAACATCCACTTGGTCCCCACTATTCCACCCTCTATGGTGGTCTCCTTGAATCATGTTGGTGTTACAGACTGGTCAGGGATAGGTTGAAAATGTCAGTGATGACACTTGCCAGCTGGTCAGCGCATGCTTTGCATACACGTCCTGGTAATCAGTCTGAATGTTAACCTGTTTAAAGGTCTTACTCACATCGGCTGTGGAGAGAGTGATCACATAGTCATCCGGAACAGCTAGTGCTCTCATCCATGGTTCAGTGTTGCTTGCCTCGAAGAGAGCATTGAAGGTATTTAGCCTGTCTGGTAGGCTTGTATCAATGGGCAGCTCTCGGCTATGTTTTCCTTTGTAATCCTGCTCGTTTGCAAGCCCTGCAACATGTGACGAGCGTCAGATCCCGCATATAAGGATTCGATCTTAGTCCTGTATTGATGCTCTGCCTGTTTGATTGCTCACTGGAGGTCATAGTGTCTCGCTCCTTGAACGCAGCTAGGATGTTGCCTGTAATCCATGGCTTCTGTTTGTTTACTTACCGTCACCGTGGGGACAACGTCGTCGATGCACTTATTAATGACACCAGTGACTGATGTGGTAAACTCCTCAAAGCCATCGAATGAATCCCACACACACACACACAAAGAGAGAAAGTCAGAGAGAAAAAGAGGAGAGTCAGAGAAAGAGAGAGAGTCAGAGAGAGAGAGTCAGAGAGAGAGAGAGTCAGTGAGAAAGAGAGAGAGTCAGAGAGAAAGAAAGAGTCAGAGGGCGAGTGTCAGAGGAGTGTCAGAGAGAGTGTCAGAGAGAGTGTCAGAGAGTCAGAGAGACAGTGTCAGAGAGAGAGTCAGAGGGAGAGAGTCGGAGAGAGAGAGGGAGAGAGAGCGAGTCAGAGAGAGAGTCTGAGGGAGAGAAGGGAGAGGGAGGGTGTGTCAGGAATGAAGGATTAGGAACCAGTTTTGCACTAAATGATTGAATATGTCAGCTATTCATCAGCATAGCATTCCACCACCAACTCTAGAGAGAACAAAAGACTAGGAGCATGAGGCATGCTCTGCCTTCTTAGGAACACGAGGCATGCTCTGCCTTCCTAGGAACATGAGGTATGCTCTGCCTTCCTAGGAACATGAGGTATGCTCTGCCTTCCTAGGAACATGAGGTATGCTCTGCCTTCCTAGGAACATGAGGTATGCTCTGCCTTCCTAGGAACACGAGGCATGCTCTGCCTTCCTAGGAACATGAGGTATGCTCTGCCTTCCTAGGAACACGAGGCATGCTCTGCCTTCCTAGGAACATGAGGTATGCTCTGCCTTCCTAGGAACACGAGGCATGCTCTGCCTTCCTAGGAACATGAGGTATGCTCTGCCTTCCTAGGAACACGAGGCATGCTCTGCCTTCCTAGGAACACGAGGTATGCTCTGCCTTCCTAGGAACACGAGGCATGCTCTGCCTTCCTAGGAACACGAGGCATGCTCTGCCTTCCTAGGAACACGAGGTATGCTCTGCCTTCCTAGGAACATGAGGTATGCTCTGCCTTCCTAGGAACATGAGGTATGCTCTGCTTTCCTAGGAACATGAGGTATGCTCTGCCTTCCTAGGAACATGAGGTATGCTCTGCCTTCCTAGGAACACGAGGCATGCTCTGCCTTCCTAGGAACATGAGGTATGCTCTGCCTTCCTAGGAACACGAGGCATGCTCTGCCTTCCTAGGAACATGAGGTATGCTCTGCCTTCCTAGGAACACGAGGCATGCTCTGCCTTCCTAGGAACACGAGGCATGCTCTGCCTTCCTAGGAACATGAGGTATGCTCTGCCTTCCTAGGAACATGAGGTATGCTCTGCCTTCCTAGGAACATGAGGTATGCTCTGCCTTCCTAGGAACATGAGGTATGCTCTGCCTTCCTAGGAACACGAGGCATGCTCTGCCTTCCTAGGAACATGAGGTATGCTCTGCCTTCCTAGGAACATGAGGTATGCTCTGCCTTCCTAGGAACATGAGGTATGCGCTGGCTTCCTAGGAACATGAGGTATGCGCTGGCTTCCTAGGAACATGAGGTATGCTCTGCCTTCCTAGGAACATGAGGTATGCTCTGACTTCCTAGGAACATGAGGTATGCGCTGGCTTCATAGGAACATGAGGTATGCGCTGGCTTCATAGGAACATGAGGCATGCTCTGCCTTCCAGACTCCAGAATAGCTTGACCTCTGGAACATGGTAGCACCGCCCAACAACACTGCAATACACCGACCAAATGCACATTACAATGACCCAGAGAGAGAGAGAGAGAGAGAGAGAGAGAGAGAGACAGACAGACAGACAGACAGACAGACAGACAGACAGACAGACAGACAGACAGACAGACAGACAGACAGACAGACAGACAGACAGACAGACAGACAGACAGACAGACAGACAGACAGACAGACAGACAGACAGACAGACAGACAGACAGACAGAGAGGGACAAAGAGAGAGAAGGAAAGCGAGAGAGCGGGGGGGGTGGGTTCGCAAGCTAACATATTATAGACACAATATGCACATAAGATTGTGTACAGGTATACAGATGCACACACAGAGGTTCGTTATTTATCTGTGTCTCAATGGAGTCTGTCAAAACTAGCCCTAACCTGCCATAGTGACGGATACAAGCTGCTGAGTGAGAATTTCTACCAGTAGAGACAGTGCATTAAAATCCCAATGCACAGCTTCTGCTCATTGTGACAGTGTACTTTTAGGGAATAGGGTACTATATTAATTTCACTGTTGATGTAGTTCTGTCACATATTGGTAAGGTATAACAATGGGAAAAGTTCAGTTCCAACAATGTACCAGAAGAAGTGAAACGTTAAAGTACTGTATGTGTCTAATTACTTTAACAGTGGATGAAAATGTTAGCCTAATAACACTAAAAGATGGAAAATGAAAATACTGGATCATGCCATCATCGTCATACCTTCACTCTCTCGTTTTATTTTCACATATTCACTATTGACATTTCATGTCGAAGAAATTCATCATTTCAAAGTATTCATTCTGACATTTGCACATCCCAAGCGGTCAATAAGAACAGCAGACTGTCTGATTTCA
>NC_088407.1:74244110-74254110 GCF_034236695.1 Oncorhynchus nerka | reverse complement strand
AAGTTGATTGGGGGCTCTGGTGGAAAGGGGCAAGTGTGTTGAGCCATGGGACAAATCTTAGTGCAGGGGTGGCAGTCCTTTTTGCACCGGGTCTGGCTGTAAAAATTTGCTCCTCAAAGGAGGTGTGTAGGGGTAGGTTGCTTGTTGTTAAAGCAGAAATTAACAACATGGTTTTTGTCTTTATAAATGTGTATGCGCCTAACACAGGGAGAGAAAGAGGGTTCTATTTGGGAGTCTTAGACAGGAACTCTCACAAGTAGCGCCTGAGGAGACGCTGGTGATCGGAGGTGACTGGAACTGTACAATGGATTTTACAAAAGACAGAAATGGGGAAGAGCCTCATTCAGTGTCAGTGGGAGTGTTAAGGGACATCTTTAATCAGTTTGACCTAGTGGATGTTTGGAGAACTAAACATCCAAACACAAGACAGTATACGTGGGTGAAGGTTTTTGGGGCTAGGGTGAGTGCAGCTCGACTTGATCGTTTTTACATGTCCAGGAATCAGAGCAATAGGCTGCTGGGTGCTACCATTCTCCCAGTGGGGTTTTCGGATCACCACATAACCATGGCTCGGCTGTCTATTTCACCAGGGCCCCGGCAGGCATCTTATTGGAAGTTCAATGTAAAGCTCTTACAAGATGCCACCTTTTGCTCAGGTTTCCAGACTTTTTGGGAAAGATGGGGGCAGCGAAGAGAGGAGTATGAGTCTCTGAGTCAATGGTGGGATGTGGGGAAAGTGCAAATTCGGCTTTTCTGTCAACAGTACACAGCTCTCTCATCCTCAGAGGCTAGGAGAGTATTGGGGGAACTAGAGCGGTGTATTAGTGAGATGGAGGTAGAGATGGTGGGGCAAGGCAATGTAGGCCTCCAGGCTAACTTAGCCGAATTACGTAGGGACCTGGGCAGTTTTTTCCAGGTTAAAGCAAAGGGAGCACTTGTAAGAGCTAGGTTCTCCATGCTCAAGGAGATGGATGCTCCCAGCTCCTTCTTCTTTGGTTTGGAAAGACAGAGCAGTGATGCCAAGGGTATGCATTGTCTACGGCTGTCTGATGGGAGGGTGACCTCTGTGGTGGGGGAGATGCGGGAGCGGACTGTGGAGTTTTATACTGAATTGTATAGGGCAGAAATGTGTGATCCTATGTGTGCTCAGGTCTTGTTCGAAGGACTCCCTAAGCTCTCTCGGGCACAGAGGGATGAAATGGACATTCCTCTGTTGTCACATGAACTGGCAGAGGCAGTAACCCAGATGTCCCCCGGTCGTGCACCCGGGGTCGATGGACTTCCAGTGGAATTTTACAAAAAATTCTGGGGAACAATTGGACAGGATTTCTTTTGCGTGTTGCGTGAATGCGTCGGGGTAGGAGAGTTGCCGATGAGCTGCCGTCGGGCGGCTCTGACTCTCCTGCCCAAAAAGGGGACTTGTGTGAACTTAAGAACTGGAGGCCTGTGGCATTACTCTGTGCGGACTACAAGATTTTTGCCAAGGTCCTCTCTAACAGACTGAAGTCCCATCTGGACTCTATAATACACAAGGACCAGACATATTGTGTACCGGGACGCTCAATCACGGACAACTTGTTCTTGATTAGGGACATGTTGGACTTGTCGAGAGGTTCTAATGTGAACTTTGGACTGGTCTCTTTAGATCAAGAGAAGGCTTTTGATAGAGTGGATCATGAGTATCTGTTTAATGTGATGTCTGTGTTTGGGTTTGGGAAGAGTTTTGTGACCTGTGTGAAGCTGTTGTATGCTGGGGCGTCATGTATGGTTAAGGTGGGAGGGGGCTCAGTAGGCCAGTCTGGGTGAGACGGGATTAGACAAGGATGCCCTCTATCTGGGCAGCTGTACACACTAGCCATTGAGCCTTTTTTAGGACTGCTACGCAGGAGACTGCGGGGAGTGTGCTGGACAGGCATGGATGTGGTGACAGGAATAGCAGTCTCAGCATATGCAGATGATGTTTCTGTGATGGTCAGGGATGGGCAAGATATGCAGGAACTAGAGACCAGTCTGAAGGTGTACGAGGGAGCTTCATCAGCTAAGGTAAACTGGGAAAGAGCAAAGCTCTGTTATGTGGGGCATGGGGGATAGGGCTCCTCCTCTGCTTCCAGGGGGTTTGCAGTGGGGTTGTGAAGGGCTTAAAGTGTTGGGGGTGTACCTGGGCTCGGAGAGGTGGGTCAGCAAGAACTGGGAGGGGCTGTCACAGGCAGTGGTGTCAAGACTGGCCAGGTGGAGGTGGCTCCTGTCCCAAGTGTCATATAGAGGGAGGGTGCTGATAATCAACAACCTGGTGGCATCTTCCTTGTGGCATAAACTGGCTGTCCTCAACCCCCCGCCGGTCTGCTTGCAGACCTGCAACGCAAGCTGGTGGACTTCTTTTGGTCGGGACATCACTGGCTGAAGGCAGCAGTTTTGTACATGACCGTCCACGAAGGAGGACAGGGCCTGGTGGAACTGGAGAGCAGGATGGCTGCTTTCCGACTAAAGGCGGTGCAGAGACTGCTGTACCACACTGATGTTGGCTGGAGGGAACCAGCATGCGCTGCTGAGGAGAGCTGGCGGATTAGGGTTGGACCGGCAGCTGTTCCTCATGAAGCTGGAGAGGCTGAGTACAGCAGGTCTCTCAGAGTTTTACTCTGCGGTGCTGAGGGCCTGGCAGCTGCTAAGACCCACACGAGAAGGGGGTGTGGAGCCTGGGCAGTGGGTGTGGGAGGAGCCTATCTTCCACAACCCAGCCATCCCTTTGAGATCGGTTCAGTCGGCCAACCTGCAGAGGCAACTGATGGCAGGGGGTTTACAAAGGCTGGGTGACCTGAGACTGCTGGGAGAGGAGGGGTGGAAAACCCCGGAGGTCTTGGCGCAACAAACAGGAATAACGTCTCTTAGGCTGCTGGAGAGATTCCTGGAGGAGGTCCAGGAGGCACTGTCTGAGCCGGTAAGGGGGTGTTTGAGAGGCCAAAGGGAGAGGGGCCACCAATGTTCCCGCCACTGCAGGTGACGGCAGAGACTGGAGACTGGCAAGGGGGTCTGGAGGACTTGTTAGATTTTAACACTCCGAGCCTGGGGGAGTTTGAGGGGTGGGAGGTAAAGCCCTCTACAACCTCTGTGTTAAGGTTAGGAGCATTAGAAGCCTAACAGGAGTGAAGGCACATCAGTGGCAGGGGGTATGTGGGGCGGAGAGTATGGTGGGTTTTAGATGGAGGGCGCTCTACAAACCCCCAGTACCAAAGAGGTCAGGGGACCTCCAGTGGAGGGTTCTTCATGGAGCCCTGGCCACTAACAGCTGGTTGGCACGGGTTGATCCGGGAATTGGGCAGGGGTGTCCTTTCTGTCAAATGAAAGAAACTGTAATTCATGTGTTTTCTGTGTGCACCAGGTTAATGCCATTAATGTCTCTGTTGGAATGTCTGTGTGACAGGTTGGGGGTGGTTTTTGCTGTTGGGATGTTTATAATGGGATACAGGTATTCGAGTAAGGAGAAAGAAAAATGTGTTTTGTTGAATTTTCTGTTTGCTCAGGCAAAGTTAGCTATTTGGCTAACAAGGAGGAACAGGGTCAAAGGTGGGGGGATAACAGACCCTTTACTACTGTTTAATGGGATGGTCTCTGCGCGCCTTAGGGTTGAGTTTGAGTTCTATAAAATGATCAAATGTGTGGAGATGTTTGAGGAGATATGGTGTGTTGGGGGGGCTGTCTGTATTGCTGGGGAAGATGTTTTGGATATACGGTTGTAGGAGAGGTTTTTGTGTATGGTGATTTGTACAGGATATATTTTTATTTTTTTATTTTAGGAGTGGGGGGTGAGTTTTAAATGAATTGAGAATGTTTCAATAAAGAAAGACCAAAAGTCAAAAAAGTCTCTCTCTCTCTCTCTCTGTCTGCTGGAGCATCCAACCCTCCAACCCCCTGTTATCACAGTTTCTCTCTCTCCCTCCCTCTCTGTCTCTCTCTCTCTCTCTCTCCTCTCTCTCTCTCTCTGTCTCTCTCTCTCTCTCTCTCTCTCTCTTCTGCTGGAGCTCTCCAACCCTCCAACCCCCTGTTATCACAGTTTCTCTCTCTCCCTCCCTCTCTGTCTCTCTCCCTATCTCTCTCTCTCTCTCTCTATTTCTCTCTCTCTGCCTCTCAGCCTCCCTCCAACCCCTGTTATCACTTTCTCTCTGTCTCTCTCTTTCTCTCTCCTCTCTGTCTCTCTCTCTCTCTGTCTCTCTCTCTCTCTCTCTCTCTCTCTCTCTCTCTTTATTTCTGGAGCATCCAACCCTCTAACCCCTGTTATCACAGTCTCTCTCTCTCTCTCTCTCTCTCTCTCTCTCTCTCTCTCTCTCTCTCTCTCTCTCTCTCTCTCTCTGCTGGAGCATCCAACCTCCAACCCCCTGTTATCACAGTTTCTCTCTCTCTCTCCTCTCTGTCTCTCTCTCTCTCTCTCCCTCTCTCTCTCTCCCTCTCTCTCTCTCTCTGTCTCTCTCTCTCTCCCTCTCTCTCTGTCTGCTGGAGCATCCAACCCTCTCAACCCCTGTTATCTTTATTTCTCTCTCTCTCTCTCCCTCTCTGTCTCTCTCCCTCTCTCTCTCTCTCTCTCTCTCTCTCTGCCTGCTGGAGCAGCTTTACCCTCCAACCCCTGTTATCACAGTTTCTCTCTTTCTCTCTCTCTCTTCTCCCTCTCTGTCTCTCTCTCTCTGTCTCTCTCTCTCTCTCTCTCTCTCTCTCTCTCTCTCTGTCTGCTGGAGCATCCAACCTCTCTAACCCCCTCTTATTTCAGTCTCTCTCTCTCTCTCTCTCTCTCTCTCTCTCTCTCGGTGCATGCTGGGTGTTTTTGGAGTTTGAGTGTTTGGTGTGGAAAGCTCTATCCTAACTAACTTTCTTGATTCTTTTCTTTACATGTTATTTTCTATGGTGGAGGGTTAATGCAATATTTGTTTTTAGCGGTATCCAAAGTTTTTTTTTTCAAAGTTAGGGTGGAAGAGGACAGAGTAACTTTCCGGGGGTGGAAGGTGTAGTGTGCGCAATGGCTTCTCAGCCTAGCGCGGACGAGACGCTGTCGATACAGCATGGATTCAGGTGTGTTCCTGAGAACGGAGTTAAGGTGGAGGAGGTTCTGCTCAGGTCGGTGAACAGGTAGGAGCTGAGTTTATACATTCTGCTTCTAGAATGAACAAAGCTGTGGTTGTGTTCATGAAAAGGGCAAATTTGGTCGGTAGGCTAATTGCTAGCGGAATATTTGTAAGAGATGTGTTGGTGTCAATTTCACCTCTCTCTACCCCTTCAACAAGAGTTGTAGTGGCAAATTTGCCTCCGTTTATTACGGACGATCAAATTAGGAAAGAGCTGAGTCGTTTTGGTAAGTTTGCTAGCGGTTTCCGTGTACTGTCAGCAGGTTTTCAGGCAGATGCCGTTAAGCACGTTGTTTCGTTCAGGAGGCAAGTGTTTATGTTTCTGAACAATAATGAGCAACAGCTAAATGTGCATTTCAAAGTGAGGCATGGGGAGGGGCTCTATGCAGGTTTTGCCAGCACAGATAGTCTACGGTGTTTTGAATGTGGGGATTTGGGGCACAAGAGCTTTGCGTGCCCACATAAAGGCCATAGACGGAGTGAGGGTGCAAGTGGGGAAATCGAGGTCAAAATGCAGGGGGTAAGGAGATGCAGACAGCAGAGGCTGGGCCTAGTCAGTCTAGAGATGGTGGTGTAGATGAGGCTGGGGCTAGTCAGGCTAGAGATGGTGGAGAAGCAGAGGCTGGGTCTAGTCAGGCTAGAGATGGTGGGGTAGCTGAGGCTGGGCCTAGACATGCTATGGAGGGTGGTGCAGATGATGCTGGGCCTAGTCATGCTATGGAGGGTGGTGTAGCTGAGGCTGGCCCTAGTCATGCTATGGAGGGTGGTGTAGCTGAGGCTGGCCCTAGTCATGCTATAGAGGGTGGTGCAGATGATACTGCGTCTAGTCAGGTTATTCTAGTGGATGAGGAGAGTATAGTGGGGAAGTGTAAGAGATTAGGGGGAGGAGGAGGGTGTCAAGAGGAAAAGGAAAAAGGATGTGGATAAAGGTACCATGGAAATGTTGCCTGTTGCTGTGGGTGAGGCCCTAAACAGAGAGAAAGGGCAGGTGGTCAGGGTGGGAGATAGAGAAGAGGAGGAAAGTGAGTCTGAGGAAGAGGATGAGGAGTTATTTTTTTCAGACTCCTCTTCAATTGGCCCGGAGCTGACAGCCAGTCAACCAGAGGGGTCTAAGTACACGTTGAGAGAACTGACAAGGTTCCTGAATGAGACTAAGGGGAAAAAAAGTTAATCTTGAGACTTTTTTCCTGATCCTAGAAAGTTTGTAAGATCAGTACAACATGCTATGAGAAATGAGGGGCATGGTGCCCTCTCACCCAGGAAACGGTTTAGGTTGAGGAAGTGGGTCACAATAGTGCGTAAAGGTTTACCTTCAGACACTGTTTAAATGTTTAATTTCTTACTGACACTGGGGCTTTTTGAGCTTTGCTATTGGTCTATTTCTCTGCTGGCTTTTCTCCCACTTCTTATGGAGACTCTTCGGGTAGGCTCGCTCAATATAAATGGCGCCAGAGATGCGGGAAAGAGGAGTGTGTTGGGTGAATATGTAAAACAAAAAAAGTACAGGTGTTGTTTCTGCAGGAGACTCATAGTGATGTGGTGAATGAAGTTGATTGGGGGCTCTGGTGGAAAGGGGCAAGTGTGTTGAGCCATGGGACAAATCTTAGTGCAGGGGTGGCAGTCCTTTTTGCACCGGGTCTGGCTGTAAAATTTGCTCCTCAAAGGAGGTGTGTAGGGGTAGGTTGCTTGTTGTTAAAGCAGAAATTAACAACATGGTTTTTGTCTTTATAAATGTGTATGCGCCTAACACAGGGAGAGAAAGAGGGGTTCTATTTGGGAGTCTTAGACAGGAACTCTCACAAGTAGCGCCTGAGGAGACGCTGGTGATCGGAGGTGACTGGAACTGTACAATGGATTTTACAAAAGACAGAAATGGGGAAGAGCCTCATTCAGTGTCAGTGGGAGTGTTAAGGGACATCTTTAATCAGTTTGACCTAGTGGATGTTTGGAGAACTAAACATCCAAACACAAGACAGTATACGTGGGTGAAGGTTTTTGGGGCTAGGGTGAGTGCAGCTCGACTTGATCGTTTTTACATGTCCAGGAATCAGAGCAATAGGCTGCTGGGTGCTACCATTCTCCCAGTGGGGTTTTCGGATCACCACATAACCATGGCTCGGCTGTCTATTTCACCAGGGCCCCGGCAGGCATCTTATTGGAAGTTCAATGTAAAGCTCTTACAAGATGCCACCTTTTGCTCAGGTTTCCAGACTTTTGGGAAAGATGGGGGCAGCGAAGAGAGGAGTATGAGTCTCTGAGTCAATGGTGGGATGTGGGGAAAGTGCAAATTCGGCTTTTCTGTCAACAGTACACAGCTCTCTCATCCTCAGAGGCTAGGAGAGTATTGGGGGAACTAGAGCGGTGTATTAGTGAGATGGAGGTAGAGATGGTGGGGCAAGGCAATGTAGGCCTCCAGGCTAACTTAGCCGAATACGTAGGGACCTGGGCAGTTTTTTCCAGGTTAAAGCAAAGGGAGCACTTGTAAGAGCTAGGTTCTCCATGCTCAAGGAGATGGATGCTCCCAGCTCCTTCTTCTTTGGTTTGGAAAGACAGAGCAGTGATGCCAAGGGTATGCATTGTCTACGGCTGTCTGATGGGAGGGTGACCTCTGTGGTGGGGGAGATGCGGGAGCGGACTGTGGAGTTTTATACTGAATTGTATAGGGCAGAAATGTGTGATCCTATGTGTGCTCAGGTCTTGTTCGAAGGACTCCCTAAGCTCTCTCGGGCACAGAGGGATGAAATGGACATTCCTCTGTTGTCACATGAACTGGCAGAGGCAGTAACCCAGATGTCCCCCGGTCGTGCACCCGGGGTCGATGGACTTCCAGTGGAATTTTACAAAAATTCTGGGGAACAATTGGACAGGATTTCTTTTGCGTGTTGCGTGAATGCGTCGGGGTAGGAGAGTTGCCGATGAGCTGCCGTCGGGCGGCTCTGACTCTCCTGCCCAAAAAAGGGACTTGTGTGAACTTAAGAACTGGAGGCCTGTGGCATTACTCTGTGCGGACTACAAGATTTTTGCCAAGGTCCTCTCTAACAGACTGAAGTCCCATCTGGACTCTATAATACACAAGGACCAGACATATTGTGTACCGGGACGCTCAATCACGGACAACTTGTTCTTGATTAGGGACATGTTGGACTTGTCGAGAGGTTCTAATGTGAACTTTGGACTGGTCTCTTTAGATCAAGAGAAGGCTTTTGATAGAGTGGATCATGAGTATCTGTTTAATGTGATGTCTGTGTTTGGGTTTGGGAAGAGTTTTGTGACCTGTGTGAAGCTGTTGTATGCTGGGGCGTCATGTATGGTTAAGGTGGGAGGGGGCTCAGTAGGCCAGTCTGGGTGAGACGGGGATTAGACAAGGATGCCCTCTATCTGGGCAGCTGTACACACTAGCCATTGAGCCTTTTTTAGGACTGCTACGCAGGAGACTGCGGGGAGTGTGCTGGACAGGCATGGATGTGGTGACAGGAATAGCAGTCTCAGCATATGCAGATGATGTTTCTGTGATGGTCAGGGATGAGCAAGATATGCAGGAACTAGAGACCAGTCTGAAGGTGTACGAGGGAGCTTCATCAGCTAAGGTAAACTGGGGAAAGAGCAAAGCTCTGTTATGTGGGGCATGGGGGATAGGGCTCCTCCTCTGCTTCCAGGGGTTTGCAGTGGGGTTGTGAAGGGCTTAAAGTGTTGGGGGTGTACCTGGGCTCGGAGAGGTGGGTCAGCAAGAACTGGGAGGGGCTGTCACAGGCAGTGGTGTCAAGACTGGCCAGGTGGAGGTGGCTCCTGTCCCAAGTGTCATATAGAGGAGGGTGCTGATAATCAACAACCTGGTGGCATCTTCCTTGTGGCATAAACTGGCTGTCCTCAACCCCCCGCCGGTCTGCTTGCAGACCTGCAACGCAAGCTGGTGGACTTCTTTTGGTCGGGACATCACTGGCTGAAGGCAGCAGTTTTGTACATGACCGTACACGAAGGAGGACAGGGCCTGGTGGAACTGGAGAGCAGGATGGCTGCTTTCCGACTAAAGGCGGTGCAGAGACTGCTGTACCACACTGATGTTGGCTGGAGGGAACCAGCATGCGCTGCTGAGGAGAGCTGGCGGATTAGGGTTGGACCGGCAGCTGTTCCTCATGAAGCTGGAGAGGCTGAGTACAGCAGGTCTCTCAGAGTTTTACTCTGCGGTGCTGAGGGCCTGGCAGCTGCTAAGACCCACACGAGAAGGGGTGTGGAGCCTGGGCAGTGGGTGTGGGAGGAGCCTATCTTCCACAACCCAGCCATCCCTTTGAGATCGGTTCAGTCGGCCAACCTGCAGAGGCAACTGATGGCAGGGGGTTTACAAAGGCTGGGTGACCTGAGACTGCTGGGAGAGGAGGGGTGGAAAACCCCGGAGGTCTTGGCGCAACAAACAGGAATAACGTCTCTTAGGCTGCTGGAGAGATTCCTGGAGGAGGTCCAGGAGGCACTGTCTG
Source organism: Oncorhynchus nerka (assembly GCF_034236695.1). NCBI lineage: Eukaryota > Metazoa > Chordata > Actinopteri > Salmoniformes > Salmonidae > Oncorhynchus > Oncorhynchus nerka. Next base: position 74,244,530 of record NC_088407.1, on the reverse strand, counting down.
AGCCGGTAAGGGGGTGTTTGAGAGGCCAAAGGGAGAGGGGCCACCAATGTTCCCGCCACTGCAGGTGACGGCAGAGACTGGAGACTGGCAAGGGGGTCTGGAGGACTTGTTAGATTTTAACACTCCGAGCCTGGGGAGTTTGAGGGGGTGGGAGGTAAAGCCCTCTACAACCTCTGTGTTAAGGTTAGGAGCATTAGAAGCCTAACAGGAGTGAAGGCACATCAGTGGCAGGGGGTATGTGGGGCGGAGAGTATGGTGGGTTTTAGATGGAGGGCGCTCTACAAACCCCCAGTACCAAAGAGGTCAGGGGACCTCCAGTGGAGGGTTCTTCATGGAGCCCTGGCCACTAACAGCTGGTTGGCACGGGTTGATCCGGGAATTGGGCAGGGGTGTCCTTTCTGTCAAATGAAAGAAACTGTA
>NC_088407.1:74234110-74239110 GCF_034236695.1 Oncorhynchus nerka | reverse complement strand
AGCGGTATCCAAAGTTTTTTTTTTTTTCAAAGTTAGGGTGGAAGAGGACAGAGTAACTTTCCGGGGGGGTGGAAGGTGTAGTGTGCGCAATGGCTTCTCAGCCTAGCTGCGGACGAGACGCTGTCGATACAGCATGGATTCAGGTGTGTTCCTGAGAACGGAGTTAAGGTGGAGGAGGTTCTGCTCGCGGTCGGTGAACAGGTAGGAGCTGAGTTTATACATTCTGCTTCTAGAATGAACAAAGCTGTGGTTGTGTTCATGAAAAGGGCAAATTTGGTCGGTAGGCTAATTGCTAGCGGAATATTTGTAAGAGATGTGTTGGTGTCAATTTCACCTCTCTCTACCCCTTCAACAAGAGTTGTAGTGGCAAATTTGCCTCCGTTTATTACGGACGATCAAATTAGGAAAGAGCTGAGTCGTTTTGGTAAGTTTGCTAGCGGTTTCCGTGTACTGTCAGCAGGTTTTCAGGCAGATGCCGTTAAGCACGTTGTTTCGTTCAGGAGGCAAGTGTTTATGTTTCTGAACAATAATGAGCAACAGCTAAATGTGCATTTCAAAGTGAGGCATGGGGAGGGGCTCTATGCAGGTTTTGCCAGCACAGATAGTCTACGGTGTTTTGAATGTGGGGATTTGGGGCACAAGAGCTTTGCGTGCCCACATAAAGGCCATAGACGGAGTGAGGGTGCAAGTGGGGGAAATCGAGGTCAAAATGCAGGGGGAAGGAGATGCAGACAGCAGAGGCTGGGCCTAGTCAGTCTAGAGATGGTGGTGTAGATGAGGCTGGGTCTAGAGAGATGGTGGTGTAGATGAGGCTGGGGCTAGTCAGGCTAGAGATGGTGGAGAAGCAGAGGCTGGGTCTAGTCAGGCTAGAGATGGTGGGGTAGCTGAGGCTGGGCCTAGACATGCTATGGAGGGTGGTGCAGATGATGCTGGGCCTAGTCATGCTATGGAGGGTGGTGTAGCTGAGGCTGGCCCTAGTCATGCTATGGAGGGTGGTGTAGCTGAGGCTGGCCCTAGTCATGCTATAGAGGGTGGTGCAGATGATACTGCGTCTAGTCAGGTTATTCTAGTGGATGAGGAGAGTATAGTGGGGAAGTGTAAGAGATTAGGGGGAGGAGGAGGGTGTCAAGAGGAAAAGGAAAAAGGATGTGGATAAAGGTACCATGGAAATGTTGCCTGTTGCTGTGGGTGAGGCCCTAAACAGAGAGAAAGGGCAGGTGGTCAGGGTGGGAGATAGAGAAGAGGAGGAAAGTGAGTCTGAGGAAGAGGATGAGGAGTTATTTTTTTCAGACTCCTCTTCAATTGGCCCGGAGCTGACAGCCAGTCAACCAGAGGGGTCTAAGTACACGTTGAGAGAACTGACAAGGTTCCTGAATGAGACTAAGGGGAAAAAAGTTAATCTTGAGACTTTTTTCCTGATCCTAGAAAGTTTGTAAGATCAGTACAACATGCTATGAGAAATGAGGGGCATGGTGCCCTCTCACCCAGGAAACGGTTTAGGTTGAGGAAGTGGGTCACAATAGTGCGTAAAGGTTTACCTTCAGACACTGTTTAAATGTTTAATTTCTTACTGACACTGGGGCTTTTTGAGCTTTGCTATTGGTCTATTTCTCTGCTGGCTTTTCTCCCACTTCTTATGGAGACTCTTCGGGTAGGCTCGCTCAATATAAATGGCGCCAGAGATGCGGGAAAGAGGAGTGTGTTGGGTGAATATGTAAAACAAAAAAAAGTACAGGTGTTGTTTCTGCAGGAGACTCATAGTGATGTGGTGAATGAAGTTGATTGGGGGCTCTGGTGGAAAGGGGCAAGTGTGTTGAGCCATGGGACAAATCTTAGTGCAGGGGTGGCAGTCCTTTTTGCACCGGGTCTGGCTGTAAAATTTGCTCCTCAAAGGAGGTGTGTAGGGGTAGGTTGCTTGTTGTTAAAGCAGAAATTAACAACATGGTTTTTGTCTTTATAAATGTGTATGCGCCTAACACAGGGAGAGAAAGAGGGGTTCTATTTGGGAGTCTTAGACAGGAACTCTCACAAGTAGCGCCTGAGGAGACGCTGGTGATCGGAGGTGACTGGAACTGTACAATGGATTTTACAAAAGACAGAAATGGGGAAGAGCCTCATTCAGTGTCAGTGGGAGTGTTAAGGGACATCTTTAATCAGTTTGACCTAGTGGATGTTTGGAGAACTAAACATCCAAACACAAGACAGTATACGTGGGTGAAGGTTTTTGGGGCTAGGGTGAGTGCAGCTCGACTTGATCGTTTTTACATGTCCAGGAATCAGAGCAATAGGCTGCTGGGTGCTACCATTCTCCCAGTGGGGTTTTCGGATCACCACATAACCATGGCTCGGCTGTCTATTTCACCAGGCCCCGGCAGGCATCTTATTGGAAGTTCAATGTAAAGCTCTTACAAGATGCCACCTTTTGCTCAGGTTTCCAGACTTTTTGGGAAAGATGGGGGCAGCGAAGAGAGGAGTATGAGTCTCTGAGTCAATGGTGGGATGTGGGGAAAGTGCAAATTCGGCTTTTCTGTCAACAGTACACAGCTCTCTCATCCTCAGAGGCTAGGAGAGTATTGGGGGAACTAGAGCGGTGTATTAGTGAGATGGAGGTAGAGATGGTGGGGCAAGGCAATGTAGGCCTCCAGGCTAACTTAGCCGACTACGTAGGGACCTGGGCAGTTTTTTCCAGGTTAAAGCAAAGGGAGCACTTGTAAGAGCTAGGTTCTCCATGCTCAAGGAGATGGATGCTCCCAGCTCCTTCTTCTTTGGTTTGGAAAGACAGAGCAGTGATGCCAAGGGTATGCATTGTCTACGGCTGTCTGATGGGAGGGTGACCTCTGTGGTGGGGGAGATGCGGGAGCGGACTGTGGAGTTTTATACTGAATTGTATAGGGCAGAAATGTGTGATCCTATGTGTGCTCAGGTCTTGTTCGAAGGACTCCTAAGCTCTCTCGGGCACAGAGGGATGAAATGGACATTCCTCTGTTGTCACATGAACTGGCAGAGGCAGTAACCCAGATGTCCCCCGGTCGTGCACCCGGGTCGATGGACTTCCAGTGGAATTTTACAAAAATTCTGGGGAACAATTGGACAGGATTTCTTTGCGTGTTGCGTGAATGCGTCGGGGTAGGAGAGTTGCCGATGAGCTGCCGTCGGGCGGCTCTGACTCTCCTGCCCAAAAAAGGGGACTTGTGTGAACTTAAGAACTGGAGGCCTGTGGCATTACTCTGTGCGGACTACAAGATTTTTGCCAAGGTCCTCTCTAACAGACTGAAGTCCCATCTGGACTCTATAATACACAAGGACCAGACATATTGTGTACCGGGACGCTCAATCACGGACAACTTGTTCTTGATTAGGGACATGTTGGACTTGTCGAGAGGTTCTAATGTGAACTTTGGACTGGTCTCTTTAGATCAAGAGAAGGCTTTTGATAGAGTGGATCATGAGTATCTGTTTAATGTGATGTCTGTGTTTGGGTTTGGGAAGAGTTTTGTGACCTGTGTGAAGCTGTTGTATGCTGGGGCGTCATGTATGGTTAAGGTGGGAGGGGGCTCAGTAGGCCAGTCTGGGTGAGACGGGGATTAGACAAGGATGCCCTCTATCTGGGCAGCTGTACACACTAGCCATTGAGCCTTTTTTAGGACTGCTACGCAGGAGACTGCGGGGAGTGTGCTGGACAGGCATGGATGTGGTGACAGGAATAGCAGTCTCAGCATATGCAGATGATGTTTCTGTGATGGTCAGGGATGGGCAAGATATGCAGGAACTAGAGACCAGTCTGAAGGTGTACGAGGGAGCTTCATCAGCTAAGGTAAACTGGGGAAAGAGCAAAGCTCTGTTATGTGGGGCATGGGGGGATAGGGCTCCTCCTCTGCTTCCAGGGGGTTTGCAGTGGGGTTGTGAAGGGCTTAAAGTGTTGGGGGTGTACCTGGGCTCGGAGAGGTGGGTCAGCAAGAACTGGGAGGGGCTGTCACAGGCAGTGGTGTCAAGACTGGCCAGGTGGAGGTGGCTCCTGTCCCAAGTGTCATATAGAGGGAGGGTGCTGATAATCAACAACCTGGTGGCATCTTCCTTGTGGCATAAACTGGCTGTCCTCAACCCCCCCCGCCGGTCTGCTTGCAGACCTGCAACGCAAGCTGGTGGACTTCTTTTGGTCGGGACATCACTGGCTGAAGGCAGCAGTTTTGTACATGACCGTCCACGAAGGAGGACAGGGCCTGGTGGAACTGGAGAGCAGGATGGCTGCTTTCCGACTAAAGGCGGTGCAGAGACTGCTGTACCACACTGATGTTGGCTGGAGGGAACCAGCATGCGCGCTGCTGAGGAGAGCTGGCGGATTAGGGTTGGACCGGCAGCTGTTCCTCATGAAGCTGGAGAGGCTGAGTACAGCAGGTCTCTCAGAGTTTTACTCTGCGGTGCTGAGGGCCTGGCAGCTGCTAAGACCCACACGAGAAGGGGTGTGGAGCCTGGGCAGTGGGTGTGGGAGGAGCCTATCTTCCACAACCCAGCCATCCCTTTGAGATCGGTTCAGTCGGCCAACCTGCAGAGGCAACTGATGGCAGGGGGTTTACAAAGGCTGGGTGACCTGAGACTGCTGGGAGAGGAGGGGTGGAAAACCCCGGAGGTCTTGGCGCAACAAACAGGAATAACGTCTCTTAGGCTGCTGGAGAGATTCCTGGAGGAGGTCCAGGAGGCACTGTCTGAGCCGGTAAGGGGGTGTTTGAGAGGCCAAAGGGAGAGGGGCCACCAATGTTCCCGCCACTGCAGGTGACGGCAGAGACTGGAGACTGGCAAGGGGGTCTGGAGGACTTGTTAGATTTTAACACTCCGAGCCTGGGGAGTTTGAGGGGGTGGGAGGTAAAGCCCTCTACAACCTCTGTGTTAAGGTTAGGAGCATTAGAAGCCTAACAGGAGTGAAGGCACATCAGTGGCAGGGGGTATGTGGGGCGGAGAGTATGGTGGGTTTTAGATGGAGGGCGCTCTACAAACCCCCAGTA
>NC_088407.1:74226610-74229110 GCF_034236695.1 Oncorhynchus nerka | reverse complement strand
ACCATTCTCCCAGTGGGGTTTTCGGATCACCACATAACCATGGCTCGGCTGTCTATTTCACCAGGGCCCCGGCAGGCATCTTATTGGAAGTTCAATGTAAAGCTCTTACAAGATGCCACCTTTTGCTCAGGTTTCCAGACTTTTTGGGAAAGATGGGGGCAGCGAAGAGAGGAGTATGAGTCTCTGAGTCAATGGTGGGATGTGGGGAAAGTGCAAATTCGGCTTTTCTGTCAACAGTACACAGCTCTCTCATCCTCAGAGGCTAGGAGAGTATTGGGGAACTAGAGCGGTGTATTAGTGAGATGGAGGTAGAGATGGTGGGGCAAGGCAATGTAGGCCTCCAGGCTAACTTAGCCGACTACGTAGGGACCTGGGCAGTTTTTTCCAGGTTAAAGCAAAGGAGCACTTGTAAGAGCTAGGTTCTCCATGCTCAAGGAGATGGATGCTCCCAGCTCCTTCTTCTTTGGTTTGGAAAGACAGAGCAGTGATGCCAAGGGTATGCATTGTCTACGGCTGTCTGATGGGAGGGTGACCTCTGTGGTGGGGGAGATGCGGGAGCGGACTGTGGAGTTTTATACTGAATTGTATAGGGCAGAAATGTGTGATCCTATGTGTGCTCAGGTCTTGTTCGAAGGACTCCCTAAGCTCTCTCGGGCACAGAGGGATGAAATGGACATTCCTCTGTTGTCACATGAACTGGCAGAGGCAGTAACTCAGATGTCCCCGGTCGTGCACCCGGGGTCGATGGACTTCCAGTGGAATTTTACAAAAATTCTGGGGAACAATTGGACAGGATTTCTTTTGCGTGTTGCGTGAATGCGTCGGGGTAGGAGAGTTGCCGATGAGCTGCCGTCGGGCGGCTCTGACTCTCCTGCCCAAAAAGGGGACTTGTGTGAACTTAAGAACTGGAGGCCTGTGGCATTACTCTGTGCGGACTACAAGATTTTTGCCAAGGTCCTCTCTAACAGACTGAAGTCCCATCTGGACTCTATAATACACAAGGACCAGACATATTGTGTACCGGGACGCTCAATCACGGACAACTTGTTCTTGATTAGGGACATGTTGGACTTGTCGAGAGGTTCTAATGTGAACTTTGGACTGGTCTCTTTAGATCAAGAGAAGGCTTTTGATAGAGTGGATCATGAGTATCTGTTTAATGTGATGTCTGTGTTTGGGTTTGGGAAGAGTTTTGTGACCTGTGTGAAGCTGTTGTATGCTGGGGCGTCATGTATGGTTAAGGTGGGAGGGGGCTCAGTAGGCCAGTCTGGGTGAGACGGGGGATTAGACAAGGATGCCCTCTATCTGGGCAGCTGTACACACTAGCCATTGAGCCTTTTTTAGGACTGCTACGCAGGAGACTGCGGGGAGTGTGCTGGACAGGCATGGATGTGGTGACAGGAATAGCAGTCTCAGCATATGCAGATGATGTTTCTGTGATGGTCAGGGATGAGCAAGATATGCAGGAACTAGAGACCAGTCTGAAGGTGTACGAGGGAGCTTCATCAGCTAAGGTAAACTGGGGAAAGAGCAAAGCTCTGTTATGTGGGGCATGGGGGATAGGGCTCCTCCTCTGCTTCCAGGGGTTTGCAGTGGGGTTGTGAAGGGCTTAAAGTGTTGGGGGTGTACCTGGGCTCGGAGAGGTGGGTCAGCAAGAACTGGGAGGGGCTGTCACAGGCAGTGGTGTCAAGACTGGCCAGGTGGAGGTGGCTCCTGTCCCAAGTGTCATATAGAGGAGGGTGCTGATAATCAACAACCTGGTGGCATCTTCCTTGTGGCATAAACTGGCTGTCCTCAACCCCCGCCGGTCTGCTTGCAGACCTGCAACGCAAGCTGGTGGACTTCTTTTGGTCGGGACATCACTGGCTGAAGGCAGCAGTTTTGTACATGACCGTCCACGAAGGAGGACAGGGCCTGGTGGAACTGGAGAGCAGGATGGCTGCTTTCCGACTAAAGGCGGTGCAGAGACTGCTGTACCACACTGATGTTGGCTGGAGGGAACCAGCATGCGCTGCTGAGGAGAGCTGGCGGATTAGGGTTGGACCGGCAGCTGTTCCTCATGAAGCTGGAGAGGCTGAGTACAGCAGGTCTCTCAGAGTTTTACTCTGCGGTGCTGAGGGCCTGGCAGCTGCTAAGACCCACACGAGAAGGGGGTGTGGAGCCTGGGCAGTGGGTGTGGGAGGAGCCTATCTTCCACAACCCAGCCATCCCTTTGAGATCGGTTCAGTCGGCCAACCTGCAGAGGCAACTGATGGCAGGGGGTTTACAAAGGCTGGGTGACCTGAGACTGCTGGGAGAGGAGGGGTGGAAAACCCCGGAGGTCTTGGCGCAACAAACAGGAATAACGTCTCTTAGGCTGCTGGAGAGATTCCTGGAGGAGGTCCAGGAGGCACTGTCTGAGTCGGTAAGGGGGTGTTTGAGAGGCCAAAGGGAGAGGGGCCACCAATGTTCCCGCCACTGCAGGTGACGGCAGAGACTGGAGACTGGCAAGGGGGTCTGG
>NC_088407.1:74209110-74219110 GCF_034236695.1 Oncorhynchus nerka | reverse complement strand
ACATCCAAACACAAGACAGTATACGTGGGTGAAGGTTTTGGGGCTAGGGTGAGTGCAGCTCGACTTGATCGTTTTTACATGTCCAGGAATCAGAGCAATAGGCTGCTGGGTGCTACCATTCTCCCAGTGGGGTTTTCGGATCACCACATAACCATGGCTCGGCTGTCTATTTCACCAGGGCCCCGGCAGGCATCTTATTGGAAGTTCAATGTAAAGCTCTTACAAGATGCCACCTTTTGCTCAGGTTTCCAGACTTTTTGGGAAAGATGGGGGCAGCGAAGAGAGGAGTATGAGTCTCTGAGTCAATGGTGGGATGTGGGGAAAGTGCAAATTCGGCTTTTCTGTCAACAGTACACAGCTCTCTCATCCTCAGAGGCTAGGAGAGTATTGGGGGAACTAGAGCGGTGTATTAGTGAGATGGAGGTAGAGATGGTGGGGCAAGGCAATGTAGGCCTCCAGGCTAACTTAGCCGAATTACGTAGGGACCTGGGCAGTTTTTTCCAGGTTAAAGCAAAGGGAGCACTTGTAAGAGCTAGGTTCTCCATGCTCAAGGAGATGGATGCTCCCAGCTCCTTCTTCTTTGGTTTGGAAAGACAGAGCAGTGATGCCAAGGGTATGCATTGTCTACGGCTGTCTGATGGGAGGGTGACCTCTGTGGTGGGGAGATGCGGGAGCGGACTGTGGAGTTTTATACTGAATTGTATAGGGCAGAAATGTGTGATCCTATGTGTGCTCAGGTCTTGTTCGAAGGACTCCCTAAGCTCTCTCGGGCACAGAGGGATGAAATGGACATTCCTCTGTTGTCACATGAACTGGCAGAGGCAGTAACCCAGATGTCCCCCGGTCGTGCACCCGGGGTCGATGGACTTCCAGTGGAATTTTACAAAAATTCTGGGGAACAATTGGACAGGATTTCTTTTGCGTGTTGCGTGAATGCGTCGGGGTAGGAGAGTTGCCGATGAGCTGCCGTCGGGCGGCTCTGACTCTCCTGCCCAAAAAAGGGGACTTGTGTGAACTTAAGAACTGGAGGCCTGTGGCATTACTCTGTGCGGACTACAAGATTTTTGCCAAGGTCCTCTCTAACAGACTGAAGTCCCATCTGGACTCTATAATACACAAGGACCAGACATATTGTGTACCGGGACGCTCAATCACGGACAACTTGTTCTTGATTAGGGACATGTTGGACTTGTCGAGAGGTTCTAATGTGAACTTTGGACTGGTCTCTTTAGATCAAGAGAAGGCTTTTGATAGAGTGGATCATGAGTATCTGTTTAATGTGATGTCTGTGTTTGGGTTTGGGAAGAGTTTTGTGACCTGTGTGAAGCTGTTGTATGCTGGGGCGTCATGTATGGTTAAGGTGGGAGGGGGCTCAGTAGGCCAGTCTGGGTGAGACGGGGATTAGACAAGGATGCCCTCTATCTGGGCAGCTGTACACACTAGCCATTGAGCCTTTTTTAGGACTGCTACGCAGGAGACTGCGGGGAGTGTGCTGGACAGGCATGGATGTGGTGACAGGAATAGCAGTCTCAGCATATGCAGATGATGTTTCTGTGATGGTCAGGGATGGGCAAGATATGCAGGAACTAGAGACCAGTCTGAAGGTGTACGAGGGAGCTTCATCAGCTAAGGTAAACTGGGGAAAGAGCAAAGCTCTGTTATGTGGGGCATGGGGGATAGGGCTCCTCCTCTGCTTCCAGGGGGTTTGCAGTGGGGTTGTGAAGGGCTTAAAGTGTTGGGGGTGTACCTGGGCTCGGAGAGGTGGGTCAGCAAGAACTGGGAGGGGCTGTCACAGGCAGTGGTGTCAAGACTGGCCAGGTGGAGGTGGCTCCTGTCCCAAGTGTCATATAGAGGGAGGGTGCTGATAATCAACAACCTGGTGGCATCTTCCTTGTGGCATAAACTGGCTGTCCTCAACCCCCGCCGGTCTGCTTGCAGACCTGCAACGCAAGCTGGTGGACTTCTTTTGGTCGGGACATCACTGGCTGAAGGCAGCAGTTTTGTACATGACCGTCCACGAAGGAGGACAGGGCCTGGTGGAACTGGAGAGCAGGATGGCTGCTTTCCGACTAAAGGCGGTGCAGAGACTGCTGTACCACACTGATGTTGGCTGGAGGGAACCAGCATGCGCTGCTGAGGAGAGCTGGCGGATTAGGGTTGGACCGGCAGCTGTTCCTCATGAAGCTGGAGAGGCTGAGTACAGCAGGTCTCTCAGAGTTTTACTCTGCGGTGCTGAGGGCCTGGCAGCTGCTAAGACCCACACGAGAAGGGGGTGTGGAGCCTGGGCAGTGGGTGTGGGAGGAGCCTATCTTCCACAACCCAGCCATCCCTTTGAGATCGGTTCAGTCGGCCAACCTGCAGAGGCAACTGATGGCAGGGGGTTTACAAAGGCTGGGTGACCTGAGACTGCTGGGAGAGGAGGGGTGGAAAACCCCGAGGTCTTGGCGCAACAAACAGGAATAACGTCTCTTAGGCTGCTGGAGAGATTCCTGGAGGAGGTCCAGGAGGCACTGTCTGAGTCGGTAAGGGGGTGTTTGAGAGGCCAAAGGGAGAGGGGCCACCAATGTTCCCGCCACTGCAGGTGACGGCAGAGACTGGAGACTGGCAAGGGGGTCTGGAGGACTTGTTAGATTTTAACACTCCGAGCCTGGGGAGTTTGAGGGGGTGGGAGGTAAAGCCCTCTACAACCTCTGTGTTAAGGTTAGGAGCATTAGAAGCCTAACAGGAGTGAAGGCACATCAGTGGCAGGGGGTATGTGGGGCGGAGAGTATGGTGGGTTTTAGATGGAGGGCGCTCTACAAACCCCCAGTACCAAAGAGGTCAGGGGACCTCCAGTGGAGGGTTCTTCATGGAGCCCTGGCCACTAACAGCTGGTTGGCACGGGTTGATCCGGGAATTGGGCAGGGGTGTCCTTTCTGTCAAATGAAAGAAACTGTAATTCATGTGTTTTCTGTGTGCACCAGGTTAATGCCATTAATGTCTCTGTTGGAATGTCTGTGTGACAGGTTGGGGGTGGTTTTTGCTGTTGGGATGTTTATAATGGGATACAGGTATTCGAGTAAGGAGAAAGAAAAATGTGTTTTGTTGAATTTTCTGTTTGCTCAGGCAAAGTTAGCTATTTGGCTAACAAGGAGGAACAGGGTCAAAGGTGGGGGGATAACAGACCCTTTACTACTGTTTAATGGGATGGTCTCTGCGCGCCTTAGGGTTGAGTTTGAGTTCTATAAAATGATCAAATGTGTGGAGATGTTTGAGGAGATATGGTGTGTTGGGGGGGCTGTCTGTATTGCTGGGGAAGATGTTTTGGATATACGGTTGTAGGAGAGGTTTTTTGTGTATGGTGATTTGTACAGGATATATTTTTATTTTTTTATTTTAGGAGTGGGGGGGTGAGTTTTAAATGAATTGAGAATGTTTCAATAAAGAAAGACCAAAAGTCAAAAAAAGTCTCTCTCTCTCTCTCTCTCTCTCTCTCTCTCTCTCTCTCTCTCTCTCTGCTGGAGCATCCAACCCTCCAACCCCCTGTTATCACAGTTTCTCTCTCTCTCTCCCTCTCTGTCTCTCTCTCTCTCTCCCCCTCTCTCTCTCTCTCTCTCTCTCTCTCTCTCTCTCTGCTGGAGCATCCAACCCTCCAACCCCCTGTTATCACAGTTTCTCTCTCTCCCTCCCACTCTGTCTCTCTCTCTCTCTCTCTCTCTCTCTCTCTCTGTCTCTCTCTCTCTCTCCATCTCTGTCTCTCTCTCTCCCTGTCTCTCTCTCTCTCTCTCTCTCTCTCTGCCTGCTGGAGCAGCTCCTCCAACCCCTGTTATCACAGTTTCTCTCTGTCTCTCTCTCTCTCCCTCTCTCTCTCTCTCTCTCTCTCTCTCTCTCTCTCTTTCTCTGTCTGCTGGAGCATCCAACCCTCCAACCCCTGTTATCACAGTTTCTCTCTCTCCCTCCCTCTCTGTCTCTCTCTCTCTCTCCCCCCCTCTCTCTCTCTCTCTCTCTCTCTCTCTGTCTCTCTCTCTCTCCCTCTCTGTCTCTCTCTCTCCCTGTCTCTCTCTCTCTCTCTCTCTCTCTCTCTCCCTGCCTGCTGGAGCAGCCAACCCTCCAACCCCCTGTTATCACAGTTTCTCTCTGTCTCTCTCTCTCTCTGTCTCTCTCTCTCTCCCTCTCTCTCTCTCTCTCTCTCTCTCTCTCTCTCTCTCTCTCTCTCTGCTGGAGCATCCAACCCTCTAACCCCCGTTATCACAGTTTCTCTCTGTCTCTCTATCTCTCTCTCCCTCTCTCTCTCTCTCTCTCTCTCTGTCTCTGTCTCTCTCTCTCTCTCTCTCTGTCTGCTGGAGCATCCAACCCTCCAACCCCTAACCCCCTGTTATCACAGTCTCTCTCTCTCTCTCTCTCTCTCTCTCTCTCTCTCTCTCTCTCTCTCTGGAGCATCCAACCCTCCAACCCCAAGTAATCACACTTTCTCTCTCTCTCTCTCCCTCTCTGTCTCTCTCTCTCTCTCTCCCTCTCTCTCTCTCTCTCTCTCTGTCTCTCTCTCTCTCTCCTGTCTCTCTCTCTCTCTCTCTCTCTCTCTGCCTTCTGGAGCAGCCAACCCTCCAACCCCCTGTTATCACAGTTTCTCTCTGTCTCTCTCTCTCTCTCTCCCTCTCTCTCTCTCTCTCTCTGTCTCTCTCTCTCTCTCTCTCTCTCTCTCTCTCTCTCTCTCTCTCTCTCTCTCTCTCTCTCTCTCTCTGTCTCTCTCTCTCTCTCTCTCTCTCTCTCTCTGTCTGCTGGAGCATCCAACCCTCCAACCCCCTGTTATCACAGTTTCTCTCTCTCCCTCCCTCTCTGTCTCTCTCTCTCTCTCTCCTCTCTCTCTCTCTCTGTCTCTCTCTCTCTCTCTCCTCTCTGTCTCTCTCTCTCCCTGTCTCTCTCTCTCTCTCTCTGCCTGCCTGCTGGAGCAGCCAACCCTCCAACCCCTGTTATCACAGTTTCTCTCTCTCTCTCCCCTCTCTGTCTCTCTCTCTCTCTCTCCTCTCTCTCTCTCTCTCTCTCTCTCTCTCTCTCTCTCTCTCTCTCTCTCTCTCTGGAGCATCCAACCCTCCAACCCCCTGTTATCACAGTTTCTCTCTCTCCTCCCTCTCTGTCTCTCTCTCTCTCTCTCTCTCTCTCTCTGCCTGCTGGAGCAGCTCAACCCTCCAACCCCCTGTTATCACAGTTTATCTCTGTCTTCTCTCTGTCTCTTTCTCTCTCTCTCTCTCTGTCTCTCTCTCTCTCTCTCTCTCTCTCTCTGTCTGCTGGAGCATCCAACCCTCCAACCCCCTGTTATCACAGTTTCTCTCTGTCTCTCTCTCTCTCTCTCCCTCTCTGTCTCTCTCTCTCTGTCTCTCTCTCTCTCTCTCTCTCTCTCTCTCTCTCTGTCTGCTGGAGCATCCAACCCTCTAACCCCCTGTTATCACAGTCTCTCTCTCTCTCTCTCTCTCTCTCTCTCTCTCTCTCGGTGCATGCTGGGTGTTTTTGGAGTTTGAGTGTTTGGTGTGGAAAGCTCTATCCTAACTAACTTTCTTGATTCTTTTCTTTACATGTTATTTTCTATGGTGGAGGGTTAATGCAATATTTGTTTTTAGCGGTATCCAAAGTTTTTTTTTTTTTCAAAGTTAGGGTGGAAGAGGACAGAGTAACTTTCCGGGGGGGGTGGAAGGTGTAGTGTGCGCAATGGCTTCTCAGCCTAGCGCGGACGAGACGCTGTCGATACAGCATGGATTCAGGTGTGTTCCTGAGAACGGAGTTAAGGTGGAGGAGGTTCTGCTCGCGGTCGGTGAACAGGTAGGAGCTGAGTTTATACATTCTGCTTCTAGAATGAACAAAGCTGTGGTTGTGTTCATGAAAAGGGCAAATTTGGTCGGTAGGCTAATTGCTAGCGGAATATTTGTAAGAGATGTGTTGGTGTCAATTTCACCTCTCTCTACCCCTTCAACAAGAGTTGTAGTGGCAAATTTGCCTCCGTTTATTACGGACGATCAAATTAGGAAAGAGCTGAGTCGTTTTGGTAAGTTTGCTAGCGGTTTCCGTGTACTGTCAGCAGGTTTTCAGGCAGATGCCGTTAAGCACGTTGTTTCGTTCAGGAGGCAAGTGTTTATGTTTCTGAACAATAATGAGCAACAGCTAAATGTGCATTTCAAAGTGAGGCATGGGGAGGGGCTCTATGCAGGTTTTGCCAGCACAGATAGTCTACGGTGTTTTGAATGTGGGGATTTGGGGCACAAGAGCTTTGCGTGCCCACATAAAGGCCATAGACGGAGTGAGGGTGCAAGTGGGGGAAATCGAGGTCAAAATGCAGGGGGTAAGGAGATGCAGACAGCAGAGGCTGGGCCTAGTCAGTCTAGAGATGGTGGTGTAGATGAGGCTGGGGCTAGTCAGGCTAGAGATGGTGGAGAAGCAGAGGCTGGGTCTAGTCAGGCTAGAGATGGTGGGGTAGCTGAGGCTGGGCCTAGACATGCTATGGAGGGTGGTGCAGATGATGCTGGGCCTAGTCATGCTATGGAGGGTGGTGTAGCTGAGGCTGGCCCTAGTCATGCTATGGAGGGTGGTGTAGCTGAGGCTGGCCCTAGTCATGCTATAGAGGGTGGTGCAGATGATACTGCGTCTAGTCAGGTTATTCTAGTGGATGAGGAGAGTATAGTGGGGAAGTGTAAGAGATTAGGGGGGGAGGAGGGTGTCAAGAGGAAAAGGAAAAAGGATGTGGATAAAGGTACCATGGAAATGTTGCCTGTTGCTGTGGGTGAGGCCCTAAACAGAGAGAAAGGGCAGGTGGTCAGGGTGGGAGATAGAGAAGAGGAGGAAAGTGAGTCTGAGGAAGAGGATGAGGAGTTATTTTTTCAGACTCCTCTTCAATTGGCCCGGAGCTGACAGCCAGTCAACCAGAGGGTCTAAGTACACGTTGAGAGAACTGACAAGGTTCCTGAATGAGACTAAGGGGAAAAAAAGTTAATCTTGAGACTTTTTTCCTGATCCTAGAAAGTTTGTAAGATCAGTACAACATGCTATGAGAAATGAGGGGCATGGTGCCCTCTCACCCAGGAAACGGTTTAGGTTGAGGAAGTGGGTCACAATAGTGCGTAAAGGTTTACCTTCAGACACTGTTTAAATGTTTAATTTCTTACTGACACTGGGGCTTTTTGAGCTTTGCTATTGGTCTATTTCTCTGCTGGCTTTTCTCCCACTTCTTATGGAGACTCTTCGGGTAGGCTCGCTCAATATAAATGGCGCCAGAGATGCGGGAAAGAGGAGTGTGTTGGGTGAATATGTAAAACAAAAAAAAAAGTACAGGTGTTGTTTCTGCAGGAGACTCATAGTGATGTGGTGAATGAAGTTGATTGGGGGCTCTGGTGGAAAGGGGCAAGTGTGTTGAGCCATGGGACAAATCTTAGTGCAGGGGTGGCAGTCCTTTTTGCACCGGGTCTGGCTGTAAAAATTTGCTCCTCAAAGGAGGTGTGTAGGGGTAGGTTGCTTGTTGTTAAAGCAGAAATTAACAACATGGTTTTTGTCTTTATAAATGTGTATGCGCCTAACACAGGGAGAGAAAGAGGGGTTCTATTTGGGAGTCTTAGACAGGAACTCTCACAAGTAGCGCCTGAGGAGACGCTGGTGATCGGAGGTGACTGGAACTGTACAATGGATTTTACAAAAGACAGAAATGGGGAAGAGCCTCATTCAGTGTCAGTGGGAGTGTTAAGGGACATCTTTAATCAGTTTGACCTAGTGGATGTTTGGAGAACTAAACATCCAAACACAAGACAGTATACGTGGGTGAAGGTTTTTGGGGCTAGGGTGAGTGCAGCTCGACTTGATCGTTTTTACATGTCCAGGAATCAGAGCAATAGGCTGCTGGGTGCTACCATTCTCCCAGTGGGGTTTTCGGATCACCACATAACCATGGCTCGGCTGTCTATTTCACCAGGGCCCCGGCAGGCATCTTATTGGAAGTTCAATGTAAAGCTCTTACAAGATGCCACCTTTTGCTCAGGTTTCCAGACTTTTTGGGAAAGATGGGGGCAGCGAAGAGAGGAGTATGAGTCTCTGAGTCAATGGTGGGATGTGGGGAAAGTGCAAATTCGGCTTTTCTGTCAACAGTACACAGCTCTCTCATCCTCAGAGGCTAGGAGAGTATTGGGGGAACTAGAGCGGTGTATTAGTGAGATGGAGGTAGAGATGGTGGGGCAAGGCAATGTAGGCCTCCAGGCTAACTTAGCCGAATTACGTAGGGACCTGGGCAGTTTTTTCCAGGTTAAAGCAAAGGGAGCACTTGTAAGAGCTAGGTTCTCCATGCTCAAGGAGATGGATGCTCCCAGCTCCTTCTTCTTTGGTTTGGAAAGACAGAGCAGTGATGCCAAGGGTATGCATTGTCTACGGCTGTCTGATGGGAGGGTGACCTCTGTGGTGGGGGAGATGCGGGAGCGGACTGTGGAGTTTTATACTGAATTGTATAGGGCAGAAATGTGTGATCCTATGTGTGCTCAGGTCTTGTTCGAAGGACTCCCTAAGCTCTCTCGGGCACAGAGGGATGAAATGGACATTCCTCTGTTGTCACATGAACTGGCAGAGGCAGTAACCCAGATGTCCCCCGGTCGTGCACCCGGGGTCGATGGACTTCCAGTGGAATTTTACAAAAATTCTGGGGAACAATTGGACAGGATTTCTTTTGCGTGTTGCGTGAATGCGTCGGGGTAGGAGAGTTGCCGATGAGCTGCCGTCGGGCGGCTCTGACTCTCCTGCCCAAAAAAGGGACTTGTGTGAACTTAAGAACTGGAGGCCTGTGGCATTACTCTGTGCGGACTACAAGATTTTTGCCAAGGTCCTCTCTAACAGACTGAAGTCCCATCTGGACTCTATAATACACAAGGACCAGACATATTGTGTACCGGGACGCTCAATCACGGACAACTTGTTCTTGATTAGGGACATGTTGGACTTGTCGAGAGGTTCTAATGTGAACTTTGGACTGGTCTCTTTAGATCAAGAGAAGGCTTTTGATAGAGTGGATCATGAGTATCTGTTTAATGTGATGTCTGTGTTTGGGTTTGGGAAGAGTTTTGTGACCTGTGTGAAGCTGTTGTATGCTGGGCGTCATGTATGGTTAAGGTGGGAGGGGGCTCAGTAGGCCAGTCTGGGTGAGACGGGGATTAGACAAGGATGCCCTCTATCTGGGCAGCTGTACACACTAGCCATTGAGCCTTTTTTAGGACTGCTACGCAGGAGACTGCGGGGAGTGTGCTGGACAGGCATGGATGTGGTGACAGGAATAGCAGTCTCAGCATATGCAGATGATGTTTCTGTGATGGTCAGGGATGAGCAAGATATGCAGGAACTAGAGACCAGTCTGAAGGTGTACGAGGGAGCTTCATCAGCTAAGGTAAACTGGGGAAAGAGCAAAGCTCTGTTATGTGGGGCATGGGGGGATAGGGCTCCTCCTCTGCTTCCAGGGGTTTGCAGTGGGGTTGTGAAGGGCTTAAAGTGTTGGGGTGTACCTGGGCTCGGAGAGGTGGGTCAGCAAGAACTGGGAGGGGCTGTCACAGGCAGTGGTGTCAAGACTGGCCAGGTGGAGGTGGCTCCTGTCCCAAGTGTCATATAGAGGGAGGGTGCTGATAATCAACAACCTGGTGGCATCTTCCTTGTGGCATAAACTGGCTGTCCTCAACCCCCCCCGGTCTGCTTGCAGACCTGCAACGCAAGCTGGTGGACTTCTTTTGGTCGGGACATCACTGGCTGAAGGCAGCAGTTTTGTACATGACCGTCCACGAAGGAGGACAGGGCCTGGTGGAACTGGAGAGCAGGATGGCTGCTTTCCGACTAAAGGCGGTGCAGAGACTGCTGTACCACACTGATGTTGGCTGGAGGGAACCAGCATGCGCTGCTGAGGAGAGCTGGCGGATTAGGGTTGGACCGGCAGCTGTTCCTCATGAAGCTGGAGAGGCTGAGTACAGCAGGTCTCTCAGAGTTTTACTCTGCGGTGCTGAGGGCCTGGCAGCTGCTA
>NC_088407.1:74179110-74199110 GCF_034236695.1 Oncorhynchus nerka | reverse complement strand
GCACTGTTACCTTCAACTAGGTTTGGGTTTTGCTATAGGGATTGGGGATGGGTGCATGCATCGGCCTCTGATTCAAAAGGTTGATTGTTCGAAATGTAACGTTTGGAACAACTTTGAAATTGAACGTTTGAGAAATATGGACGAACGTCTAATTCTGACGTGAGACTGTGAGAGTTTGCAGCTGGAGAGATGGTATTTAGAATAGGTCGGTGTCTGTAGGGTGTGTATTATGGGGGTGGGGGGGGGGTCTGTGGGGGTGGGAGATTGACAGTGCTGTCTGTGTGTGTACAGTCGTGGCCAAACGTTTTGAGAATGACACAAATATTAATTTTCACAAAGTTTGCTGCCTCAGTGTCTTTAGATATTTTTGTCAGACGTTACTATGGAATACAGAAGCATAATTACAAGCATTTCATTGGTGCCAAAGGCTTTTATTGACAATTACATGAAGTTGATACAAAGAGTCAATAATTGCAGTGTTGACCCTTCTTTTTCAAGACCTCTGCAATCCGACCTGGCATGCTGTAAATTAACTTCTGGACCACATCCTGACTGATGGCAGCCCATTCTTGCATAATCAATGCTTGGAGTTTGTCAGAATGTGTGGGTTTTTGTTTGTCCACCCGCCTCTTGAGGATTGACCACAAGTTCTCACTGGGATTAAGGTCTGGGGGGTTTCCTGGCCATGGACACAAAATATTGATGTTTTGTTCCCCGAGCCACTTAGTTATCACTTTTGTCTTATGGCAAGGTGCTCCATCATGCTGGAAAAGGCATTGTTCATCACCAAACTGTTCCTGGATGGTTGGGAGAAGTTGCTCTTGGAGGATGTGTTGGTACCATTCTTTATTCATGGCTGTGTTCTTAGGCAAAATTGTGAGTGAGCCCACTCCCTTGGCTGAGAAGCAACCCCACACATGAATGGTCTCAGGATGCTTTACTGTTGGCATGACACAGGACTGATGGTAGAGCTCACCTTGTCTTCTCCAGACAAGCTTTTTTCCGGATGCCCCAAACAATCGGAAAGGGGATTCAGAGAAAATGACTTTACCCCAGTCCTCAGCAGTCCAATCCCTGTACCTTTTGCAGAATATCAGTCTGTCCCTGATTTTGTTCCGGGAGAGAAGTCGCTTTGTTGCTGCGCTTCTTGACACCAGGCCATCCTCCAAAAGTCTTCGCCTCACTGTGTGTGCAGATGCACTCACACCTGCCTGCTGCCATTCCCGAGCAAGCTCTGTACTGGTGGTGCCCCGATCCAGCAGCTGAATCAACTTTAGGAGACGGTCCTGACAGTTGCTGGACTTTCTTGGGCGCCCTGAAGCCTTCTTCACAACAATTGAACCACTCTCCTTGAAGTTCTTGATTATCCAATAAATGGTTGATTTAGGTGCAATCTTACTGGCAGCAATATCCTTGCCTGTGAAGCCCTTTTTCTGCAAAGCAATGATGACGGCACGTGTTTCCTTGCAGGTAACCATGTTTGACAGAGGAAGAACAATGATTCCAAGCACCACCCTCCTTTTGAGGCTTTCAGTCTGTTATTCGAACTCAATCAGCATGACAAAGTGATCTCCAGCCTTGTCCTCGTCAACACTCACAACTGTGTTAACGAGAGAATCACTGACATAACCATTAGACACAGTAGGTCAGAAGGGGTCCTGGGGTGCACTGTACTGCACATACTGTATGTTCCTTAAATCCACCACTACCTACACATTTGTTGTCCACTGCCATTGTGAGTCCTTCATTCTGTGCTTTGTTCCATGCCTTTTCACCTCTGGATCAATGTTGCCAGTAATTACCAGGGAAGCATAGTGAAATGTTTTTACAGACTTTTATTCATTCCATTTCACTATAAGAACATAGATATTAAACACAATGAAAGGTAAAGTTGAATCCAAGAAATGCAAGTCACTCTGTAACAATAAAAAGCTCTGCCGTGTTCTATAGAGGCGAAGTACAGCAAATATATGACAATCCAAACGCTCCAGCAGTACTGTTTGTGTGTGTGTGTGTGTGTGTGTGTGTGTGTGTGTGTGTGTGTGTGTGTGTGTGTGTGTGTGTGTGCCTTCCTCTCTGTGTGTGTATTGCAGGGGGAGGTGTAGGGATTATGGTTCCTCACTCTGCTCTGCTCCCCTCTCGCTTCCTCTCTCCCATCCCTGTCTGCTCTGCTCCCCTCTCGCTTCCTCTCTACCATCTCTCTCTGCCCTGCTCCCCTCTCGCTTCCTCTCTACCATCTCTCTCTGCCCTGCTCCCCTCTCGCTTCCTCTCTCCCATCCCTGTCTGCTCTGCTCCCCTCTCGCTTCCTCTCTACCATCTCTCTCTGCCCTGCTCCCCTCTCGCTTCCTCTCTCCCATCCCTGTCTGCTCTGCTCCCCTCTCGCTTCCTCTCTACCATCTCTCTCTGCCCTGCTCCCCTCTCGCTTCCTCTCTACCATCTCTCTCTGCTCTGCTCCCCTCTCGATTCCTCTCTTCCATCCCTGTCTGCCCTGCTCCCCTCTCGCTTCCTCTCTACCATCTCTCTCTGCCCTGCTCCCCTCTCGCATCTCTCTCTGCCCTGCTCCCCTCTCGCTTCCTCTCCACCATCTATCTCTGCCCTGCTCCCCTCTCGCTTCCTCTCTACCATCTCTCTCTGCCCTGCTCCCCTCTCGCTTCCTCTCTACCATCTCTCTCTGCCCTGCTCCCCTCTCGCTTCCTCTCTACCATCTCTCTCTGCCCTGCTCCCCTCTCGCTTCCTCTCTACCATCCCTGTCTGCTCTGCTCCCCTCTCGCTTCCTCTCTACCATCTCTCTCTGCCCTGCTCCCCTCTCGCTTCCTCTCTACCATCTCTCTCTGCCCTGCTCCCCTCTCGCTTCCTCTCTCCCATCTCTCTCTGCCCTGCTCCCCTCTCGCTTCCTCTCTACCATCTCTCTCTGCCCTGCTCCCCTCTCGCTTCCTCTCTACAATCTCTCTCTGCTCTGCTCCCCTCTCGCTTCCTCTCTACCATCCCTGTCTGCTCTGCTCCCCTCTCGCTTCCTCTCTACCATCTCTCTCTGCTCTGCTCCCCTCTCGCTTCCTCTCTCCCATCTCTCTCTGCTCTGCTCCCCTCTCGCTTCCTCTCTACCATCTCTCTCTGCCCTGCTCCCCTCTCGCTTCCTCTCTCCCATCCCTGTCTGCTCTGCTCCCCTCTCGCTTCCTCTCTACCATCTCTCTCTGCCCTGCTCCCCTCTCGCTTCCTCTCTACCAGCTCTCTCTGCCCTGCTCCCCTCTCGCTTCCTCTCTACCATCTCTCTCTGCCCTGCTCCCCTCTCGCTTCCTCTCTACCATCCCTGTCTGCTCTGCTCCCCTCTCGCTTCCTCTCTACCATCTCTCTCTGCCCTGCTCCCCTCTCGCTTCCTCTCTACCATCTCTCTCTGCCCTGCTCCCCTCTCGCTTCCTCTCTCCCATCTCTCTCTGCCCTGCTCCCCTCTCGCTTCCTCTCTACCATCTCTCTCTGCCCTGCTCCCCCTCTCGCTTCCTCTCTACAATCTCTCTCTGCTCTGCTCCCCTCTCGCTTCCTCTCTACCATCCCTGTCTGCTCTGCTCCCCTCTCGCTTCCTCTCTACCATCTCTCTCTGCTCTGCTCCCCTCTCGCTTCCTCTCTCCCATCTCTCTCTGCTCTGCTCCCCTCTCGCTTCCTCTCTACCATCTCTCTCTGCCCTGCTCCCCTCTCGCTTCCTCTCTCCCATCCCTGTCTGCTCTGCTCCCCTCTCGCTTCCTCTCTACCATCTCTCTCTGCCCTGCTCCCCTCTCGCTTCCTCTCTACCATCTCTCTCTGCCCTGCTCCCCTCTCCTTCCTCTCTCCCATCCCTGTCTGCTCTGCTCCCCTCTCGCTTCCTCTCTACCATCTCTCTCTGCTCTGCTCCCCTCTCGCTTCCTCTCTACCATCTCTCTCTGCCCTGCTCCCCTCTCGCTTCCTCTCTCCCATCCCTGTCTGCTCTGCTCCCCTCTCGCTTCCTCTCTACCATCTCTCTCTGCCCTGCTCCCCTCTCGCTTCCTCTCTACCATCTCTCTCTGCTCTGCTCCCCTCTCGCTTCCTCTCTTCCATCCCTGTCTGCCCTGCTCCCCTCTCGCTTCCTCTCTACCATCTCTCTCTGCCCTGCTCCCCTCTCGCATCTCTCTCTGCCCTGCTCCCCTCTCGCTTCCTCTCCACCATCTATCTCTGCCCTGCTCCCCTCTCGCTTCCTCTCTACCATCTCTCTCTGCCCTGCTCCCCTCTCGCTTCCTCTCTCCCATCTCTCTCTGCCCTGCTCCCCTCTCGCTTCCTCTCTACCATCCCTGTCTGCTCTGCTCCCCTCTCGCTTCCTCTCTACCATCTCTCTCTGCCCTGCTCCCCTCTCGCTTCCTCTCTACCATCTCTCTCTGCCCTGCTCCCCTCTCGCTTCCTCTCTCCCATCTCTCTCTGCCCTGCTCCCCTCTCGCTTCCTCTCTACCATCTCTCTCTGCCCTGCTCCCCTCTCGCTTCCTCTCTACCATCTCTCTCTGCTCTGCTCCCCTCTCGCTTCCTCTCTACCATCCCTGTCTGCTCTGCTCCCCTCTCGCTTCCTCTCTACCATCTCTCTCTGTTCTGCTCCCCTCTCGCTTCCTCTCTACCATCTCTCTCTGCTCTGCTCCCCTCTCGCTTCCTCTCTACCATCTCTCCCTGCTCTGCTCCCCTCTCCCTTCCTCTCTACCATCTCTCTCTGCTCTGCTCCCCTCTCGCTTCCTCTCTACCATCTCTCTCTGCTCTGCTCTGCTCCCCTCTCCCTTCCTCTCTCCCATCCCTGTCTGCCCTGCTCCCCTCTCCCTTCCTCTCTACCATCTCTCTCTGCTCTGCTCCCCTCTCGCTTCCTCTCTACCATCTCTCTCTGCTCTGCTCTGCTCCCCTCTCCCTTCCTCTCTACCATCCCTGTCTGCTCTGCTCCCCTCTCCCTTCCTCTCTCCCATCTCTCTCTGCCCTGCTCCCCTCTCGCTTCCTCTCTACCATCTCTCTCTGCTCTGTTCCCCTCTCGCTTCCTCTCTACCATCTCTCTCTGCTCTGCTCCCCTCTCGCTTCCTCTCTACCATCCCTGTCTGCCCTGCTCCCCTCTCGCTTCCTCTCTCCCATCTCTCTCTGCTCTGCTCCCCTCTCCCTTCCTCTCTACCATCTCTCTCTGTTCTGCTCCCCTCTCCCTTCCTCTCTCCCATCTCTCTCTGCTCTGCTCCCCTCTCGCTTCCTCTCTACCATCTCTCTCTGCTCTGCTCCCCTCTCGCTTCCTCTCTCCCATCTCTCTCTGCTCTGCTCCCCTCTCGCCTCCTCTCTCCAATCTCTCTCCGCGGCGGGGCATTTATCAGACCGCTAAGTGGCTATAACAAAAGCAATGCTCCTTGGGAGAGGACCTGACAGCAGTTTTCCCCGTATCGATCGCCTGCGCTCGCTCCGAATGCTCCAGTTTATGGCAAAAGAGTTCACGACACCTGCAGTCACAAAGTCAATACCGTGATAAATACTCCCCCTCCGATGGTCCCTTGTCCAGCACTTTACCAGGCATTTGCCCTGACAGTTATTTCTCCTAACACAGTAAATCCACTGAGAAAAAGAGGAAGGAGGGGGAGAAAGAGTCTCCACGGCTGAATTTATTAACCCAGGTTGGCCAAGTTGACTTCATTTAAAGACGAGTTATAAACACAATGGGGTCAGTGCTAGTGGAGAGGACTTCCTGGTGAATGTATGGTTTTTAATCCATGGCTCTGGGGAGCAATGATTCTTAGTCAGTGAGTTTATGGGTATGTAAAATGTGTACCATATATGAGCACGTTCAGACATACGCACACAGAGAGAGAGATAGAAAGAGAGAAGGGCATTTGTATGCTATACACACACAGACCTACAATACGTTAATCCTTTGTTGAATATGTAGCCTAAGCTATTTTACTGTAGGTGTTAATGTTTGGTAAGCTGTTCAATTTCTGTTAGTTTTCTCTCTTACTCAACAGATTTTTTATATATCTTGTTGTTTTTCCTCGTATTTGAATAATAAAAAGTGGATTAAAATCAGGGATTAAGGGTGAGCTGTCATATATGTCTGCTTAATGTTGTAGCGCAGGGCCAAGATCCATCTTCAACATATTCACGGTATTACACCAAGTCAAAGATCCCTGTACAAGCAGATGAGGAAATATGAAGAAGGTTTTGTTATTTGGAAGAGGTCTCTGTTTTATCACTAATCCAACATGTTAAAAGTACCTATGTCTCCCGCTGCATATGCAACAAAACACATCAATCAAAGTAGCAAATTATGTGGACGGAAATTGCGACGCCCCTATTAATGAATATCTTCCAATTTATCTGGTCAAAAAATATTATAAATCTAGTGAGATTAAAATTAGTCAATAATAGGTTCATGTTTAGAATTGAGTGGCAAATCATTTTGTTTAGCATAACTCCTAAATCCAATTACAAATGTTACAAATATATACAAAAGTGATTTATGTACACATTCACAAAGATCACACTCTCTTTACTTGTCATTACTCTAAAAAGTAACATTTCTAAATGTCTTACCTAGCTGTCATCATGTGGTCGTCGACAGGATGAAACGTTGGTCTTCTAGAGTTGTCTGTCCTCCATTGCAGAGGCCATCTCCTTCTCCTCCAATCTGATTCCCTGGATAAATAAAGATGACGTAATATCAGTCTCTGTCATGTTGTTATCCATACCTGTTCATTGTGTTCATCTCCAGGTCAAGATGCTGACAGAGACATCAGCAGTTAGAGACCCTGAATGTATCCCAAATGGCACCCTAAGGGCCCCGGTCAAAAGTAATGCACTAGATAGGGATAGTTTGCCATTTGAGTCACAGACACTGTCCGTAGCGACAGCCCTGACAGTCTGAACAGGTCCATGTGATGTCAGGATGTGTTTTAGCCCAGACGGGAGGGGAAGCTAACGGCAGGCAACAGATCAGTGGCTTTCTAGTGGCTTTAAATCCACAATGAGGATGGTAACTACCTGGAAAACGATCTGCTGAGTGGAGATGGCCTCCCCTACGGGAGCCAGAGAACAGCACCATGGGACAGAAGGGGGAGAGGGGAGACAGAGGGGGACAGAGATGAGAGGGGTGGGAGGGAACGGAAGGGGAAGGGAGACAGAGGGGGAACATAGGGGATGCAAGGGAGACAGAGCAGGGACAGAGGGGAGAGGGGGACGGAGGGAGGAGGAGACAGAGGGAGAACAGAGGGGAGAGGGGGACGGGTGGTGAGGGAGGGAAGGGAGACAGAGGGGGAGTAAGGGAAGAATGATTTAGAGATGTAGAAGTTTAGAGTAATGGAAGAAGAAGCATGATTTAGAATAAGGGAAGAATAAGATTTAGAATAAGGGAAGAAGGAGGTAGAGATTTAGGGTAAGGGTAGAAGAAGGATGTAGAGATTTAGATTAAGGGAAGATGAAGGATGTAGAGATTTAGAGGAAGGGAAGAAGAAGGATGTGGAGATTTAGAGTAAGAGAAGGAGGTAGAGATTTAGATTAAGGGAAGAAGGATGTGGAGATTTAGAGTAAGGGAAGAAGGAGGTAGAGATTAGAGTAAGGGAAGAAGGATGTGGAGATTTAGAATAAGGGAAGAAGGATGTAGAGATTTAGGGTAAGGAAAGAAGGAGGTAGAGATTAGAGTAAGGGAAGCAGGATGTGTAGATTTAGAGTAAGGGAAGAAGGATGTGGAGATTTAGAGTAAGGGAAGAAGGAGGTAGAGATTAGAGTAAGGGAAGAAGGATGTGGCGATTTAGAGTAAGGGAAGATGGAGGTAGAGATTTAGAGTAAGGAAAGAAGGAGGTAGAGATTAGAGTAAGGGAAGAAGGATGTAGAGATTTAGAGTAAGGGAAGAAGGATGTGGAGATTTAGAGTAAGGGAAGAAGGAGGTAGAGATTAGAGTAAGGGAAGAAGGATGTAGAGATTTAGAGTAAGGGAAGATGGAGGTAGAGATGTAGAGTAAGGGAAGAAGGAGGTAGAGATTTAGAGTAAGGGAAGAAGGATGTAGAGATTTAGAGTAAGGGAAGAAGGATGTGGAGATTTAGAGTAAGGGAAGAAGGATGTGGAGATTTAGAATAAGGGAAGAAGGAGGTAGAGATTTAGAGTAAGGGAAGAAGGATGTGGAGATTTAGAGTAAGGGAAGAAGGAGGTAGAGATTAGAGTAAGGGAAGAAGGATGTGGCGATTTAGAGTAAGGGAAGATGGAGGTAGAGATTTAGAGTAAGGAAAGAAGGAGGTAGAGATTAGAGTAAGGGAAGAAGGATGTAGAGATTTAGAGTAAGGGAAGAAGGATGTGGAGATTTAGAGTAAGGGAAGAAGGAGGTAGAGATTAGAGTAAGGGAAGAAGGATGTAGAGATTTAGAGTAAGGGAAGATGGAGGTAGAGATGTAGAGTAAGGGAAGAAGGAGGTAGAGATTAAGAGTAAGGGAAGAAGGAGGTAGAGATTTAGAGTAAGGGAAGAAGGATGTGGAGATTTAGAGTAAGGGAAGAAGGAGGTAGAGATTTAGAGTAAGGGAAGAAGGATGTAGAGATTTAGAGTAAGGGAAGAAGGATGTGGAGATTTAGAGTAAGGGAAGAAGGATGTGGAGATTTAGAATAAGGGAAGAAGGAGGTAGAGATTTAGAGTAAGGGAAGAAGGATGTGGAGATTTAGAGTAAGGGAAGAAGGAGGTAGAGATTAGAGTAAGGGAAGAAGGAGCTAGAGATTTAGAGTAAGGGAAGAAGGAGGTAGAGATTTAGAGTAAGGTAAAAAGGAGGTAGAGATTTAGAGTAAGGGAAGAAGGATGTAGAGATTTAGAGTAAGGGAAGAAGGAGGTAGAGGTTTAGAGTAAGGGAAGAAGGATGTGGAGATTTAGAGTAAGGGAAGAAGGATGTGGAGATTTAGAGTAAGGGAAGAAGGAGGTAGAGATTAGAGTAAGGGAAGAAGGAGCTAGAGATTTAGAGTAAGGGAAGAAGGAGGTAGAGATTTAGAGTAAGGTAAAAAGGAGGTAGAGATTTAGAGTAAGGGAAGAAGGATGTAGAGATTTAGAGTAAGGGAAGAAGGAGGTAGAGGTTTAGAGTAAGGGAAGATGGAGGTAGAGATTTAGAGTAAGGGAAGAAGGATGTGGAGATTTAGAGTAAGGGAAGAAGGAGGTAGAGATTAGAGTAAGGGAAGAAGGAGCTAGAGATTTAGAGTAAGGGAAGAAGGAGGTAGAGGTTTAGAGTAAGGGAAGATGGAGGTAGAGATTTAGAGTAAGGGAAGAAGGATGTGGAGATTTAGAGTAAGTGAAGAAGGATGTGGAGATTTAGAGTAAGGGAAGAAGGATGTAGAGATTTAGAGTAAGGGAAGAAGGAGGTAGAGATTTAGAGTAAGGGAAGAAGAAGGTCGAGATTTAGAGTAAGGGAAGAAGGATGTGGAGATTTAGAGTAAGGGAAGAAGGATGTGGAGATTTAGAGTAAGGGAAGAAGGATGTGGAGATTTAGAGTAAGGGAAGAAGGATGTAGAGATTTAGAGTAAGGGAAGAATGAGGTAGAGATTTAGAGTAAGGGAAGAAGGAGGTAGCGATTTAGAGTAAGGGAAGAAGGATGTGGAGATTTAGAGTAAGGGAAGAAGGAGGTAGAGATTAGAGTAAGGGAAGAAGGATGTGGAGATTTAGAGTAAGGGAAGAAGGATGTGGAGATTTAGAGTAAGGGAAGAAGGATGTAGAGATTTAGAGTAAGGGAAGAAGGAGGTAGAGATTTAGAGTAAGGGAAGAAGGAGGTAGAGATTTAGAGTAAGGGAAGAAGGATGTAGAGATTTAGAGTAAGGGAAGAAGGATGTGGAGATTTATAGTAAGGGAAGAAGGATGTGGAGATTTAGAGTAAGGGAAGAAGGATGTGGAGATTTAGAGTAAGGGAAGAAGGATGTGGAGATTTAGAGTAAGGGAAGAAGGATGTGGAGATTTAGAGTAAGGGAAGAAGGATGTGGAGATTTAGAGTAAGGGAAGAAGGAGGTAGAGATTTAGAGTAAGGGAAGAAGGAGGTAGAGATTTAGAGTAAGGGAAGAAGGAGGTAGAGATTTAGAGTAAGGGAAGAAGGAGGTGCATCAAATGCAGTAATCAAACTGAACATGCTAGTGAAGGTGCCCGCAGTCCTATACTTGCATATGTGTGTGCTTGCGTACTGCAAAATCAGATTTTTTTGGTCACATACACATGGTCAGCAGATTAATCATGGTAGGGTCTCGAGATTAATGACAAGTTTGGAGGGTACTATGGTGTTAAATAATGAGCTGTAATCGATGAACAACATTCTTACATAGGTATTCCTCTTGTCCAGATGGGTTAGGGCAGTGTGCAGTGTGATTGCTATAGCGTCATCTGAGGACCTATTGGGGCGGTAAGCAAATTGGAGTGGGTCTAGGGTGGGTCTAGGGTGTCAGGCAGGGTGAAGTTGATATGATCCTTGACTAGTCTCTCAAAGCTCTTCATGATGATGGAAGTGAGTGCTAGCTCAGTTACCTTAGCTTTCTTGGGGACAGGAACAATGGTGGCCCTCTCGAAGCATGTGGGAACAGCAGACTGGGATAGGGATTGATTGAATATGTCTTTAAACACACCAGCCATTTGATCTGCGCATGCTCTGAGGACGCGTCTAGGGATGCCGTCTTGGCCGGCAGCCTTGCGAGGGTTAACACATTTATGGCTAGACGTGGCGCTAGCGACCCACCTCGACAACATCCGGTGAAATTGCAGAGCACTAAATTCAAATGACAGAAATAGTCATATTTAACATGCATGAAAATACAAGTGTCATACATCAAAATAAAGCTTAACTTCTTGTTCATCCAGCCGCTGTGTCATATTTCAAAAAGGCTTTACGGCGAAAGCACACCAAATCAAATCAAATCAAATGTATTTATATAGCCCTTCGTACATCAGCTGATATCTCAAAGTGCTGTACAGAAACCCAGCCTAAAACCCCAAACAGCAAGCAATGCAGGTGTAGAAGCACGGTGGCTAGGAAAAACTCCCTAGAAAGGTCAAAACCTAGGAAGAAACCTAGAGAGGAACCAGGCTATGTGGGGTGGCCAGTCGAAGAATAATAAGGCAGAACAGTTGAAACTGGAGCAGCAGCACGGTCAGGTGGACTGGGGACAGCAAGGAGTCATCATGTCAGGTAGTCCTGGGGCATGGTCCTAGGGCTCAGGTCCTCCAAGAGAGAGAAAGAAAGAGAGAATTAGAGAGAGCATATGTGGGGTGGCCAGTCCTCTTCTAGCTGTGCCGGGTGGAGATTATAACAGAACATGGCCAAGATGTTCAAATGTTCATAAATGACCAGCATGGTCGAATAATAATAAGGCAGAACAGTTGAAACTGAAGCAGCAGCACGGCCAGGTGGACTGGGGACAGCAAGGAGTCATCATGTCAGGTAGTCCTGGGGCATGGTCCTAGGGCTCAGGTCCTCCGAGAGAGAGAAAGATAGAGAGAAGGAGAGAATTAGAGAACACACACTTAGATTCACACAGGACACCGAATAGGACAGGAGAAGTACTCCAGATATAACAAACTGACCCTAGCCCCCCGACACATAAACTACTGCAGCATAAATACTGGAGGCTGAGACAGGAGGGGTCAGGAGACACTGTGGCCCATGCGATTATGTGAGGACAGCACCCCGCATACAAAAGCATTAAAAACATTAGGCAACAACCAGGCAGGTGCGCCACGTAAATCAGAAATAGCGATCAAATAAATGCCTTACCTTTGAAGATCTTCTTCTGTTGGCACTCCAAAAGGTCCCAGCTACATCACAAATGGTCATTTTGTTCGAAAAAGTCCTTCTTTATATCCCCAAAAACTCTGTTTAGCTGGTGGGCATCAGTCAATAATCCACCGGTTTCCCTCCTTCAAAATGCATACAAAATGAATCCTAAATGTTACCAATAAACTTCTCCAAACAAGTCAAACAATGTTTATAATCAAACCTCAGGTACCCTAATACGTAAATAAATGATACAATTTAAGACGGAGAATCGTTCTTGTCTTTACCGGAGATAAACAACAAAGAACGTGTTCTTATCCATGCGCATAAAAACACTACAGCCAAAATGGGAGCCACTTAGGAAAACTACAGATTCTAGCTCATTTTTCCAAAAACCAGCCTGAAATTCTTTCTAAAGACTGTTGACATCTAGTGGAAGCCCTAGGTACTGCAATCTGGGAGGTTTTCGCCTCATATTAAACATGACCGCCATTGGAAACAGTGGTAGGCTGAATGTTTTTTCTTCTGGATGGTTTGACCTCAGGTTTTCGCCTGCCATATCAGTTCTGTTATACTCACAGATATTATTTTAACAGTTTTAGAAACTTAGAGTGTTTTCTATCCAAATCTACCAATTATATGCATATCCTAGCTTCTGGGCCTGAGTAACAGACAGTTTACTTTGGGCATACTTTTCATCCAGACGTCAAAATACTGCCCCCTAGCCCAAAGAGGTTAAGGAGAAGTATATCTCTAATTCCATGCATAACAGTTGTATATTCATCAACATTTATAAAGGGTATTTCTGTAAATAGATATGGCTCTCTGCACAATCACTGCATGTTTTAGAACTACTGAACATAACCCACCAATGTAAAATGAGATTTTTTGATGGAAATATGCACTTTAGCAAACAAAACATACATATATTGTGTAACATGAAGTCCTATGAGTGTCATCTTTTATTTATTTATTTCACCTTTATTTAACCAGGTAGGCAAGTTGAGAACAAGTTCTCATTTACAATTGCGACCTGGCCAAGATAAAGCAAAGCAGTTCGACACGAACAACAACACAGAGTTACACATGGAGTAAAACAAACATACAGTCAATAATACAGTTGTAAAATGAGTCTATGTACAATGTGAGCAAATTAGGTGAGATAAGGGAGGTAAAGGCAAAAAAATGCCATGGTGGCGAAGTAAATACAGTATAGCAAGTTTAAAAAATAAACACTGGAATGGTATATTTGCAGTGGAAGAATGTGCAAAGTAGAGATAGAAATAATGGGGGTGCAAAGGAGCTAAATAAATAAATAAATACAGTAGGGGAGAGGTAGTTGTTTGGGCTAAATTATAGATGGGCTATGTACAGGTGCAGGTGCTGCCTCATTCTGATGAAGATCATCAAAGGTTAGTGATTCATTTTACCTCTATTTGTGTTTTTGTGACTCCTCTCTTTGGCTGGAAAAATGGCTGTGTTTTTCTGTGAGTTGGTGGTGACCTAACATAATCGTTGGTGGTGCTTTCGCTGTAAAGCATTTTTTAAATCAGACACCTGTGGCTGGATTCACGAGAATTTCATCTTTAAACTGGTGTAAAATACTTGTATGCTTGAAGAATTTTAATTATGAAATGTTTGACGTTTTGTATTTGGCGCCCTGCACTTTCACTGGCTGTTGGCGAGGTGGAATGCTACCGTCCCACAGAGGTTAATGCAACCGCTGTGTCAGATTTCAAAAAAACTTTACGGAAAAAGCAAACCATGCAATAATCTGAGTGCAGCTTTCAGACAACAAAGCAGCCAAAAAGATATCCGCCATAATTGGGTAGTCAACATTAGTCAGAAATAGCATTATAAATACTCACTTACCTTTGATGATCTTCATCAGAATGCACTCCCAGGAATCGCAGTTCCTCAATAAATGTTTGTTTTGTTTGATAATGTCCAATCTTTATGTCCAAATATCTTATTTTGTTCGGGCGTTTGGTAAACAAATCCAAAAGCGCGTTCAGGTCCAGCCGAACGTCGGATGAAAATTTCAAAACGTTCCGTTACAGCCCGTAGAAACTTGTCAAACTAAGTATAGAATCAATCTTTAGGATGTTTTTATCACAAATCATCAGTAAGGTTCCAACCGGAGAATTCCATTGTCTGTAGAAAAGCAATGGAACGAAGGCTAACTCTCTCGTGACCGCGACTCAGAGCCTGTGGCAATCTGCCAGACACCTGGCTCAAACCGCCCTTATGAGCCCCCACTTCACAGTAGAATCCTAAAACAAAGTTCTAAAGACTGTTGACATCTAGAGGAAGCCTTAGGAAGTGCAACATAACCAATATCCCACTGTATCGACAATAGGGGGAGTTAAAAAGTTTTAACGTTTAAAAAAAACTACAAGCCTCAGAATTCCCACTTCCTGGTTGGATTGTTCTCAGGTTTTCGCCTGCCATATGTGTTATGTTATACTCACAGACATCATTCAAACGGTGTTAGAAACTTCAGAGTGTGTTCTATCCAAATCTACTAATAATATGCATATATAGCAGGCAGTTTACTCTGGGCACTTTATTCATCCAAGCTACTCAATACTGTCCCCCTGTCACCAAGAAGTTAAAAGCAGTGGTTCGCACTTTCAGTTTAGCTCAAATGCTGCCATCAATTGACGGTTTCTGGTTGGGGAAGGATTTAATATTCACCGTGGGTCCAACATCACTGATGCACTTGCTAATAAACTCGCTAACAGAATCAGCGTATACATCAATGTTGTTGTCTGAGGTTATCAGGAACATATCCCAGTCCACGGGATCGAAGCAATCTTGAAGTGTGGAATCAGATTGGTTGGACTAGCGTTGAACAGACCTGGGCGTTTCCTGTTTTATTTTCAGTCTATAGGCTGGGAGCAACAAAATGGAGTCTTGGTCAGATTTGCCGAAAGACGGGCGAGGGAGGGCTTTGTATACGTCGCTGAAGTTAGAGTAGCAATGATACAGAATGCTGCCAGCCGGGTCGCACATTCAATATGTTGATAACATTTAGGGAGCCTTGTTTTCAGATTAGCTTTGTTAAAATCCCCAGCTACACTAAATGCAGCCTCAGGATATGTGGTTTCCAGTTTACATAGAGTCCAATGAAGTTCTTTCAGAGCCGTCTAGGTGTCTGCTTGGGGGGGATATACACGGAGCATATGTGTGTGTGTGTGTGGGCGCGCGTGCATACTTGTGTGTTAACGTGTGTATCCAGTGCCAGGGTGCAACCATGCAGGTCAGTAGTCCTGTTGTTCTCCCAGGTCTCATGGGGTGAGAGGGACACTCATGGCTCCTTCTGATAACTCTGTTTTGCCCTGCAGTGCTGCGCTGAGGCCAGCCAAGACTCCTGCCTCCCCCCGTTCTATCTGTCTGTCTCCCCCTGCCTCAACCTCTTCTGTCTGTCTGTCTGTCCCTGCCTCCCCCCGTTCTATCTGTCTGTCTCCCCCTGCCTCCCCTGGTTGTATATGTCTGTCTCCCCCTGCCTAATCTCCTTCTGTCTGTCTGTCTCCCAGTGTCTCACCCTCTTCTGTCTGTCTGTCTCCCCCATGCCTCACCCTCTTCTGTCTGTCATTCTCCCCCTGCCTCACCCCCTTCTGTCTGTGTGTCTGTCTCCGCCTGCCTCACCCACTTCTGTCTGTCTGTCTGTCTGGCTGTTTGTCTGTCTCCCCCTGCCTCACCCCCTTCTGTCTGTCTGTCTCCCCCTGCCTCACCCCCTTCTGTCTGTCTGTCTCCCCTGCCTCACCCCCTTCTGTCGGTCTGTCTACCCAACCTCAATCCCTTCTGTCTGTCTCCCCCTAACTCACCCCCTTCTGTCTGTCTCCCCCTGCCTCACCCCTTCTGTCTGTCTGTCTCCTCCTGCCTCACCTCCTTCTGTCTGTCTCCCCTGCCTCACCCCCTTCTGTCTGTCTCCCCCTGCCTCACCCCTTCTGTCTGTCTGTCTCCCCCTGCCTCAACCCCTTCTGTCTGTCTGTCTGTCTGTCTGTCTGTCTGTCTGTCTGTCTGTCTGTCTGTCTGTCTGTCTGTCTGTCTGTCTGTCTGTCTGTCTCCCCCTGCCTCACCCCCTTCTGTCTGTCTGTCTCCTCCTGCCTCACCCCTTTCTGTCTGTCTGTCTGTCTGTCTGTCTGTCTGTCTGTCTGTCTGTCTGTCTGTCTGTCTGTCTGTCTGTCTGTCTGTCTGTCTGTCTGTCTCCCCTTGCATCACCCCTTCTGTCTGTCTGTCTGTCTGTCTGTCTGTCTGTCTGTCTGTCTGTCTGTCTGTCTGTCTGTCTGCCTGTCTGTCTGTCTGTCTGTCTGTCTGTCTGTCTGTCTGTCTGTCTGTCTGTCTGTCTCCCCCTGCCTCACCCCCTTCTGTCTGTCTGTCTCCCCCTGCTTCCCCCTTCTGTCTGTCTGTCTGTCTGTCTGTCTGTCTGTCTGTCTGTCTGTCTGTCTGTCTGTCTGTCTGTCTGTCTCTCCCTTCCTCATCCCCTTCTGTCTGTCTGTCTGTCTCCCCTTGCCTCACCCCCTTCTGTCTGTCTGTCTGTCTGTCTGTCTGTCTGTCTGTCTGTCTGTCTGTCTGTCTGTCTGTCTGTCTGTCTGTCTGTCTCTCCCTTCCTCACCCCCTTCTGTCTGTCTGTCTCCCCCTGCCTCACCCCTTCTGTCAGTCTGTCTCCACCTGCCTCACCCCTTCTGTCTGTCTGTCTCCTCCTGCCTCACCCCTTCTGTCTGTCTGTCTCCTACTGCCTCACCCGTTCTGTCTGTCTGTCTCCTCCTGCCTCACCCCTTCTGTCTCTCAGTCTCCCCCTGCCTCACCCCTTCTGTCTGTCTGTCTCCCCCTGCCTCACCCCTTCTGTCTGTCTGTCTCCTCCTGCCTCACCCCTTTCTGTCTGTCTGTCTGTCTGTCTCCTCCTGCCTCACCCCCTTCTGTCTGTCTGTGTCCCCTGCCTCACCCCTTCTGTCTGTCTGTCTCCTCCTGCCTCACCCCTTTCTGTCTGTCTGTCTGTCTGTCTGTCTGTCTGTCTGTCTGTCTCCCCCTGCTTCCCCCCCGTCTGTCTGTCTGTCTGTCTGTATGTCTGTCTGTCTGTCTGTCTGTCTGTCTGTCTGTCTGTCTGTCTGTCTGTCTGTCTGCCTGCCTGTCTGTCTGTCTGTCTGTCTGTCTGTCTCTCCCTTCCTCATCCCCTTCTGTCTGTCTGTCTGTCTGTCTGTCTGTCTGTCTGTCTGTCTGTCTGTCTGTCTGTCTGTCTGTCTCTCCCTTCCTCACCCCCTTCTGTCTGTCTGTCTCCCCCTTCTCACCCCCTTCTGTCTGTCTGTCTGTCTGTCTGTCTCTCCCTTCCTCACCCCCTTCTGTCTGTCTGTCTCCCCTGCCTCACCCCCTTCTGTCTGTCTCCCCCTGCCTCACCCCTTCTGTCAGTCTGTCTCCACCTGCCTCACCACTTCTGTCTGTCTGTCTCCTCCTGCCTCACCCGTTCTATCTGTCTGTGTCCTCCTGCCTCACCCCTTCTGTCTGTCTGTCTCCCCCTGCCTCACCCCATCTGTCTGTCTGTCTCCCCCTGCCTCACCCCTTCTGTCTGTCTGTCTCCTCCTGCCTCACCCCTTTCTGTCTGTCTGTCTGTCTGTCTGTCTGTCTGTCTGTCTGTCTGTCTGTCTGTCTGTCTGTCTGTCTGTCTGTCTGTCTGTCTGTCTGTCTCCTCCTGCCTCACCCCCTTCTGTCTGTCTGTCTCCCCTGCCTCACCCCTTCTGTCTGTCTGTCTCCTCCTGCCTCACCCCTTTCTGTCTTTCTGTCTGTCTGTCTGTCTTTCTGTCTCCCCCTGCTTCCCCCCCGTCTGTCTGTATGTCTGTCTGTCTGTCTGTCTGTCTGTCTGTCTGCCTGTCTGTCTCCCCCTGCCTCCCCCCCTTCTATCTGTCTGTCTCCTCCTGCCCTACCCCTTCTGTCTGTCTGTCTCTCCCTGCCTCACCCCTTCTGTCTGTCTGTCTCCCCCTGCCTCACCCCTTCTGTCTGTCTGTCTCCTCCTGCCTCACCCCTTTCTGTCTGTCTGTCTGTCTGTCTGTCTGTCTGTCTGTCTGTCTGTCTGTCTGTCTGTCTGTCTGTCTGTCTCCTCCTGCCTCACCCCCTTCTGTCTGTCTCTCCCTTCCTCACCCCATTCTGTCTGTCTGTCTCCCCCTGCTTCCCCCCCTTTTGT
Source organism: Oncorhynchus nerka (assembly GCF_034236695.1). Lineage (NCBI taxonomy): Eukaryota > Metazoa > Chordata > Actinopteri > Salmoniformes > Salmonidae > Oncorhynchus > Oncorhynchus nerka. The sequence goes on along the minus strand of NC_088407.1, from coordinate 74,181,210 downwards.
CTGGCTGTCTGTCTGTCTGTCTGTCTCTCCCTTCCTCATCCTCTTCTGTCTGTCTGTCTCCCCTTGCCCCACCCCCTTCTGTCTGTCTGTCTGTCTGTCTGTCTCCTCCTGCCTCACCCCCTTCTGTCTGTCTGTCTCCTCCTGCCTCACCCCTTCTGTCTCTGTCTCCTCCTGCCTCACCCGTTCTATCTGTCTGTCTCCCCTGCCTCACCCCTTCTGTCTGTCTGTCTCCTCCTCGTCACCCCTTTCTGTCTGTCTGTCTGTCTGTCTGTCTGTCTGTCTGTCTGTCTGTCTGTCTGTCTGTCTGTCTGTCTGTCTGTCTCCTCCTGCCTCACCCCCTTCTGTCTGTCTGTCTCCCTGCCTCACCCCCTTCTGTCTGTCTGTCTGTCTGTCTGTCTGTCTGTCTGTCTGTCTGTCTGTCTGTCTGTCTGTCTGTCCCTCCCCCTGCTTCCCCCGTCTGTCTGTCTGTCTGTCTGCCTGTCTGTCTCCCCTGCCTCACCCCCTTCTGTCTGTCTGTCTGTCTGTCTGTCTGTCTGTCTGTCTGTCTGTCTGTCTGTCTGTCTGTCTGTCTGTCTGTCTGTCTCCCCCTGCTTCCCCCCGTCTGTCTGTCTGTCTGTCTGCCTGTCTGTCTCCCCCTGCCTCACCCCCTTCTGTCTGTCTGTCTCCCCCTGCTTCCCCCTTCTGTCTGTCTGTCTGTCTGTCTATCTGTCTGTCTCTCTCTCTCTCCCCTTCCTCATCCCCTTCTGTCTGTCTGTCTGTCTCCCCTTGCCTCACCCCCTTCTGTCTGTCTGTCTGTCTGTCTGTCTGTCTGTCTGTCTGTCTGTCTGTCTGTCTGTCTGTCTGTCTGCCTGTCTGTCTGTCTGTCTGTCTCCCCCTGCCTCACCCCCTTCTGTCTGTCTGTCTCCCCCTGCTTCCCCCCTTCTGTCTGTATGTCTGTCTGTCTGTCTGTCTCTCTCTCTCTCCCTTCCTCATCCCCTTCTGTCTGTCTGTCTGTCTCCCCTTGCCTCACCCCCTTCTGTCTGTCTGTCTGTCTGTCTGTCTGTCTGTCTGTCTGTCTGTCTGTCTGTCTGTCTGTCTGTCTGCCTGCCTGTCTGTCTGTCTGTCTGTCCCCCTGCCTCACCCCCTTCTGTCTGTCTGTCTCCCCTGCTTCACCCCTTCTGTCTGTCTGTCTCTCCTTCCTCACCCCCTTCTGTCTGTCTGTCTCCCCTTCTCACCCCCTTCTGTCTGTCTGTCTGTCTGTCTGTCTGTCTGTCTGTCTCTCCCTTCCTCACCCCCTTCTGTCTGTCTGTCTCCCCTGCCTCACCCCCTTCTATCTGTCTGTCTCCTCCTGCCCTACCCCTTCTGTCTGTCTGTCTCTCCCTGCCTCACCCCTTCTGTCTGTCTGTCTCCCCCTGCCTCACCCCTTCTGTCTGTCTGTCTCCTCCTGCCTCACCCCTTTCTGTCTGTCTGTCTGTCTGTCTGTCTGTCTGTCTGTCTGTCTGTCTGTCTGTCTGTCTGTCTGTCTGTCTCCTCCTGCCTCACCCCCTTCTGTCTGTCTCTCCCTTCCTCACCCCATTCTGTCTGTCTGTCTCCCCTGCTTCCCCCTTTTGTCTGGCTGTCTGTCTGTCTGTCTGTCTCTCCCTTCCTCATCCTCTTCTGTCTGTCTGTCTCCCCTTGCCCCACCCCTTCTGTCTGTCTGTCTGTCTGTCTGTCTCCTCCTGCCTCACCCCCTTCTGTCTGTCTGTCTCCTCCTGCCTCACCCCTTCTGTCTCTGTCTCCTCCTGCCTCACCCGTTCTATCTGTCTGTCTCCCCCTGCCTCACCCCTTCTGTCTGTCTGTCTCCTCCTGCGTCACCCCTTTCTGTCTGTCTGTCTGTCTGTCTGTCTGTCTGTCTGTCTGTCTGTCTGTCTGTCTGTCTGTCTGTCTCCTCCTGCCTCACCCCCTTCTGTCTGTCTGTCTCCCCTGCCTCACCCCCTTCTGTCTGTCTGTCTGTCTGTCTGTCTGTCTGTCTGTCTGTCTGTCTGTCTGTCTGTCTGTCTGTCTGTCTGTCTGTCTCCCCCTGCTTCCCCCCCGTCTGTCTGTCTGTCTGTCTGCCTGTCTGTCTCCCCCTGCCTCACCCCC
>NC_088407.1:74021610-74171610 GCF_034236695.1 Oncorhynchus nerka | reverse complement strand
TTCCCCCGTCTGTCTGTCTGTCTGTCTGCCTGTCTGTCTCCCCTGCCTCACCCCCTTCTGTCTGTCTGTCTCCCCTGCTTCCCCCTTCTGTCTGTCTGTCTGTCTGTCTATCTGTCTGTCTCTCTCTCTCTCCTTCCTCATCCCCTTCTGTCTGTCTGTCTGTCTCCCCTTGCCTCACCCCCTTCTGTCTGTCTGTCTGTCTGTCTGTCTGTCTGTCTGTCTGTCTGTCTGTCTGTCTGTCTGTCTGTCTGTCTGTCTGTCTGTCTGTCTGTCTGTCTGTCTGTCTGTCTGTCTCCTCCTGCCTCACCCCCTTCTGTCTGTCTGTCTCCCTGCCTCACCCCTTCTGTCTGTCTGTCTGTCTGTCTGTCTGTCTGTCTGTCTGTCTGTCTGTCTGTCTGTCTGTCTGTCTGTCTGTCTGTCTCCCCTGCTTCCCCCCCGTCTGTCTGTCTGTCTGTCTGTCTGTCTGTCTGCCTGCCTGCCTGTCTGTCTGTCTGTCTGTCTCCCCTGCCTCACCCCCTTCTGTCTGTCTGTCTCCCCTGCTTCCCCCTTCTGTCTGTCTGTCTGTCTGTCTGTCTGTCTCTCTCTCTCCCTTCCTCATCCCCTTCTGTCTGTCTGTCTGTCTCCCCTTGCCTCACCCCCTTCTGTCTGTCTGTCTGTCTGTCTGTCTGTCTGTCTGTCTGTCTGTCTGCCTGCCTGCCTGTCTGTCTGTCTGTCTGTCTCCTCCTGCCTCACCCCCTTCTGTCTGTCTGTCTCCTCCTGCCTCACCCCTTCTGTCTCTGTCTCCTCCTGCCTCACCCGTTCTATCTGTCTGTCTCCCCTGCCTCACCCCTTCTGTCTGTCTGTCTCCTCCTGCGTCACCCCTTTCTGTCTGTCTGTCTGTCTGTCTGTCTGTCTGTCTGTCTGTCTCTCCTGCCTCACCCCTTCTGTCTGTCTGTCTCCCTGCCTCACCCCCTTCTGTCTGTCTGTCTGTCTGTCTGTCTGTCTGTCTGTCTGTCTGTCTGTCTGTCTGTCTGTCTGTCTGTCTGTCTGTCTGTCTCCCCCTGCTTCCCCCCGTCTGTCTGTCTGTCTGTCTGCCTGTCTGTCTCCCCTGCCTCACCCCCTTCTGTCTGTCTGTCTCCCCCTGCTTCCCCCTTTTGTCTGTCTGTCTGTCTGTCTATCTGTCTGTCTCTCTCTCTCTCCTTCCTCATCCCCTTCTGTCTGTCTGTCTGTCTGTCTCCCTTGCCTCACCCCCTTCTGTCTGTCTGTCTGTCTGTCTGTCTGTCTGTCTGTCTGTCTGTCTCCTCCTGCCTCACCCCTTCTGTCTCTGTCTCCTCCTGCCTCACCCGTTTTATCTGTCTGTCTCCCCTGCCTCACCCCTTCTGTCTGTCTGTCTCCTCCTCGTCACCCCGTTCTGTCTGTCTGTCTGTCTGTCTGTCTGTCTGTCTGTCTGTCTGTCTGTCTGTCTGTCTGTCTGTCTGTCTGTCTGTCTCCCCTGCTTCCCCCCGTCTGTCTGTCTGTCTGTCTGCCTGTCTGTCTCCCCTGCCTCACCCCCTTCTGTCTGTCTGTCTCCCCTGCTTCCCCCTTCTGTCTGTCTGTCTGTCTGTCTATCTGTCTGTCTCTCTCTCTCTCCTTCCTCATCCCCTTCTGTCTGTCTGTCTGTCTCCCCTTGCCTCACCCCCTTCTGTCTGTCTGTCTGTCTGTCTGTCTGTCTGTCTGTCTGTCTGTCTGTCTGTCTGTCTGTCTGTCTGCCTGCCTGTCTGTCTGTCTGTCTGTCTCCCCTGCCTCACCCCCTTCTGTCTGTCTGTCTCCCCCTGCTTCCCCCTGTCTGTCTGTCTGTCTGTCTGTCTGTCTCTCTCTCTCCCTTCCTCATCCCCTTCTGTCTGTCTGTCTGTCTCCCCTTGCCTCACCCCCTTCTGTCTGTCTGTCTGTCTGTCTGTCTGTCTGTCTGTCTGTCTGTCTGTCTGTCTGTCTGTCTGTCTGTCTGTCTGTCTGTCTGCCTGCCTGTCTGTCTGTCTGTCTGTCTCCTCCTGCCTCACCCCCTTCTGTCTGTCTGTCTCCTCCTGCCTCACCCCTTCTGTCTCTGTCTCCTCCTGCCTCACCCGTTCTATCTGTCTGTCTCCCCCTGCCTCACCCCTTCTGTCTGTCTGTCTCCTCCTGCGTCACCCCTTTCTGTCTGTCTGTCTGTCTGTCTGTCTGTCTGTCTGTCTGTCTGTCTGTCTGTCTGTCTCCTCCTGCCTCACCCCCTTCTGTCTGTCTGTCTCCCCTGCCTCACCCCCTTCTGTCTGTCTGTCTGTCTGTCTGTCTGTCTGTCTGTCTGTCTGTCTGTCTGTCTGTCTGTCTCCCCCTGCTTCCCCCGTCTGTCTGTCTGTCTGTCTGCCTGTCTGTCTCCCCCTGCCTCACCCCCTTCTGTCTGTCTGTCTCCCCCTGCTTCCCCCTTCTGTCTGTCTGTCTGTCTGTCTATCTGTCTGTCTCTCTCTCTCTCCCTTCCTCATCCCCTTCTGTCTGTCTGTCTGTCTCCCTTGCCTCACCCCCTTCTGTCTGTCTGTCTGTCTGTCTGTCTGTCTGTCTGTCTGTCTGTCTGTCTGTCTGTCTGTCTGTCTGTCTGCCTGCCTGTCTGTCTGTCTGTCTGTCTCCCCCTGCCTCACCCCCTTCTGTCTGTCTGTCTCCCCTGCTTCCCCCTTCTGTCTGTCTGTCTGTCTGTCTGTCTGTCTGTCTGTCTCTCTCTCTCCCCTTCCTCATCCCCTTCTGTCTGTCTGTCTGTCTCCCCTTGCCTCACCCCTTCTGTCTGTCTGTCTGTCTGTCTGTCTGTCTGTCTGTCTGTCTGTCTGTCTGTCTGTCTGTCTGTCTGTCTGTCTGTCTGTCTGTCTGTCTGCCTGCCTGTCTGTCTGTCTGTCTGTCTCCCCCTGCCTCACCCCCTTCTGTCTGTCTGTCTCCCCTGCTTCACCCCTTCTGTCTGTCTGTCTGTCTCTCCTTCCTCACCCCCTTCTGTCTGTCTGTCTCCCCTTCTCACCCCCTTCTGTCTGTCTGTCTGTCTGTCTGTCTGTCTGTCTCTCCCTTCCTCACCCCCTTCTGTCTGTCTGTCTCCCCTGCCTCACCCCCTTCTGTCTGTCTCCCCCTGCCTCACCCCTTCTGTCAGTCTGTCTCCACCTGCCTCACCACTTCTGTCTGTCTGTCTCCTCCTGCCTCACCCGTTCTATCTGTCTGTCTCCTCCTGCCTCACCCCTTCTGTCTGTCTGTCTCCCCTGCCTCACCCCATCTGTCTGTCTGTCTCCCCCTGCCTCACCCCTTCTGTCTGTCTGTCTCCTCCTGCCTCACCCCTTTCTGTCTGTCTGTCTGTCTGTCTGTCTCCTCCTGCCTCACCCCCTTCTGTCTGTCTGTCTCCCCTGCCTCACCCCTTCTGTCTGTCTGTCTCCTCCTGCCTCACCCCTTTCTGTCTGTCTGTCTGTCTGTCTGTCTGTCTTTCTGTCTCCCCCTGCTTCCCCCCCGTCTGTCTGTCTGTCTGTATGTCTGTCTGTCTGTCTGTCTGTCTGTCTGTCTGTCTGTCTGTCTGTCTGTCTGTCTGTCTGTCTGTCTGTCTGTCTGTCTGCCTGCCTGCCTGTCTGTCTCCCCCTGCCTCCCCCCTTCTATCTGTCTGTCTCCTCCTGCCCTACCCCTTCTGTCTGTCTGTCTCCCCCTGCCTCACCCCTTCTGTCTGTCTGTCTCCCCCTGCCTCACCCCTTCTGTCTGTCTGTCTCCTCCTGCCTCACCCCTTTCTGTCTGTCTGTCTGTCTGTCTGTCTGTCTGTCTGTCTGTCTGTCTGTCTGTCTGTCTGTCTGTCTGTCTGTCTGTCTCCTCCTGCCTCACCCCCTTCTGTCTGTCTCTCCCTTCCTCACCCCATTCTGTCTGTCTGTCTCCCCCTGCTTCCCCCCCTTTTGTCTGGCTGTCTGTCTGTCTGTCTGTCTGTCTCTCCCTTCCTCATCCTCTTCTGTCTGTCTGTCTCCCCTTGCCCCACCCCCTTCTGTCTGTCTGTCTGTCTGTCTGTCTGTCTGTCTGTCTGTCTCCTCCTGCCTCACCCCCTTCTGTCTGTCTCCACCTGCCTCAACCCTTCTGTCTGTCTGTCTCCTCCTGCCTCACCCCTTCTGTCTCTGTCTCCTCCTGCCTCACCCGTTTTATCTGTCTGTCTCCCCCTGCCTCACCCCTTCTGTCTGTCTGTCTCCTCCTGCGTCACCCCTTTCTGTCTGTCTGTCTGTCTGTCTGTCTGTCTGTCTGTCTGTCTGTCTGTCTGTCTGTCTGTCTGTCTCCCCCTGCTTCCCCCCCGTCTGTCTGCCTGTCTGTCTCCCCTGCCTCACCCCCTTCTGTCTGTCTGTCTCCCCCTGCTTCCCCCTTCTGTCTGTCTGTCTGTCTGTCTATCTGTCTGTCTCTCTCTCTCCCTTCCTCATCCCCTTCTGTCTGTCTGTCTGTCTCCCCTTGCCTCACCCCCTTCTGTCTGTCTGTCTGTCTGTCTGTCTGTCTGTCTGTCTGTCTGTCTGTCTGTCTGTCTGTCTGTCTGTCTGTCTGCCTGCCTGTCTGTCTGTCTGTCTGTCTCCCCTGCCTCACCCCCTTCTGTCTGTCTGTCTCCCCTGCTTCCCCCTTCTGTCTGTCTGTCTGTCTGTCTGTCTGTCTGTCTGTCTCTCTCTCTCTCCCTTCCTCATCCCCTTCTGTCTGTCTGTCTGTCTCCCCTTGCCTCACCCCCTTCTGTCTGTCTGTCTGTCTGTCTGTCTGTCTGTCTGTCTGTCTGTCTGTCTGTCTGCCTGCCTGTCTGTCTGTCTGTCTGTCTCCCCCTGCCTCACCCCCTTCTGTCTGTCTGTCTCCCCCTGCTTCACCCCTTCTGTCTGTCTGTCTCTCCCTTCCTCACCCCCTTCTGTCTGTCTGTCTCCCCCTTCTCACCCCTTCTGTCTGTCTGTCTGTCTGTCTGTCTCTCCCTTCCTCACCCCCTTCTGTCTGTCTGTCTCCCCTGCCTCACCCCCTTCTGTCTGTCTCCCCCTGCCTCACCCCTTCTGTCAGTCTGTCTCCACCTGCCTCACCACTTCTGTCTGTCTGTCTCCTCCTGCCTCACCCCATCTGTCTGTCTGTCTCCCCTGCCTCACCCCTTCTGTCTGTCTGTCTCCCCCTGCCTCACCCCATCTGTCTGTCTGTCTCCCCCTGCCTCACCCCTTCTGTCTGTCTGTCTCCCCTGCCTCACCCCTTCTGTCAGTCTGTCTCCACCTGCCTCACCACTTCTGTCTGTCTGTCTCCTCCTGCCTCACCCGTTCTATCTGTCTGTCTCCTCCTGCCTCACCCCTTCTGTCTGTCTGTCTCCCCTGCCTCACCCCATCTGTCTGTCTGTCTCCCCCTGCCTCACCCCTTCTGTCTGTCTGTCTCCCCTGCCTCACCCCTTCTGTCTGTCTGTCTCCTCCTGCCTCACCCCTTTCTGTCTGTCTGTCTCCCCTGCCTCACCCCTTCTGTCTGTCTGTCTCCTCCTGCCTCACCCCTTTCTGTCTGTCTGTCTCCCCTGCCTCACCCCTTCTGTCTGTCTGTCTCCTCCTGCCTCACCCCTTTCTGTCTGTCTGTCTGTCTGTCTGTCTGTCTTTCTGTCTCCCCCTGCTTCCCCCCGTCTGTCTGTCTGTCTGTCTGTCTGTCTGTCTGTCTGTCTGTCTGTCTGTCTGTCTGTCTGTCTGTCTGTCTGTCTGTCTGTCTGTCTGTCTGGCTGTCTCCCCCTGCCTCACCCCCTTCTGTCTGTCTGTCTCCTCCTGCTTCCCCCCCTTCTGTCTGTCTGTCTGTCTGCCTGTCTGTCTGTCTGTCTGTCTGTCTGTCTGTCTGTCTGTCTGCCTGTCTGTCTGTCTGTCTGTCTGCCTGTCTGTCTGTCTGTCTGAGACAAGATAGTAGCTACTAAAAACAATTGGATACCATGAAATTTGGGAGAAAAAGGGGTAAAATAAAAATATAAAAAAATAAAAAATGTAAATGTACTGACGTATCACGGTTGACCTGGCTGCCCAAATCATCACCCCTACACACACACACACACACACACACACACACACACACACGTACACAAGCTGCCTCCTCAGGCCTCAAATTCCACCCCTCCTGCTAGATATACCATAGACAGCCAAAATAACAAGATCATGATCAAATTATAAAATCATCCTCTTCCTAAACCACAGGCATAGACTTTCACACCCCTCCATAATATTTACAAACAATTTCCATATCTTACTCACAAACAGTTAGGCCTACTGCTCATGTTTATAATAGTGAACATGCTTCTGCCTCGTGTCACTGTGTCCATATCACCAGAACGCCCCTGCAGTTGTCCCCACTACGGAGGGCCAGCTTTTCCAACCAGCGACCCAACCTCTCTTCTAATCCCCTCATTTTCTTCTCTTCCTTTTTTCTCCCACGCCTGAGAGTGCCATTTCCAGAAGAGAGTGCCTAGTCGTGTTCTCTCGCCCCCCGCGCTATCGTTCGCTGCCCCTGTCTGTCATCCCTCTATCCCAGGGACAAAGAGAGGAAGAGAGGAAGAGAGGAAGAGAGGGGGAGATATGTGTTGTATTGCAGGGCAAGGGAAAGCGTGAGGAGAAGGGGTGATGAGGAGGGAGGAAGAGGGAGGAGAGGAGGGAGTTCATCAGACAGTCTGATTGGTTAACGCCCAGGAGGAGTGATTAAGACATGTTATCTTTACCAGGTGCTCAGAGAGGAGAGGAGCGGAGAGGAGAGAGTCCTCCACTTGGTGCTCCTGAGTGGTGCAACGGTCTAATGCATTGCATCTCAGTGCTAGAGGGGTCACTACAGACACCCTGGTTCGATTCCAGGCTGTATCATAACCAGCTGTGATTGGGAGTCCCATAGGGCGGTGCGCAATTGGCCCAACGTCGTCCGGGTTTGGCCGGTGTACGCCGTCGTTGTAAATAAGAATTTGTTCTAAACTGACTTGCCTAGTTAAATAAAGGTTACATTTAAAAATGTTACACAGTATACATTACCGAGTCATTGAGGTGGAGTGTGCTGTGATGTTGGAAAGCAATAGTGGTTGACTGTAGTAAATTCATTGATTTAAGCTTTTCCTTTTTTCCACCACTACAACGACCTACTACCACACCTCAGCACTATAAAGCTAGATTACTAAGTGCAACACTAGAACACTTTCCCTTTGTAATTAGTGTGGACAGCCTTTCTCTCTCCTCTCGCTCTCTTCCTCCCTCTCTCTTTGTCCGTCTCTCTCCCTCTCTCTCTCCCCGCTGTGTGGTGAAACTATTCCCCTACTAGGTGTGTCTCTGGGTTTATAAGGAGCATGCAACATTTTTTGTGGTTTTCACATGGCAATTAAAATTGTCTACCAGCACTGGGTGGTAGGGTGTGCTACGATGGGCAAATGAGAGAAAGAGTGAGAAAAGAGAGAGAGAGAGAGAGAGAGAGAGAGAGAGAGAGAGAGAGAGAGAGAGAGAGCGAGAGAGAGAGAGAGAGAGAGTGAGAGAGCGAGAGAGAGAGAGAGAGAGAGAGAGAGAGAGAGAGAGAGAGAGAGAGAGAGAGAGAGAGAGAGAGAGAGAGAGAGAGAGAGAGAGAGAGAGAGAGAGAGAGAGAGAGAGAGAGAGAGAGAGAGAGAGAGAGAGAGAGAGAGAGAGAGAGAGAGAGAGAGAGAGAGAGAGCGAGAGAGAGAGAGAGAGAGAGAGAGAGAGAGAGAGAGAGAGAGAGAGAGAGCGAGAGAGAGAGAGAGAGAGAGAGAGAGAGAGATTTTTGCCTTTCTCTTTTTGTCTGCAGGCTGTGCTAGACATAATTAATGGACTCAGACAGAACAGGAACAGGTATGTATTAAAAACAATATTGGGATCCAACAGCTCGGAGGTCCTCACACTATTACGAGGAGCTATTCAGACAGGCCCTGTCCAATCCAACAAAGACTGTGAGGGAATAAAAAGGATGGGGCCAGCTCGTGCCTTGTGTGGTAGTTTATATCAACTAGCTGCATAAACTCTGCAACCATAAGCGCTCCAATTACCCATCTGTGATTGTCTGTAGGAGACATGATATATGGGCCTATCAATAGCAGAGAGCCTCAGTCCCACCTCAGAAATAGTAGAACACCACCCAGTTCTTCAGGACCACATGGTGTATTAGTGCACGTTGACTATGTTGGAGTTTACAGACCGTTAGAGGAGGCTCTAATAAAGAGACTGATAGAGGAAAGGACATAAACCACACAGATGACAGAGGCCATTAAGTGTGTATCTGCTATAAATGTCCACATAGACACTTTGTGAGCCTGCCTGCCTCTCTCTCTCTCTCTCTCTCTCTCACTTCTTCTTCTTCTCTCTCTCCCCTCTCTCTATGTGTCCGTGTGCAGTGTGAGTGTTGAATAGCTCGTCTATGGAACAGCTGCACCTAGTGTCTGGAATCAAGTTCACTCTGAAAGGCAAGACATTTAGTTAACCAAAATGGATGACAGCATATAGGAGTGGATCTCTGTGAGTTTGTACGCATTTCATTTTCTAGGCATAACATCTCAGTGTCCTTTAGGTTTTGAGACTGAGGCATGGTAGTAAAGTGACAAATCTCTTCATGTACCCACCCAGTCTTTAATTGCTCTTAGAAACTCCCTTCACTACTTCCTGGACCCGACCTGTCATCTTAACTCAACACAGACTGCAGGTAAAACAAAGAACGTGAGATAAAAAGGGAACAAAAAGAAAGAAGCCATTAGGTCACTATGAGAGAAAGTGTCTAGACGTTTATTTGTGTCTCAGGTCTTTGTAGACTGGGGCTGGGTGGCCTACTGTCTGGTGTGGGGGGTGAAGAGAGGAAATTGAGGGGGTTGGATCAAGGTGCATGAGGAGAGGAGAGAGAAATGAGAGAGGGTGTGTGAGGGGAACAGGAGGATGAACAGAGGAGAGGGGAAGAGAGAAAATGGCAGAGAGAGCGAGAGAGAGAGAGAGAGAGAGAGAGAGAGAGAGAGAGAGAGGGGTGCAGGGTGGGGGGCCTACCGGCTGGATCAAGGTGTGGTCCCTCCCTCTGTACTTTGATGTGGGTGACTGTCAGGCTTCAGTGGCTCCTGACGCCTCTTGGCTGCCTCATTGTCTGCTGCTGCAGCCCAGCAGGTAAACCTGGCCTGGGCCTCACCACCACACCGCTACACACACAACACACTCTCCCTCCCTTCATCCTTTCCTCCCTCACACTCTGCTCTTAACGACGGGGGGAGAGATAGAGGGAAATAAAGTGCATGGGAGGGAGAAAGAGAGAGAGAGAGAGAGAGAGAGAGAGAGAGAGAGAGAGAGAGAGAGAGAGAGAGGGTGTACAATTGGAGTCTTGTTGATCGGCCGCCAATGTTCACATCTCTCTTGTTACCAAAAAATGAGCACCTCGGTAATTTCAGAGGTATTACGCCTTGGGCTGTCAGCCTGCAAACCAGCACATTATAAAATCTCAAGTGTAAGTCAGGTTGCACTAACAAAAAAAATGAAGAAAAAAGCTTCAGTGCTGGGTTGTGACCTGCTGTCTGTATACACACGTTCTCACACAAACTCACACACACTACACACACACACTCTCTGTCTGTCTCCCCCACTTGAGTAAATGCAGCTTGTCCTTGCTCCAATCACAGGTTCGTTTCTTGGCAGTTCTAGTCCTATTATCAAGCCGCAGATGGTCATGGGAGAAGTTAGTTCTTGTTCTATTTACTCAGTTCACGCCTGTGATTCCCTGCTGGATCCCCTGATCCTCGATACAATCTGGGCTCTGGGAGGTAGAGTTTTATACTGTATGTGGGCTTCCGCTTTTAGAAAGAGGGCAGAGAGAGAGGGAGGGAGGGGAGAGCGAGAGAGAGAGAGAGAATGAAGGAAAGAAACTGTGTTTGTCTGTCCCTCCTCTCTGTGAGAATGAAGTGTATATGGCAGACAGACGAGCCAACAGCAGACCTGCATACAGTACCTGACTGTCAGACATGACACCAACCCCAGGTTATAAACATGAAGTATGGATCAGGTTAAAGAGTTATGTGGCTGGGGGCCAGACAGACAGACAGTATATAAGTGAAGGTAGATGCCCCACCTGCTGTCCTCTTCAGCCATCATTCCTCAACATGTTAAACACTGGCAAGCCTGGACTCCTGCTTGCCTCCCCTGATCCCCTCTTCTTCTGCTCATGTTCCTTCCTTCTGGACATGAATGATGTTCGCTGACACTCAGTTGGCCAATTCCACGTTTACATTTCCCTCCCTCCCTCTCTTCCCACAACCCCACCCCTCTACTCACTCCCTCTCTTCCCACAACCCCACCCTCTACTCCCTCCCTCTCTTCCCACAACCCCACCCCTCTACTCCCTCCCTCTCTCCTTTTCTTTCCCCTTCCTTAAAGATGGCTGTAAGATGAAAGAAAGCCGTGGCCCTGGCCTTGCCTTATCACAGTCTTTAGAGCTTGTGTGAAAACTTGGCAGCAACTCGGTTCAGGAGAAATAGCATTGGGGATTAGAGTTCTGAGGACAAACCTGACTATTCACACTTGGCATTAGGCAAGACAGCCTCAGCACAAGAAGGATAGTTTTTTATTCCTTCAATTTAACTTTAATTACTCAAATCTCTGTGAGGGCACACAAGAAAAGCCCAGGCATTTGTGTCTGGAAGATTAGCCGACTGCCCTGCCAAGTCCACACGGCGCTGCTTCGTTAGATAAAATTCAAATTCAAATCCGGGCTAAAGACAGTGCAGCTGTCACCCCCCTGGCCTGCAAAGCCCCCCTTGGATCAGAAATGAGCTGTCCTCCCTCTGCCTGCTTCTCTTCTCCTCTCCTCCGTCTCTTCCCCTGAGGAACCTAATCCCACTCTCCCAGCTGACTGTCAACGCTAAAAATAAAGCCATAAAAAGCCTCTGAAATAATTAGTCATTAAAAATTACAAATATTTTTTGCTGCTCGATCGTCCCTGTCTCCTCTGCTCTGCTCTGGTTAGACTGTCAGGTGGCAGTGTGGCATCATAGGTGTCAGGGGTGCCGCCTCTCTCTGTTGCAAACCAGAAAAGTCTATTTCCTCCCTGATTCATGTCTTCATCCACATGGAGAGAAGGAAAATAAGTATAGAAGGAGGAAAGGAGGGATGTGCTGGCAGTGGTATCAGGCCACACACACACACTCTCTCTATCTCTCTCTCTCTCTCTCTCTCTCACACTCCTGGTTTACGAGGAGGTCCCTTAGAAAAAAATTACAAAGTGCTTTGAGCGCCAATACATTTATTTTTCTCTCTTTGTTGTCGGAGGGAGATGTGTGGGAATGAGCTGAGGTTACTTGTTGACATTAACGCTATGAGAGATACAAGGCCTCATTGGGTGTTTGCGTAATCTTCTCAAAGTAGCACTTCTTCACTTTCCATCCCTCTCTCCCTCTTTCTGTCGAATCTGACATGTATTTAATCTCTCAGTGCTGAAATCCCCACAAGTTGTGTGTCTTTTTGGGCAATTGACTATGCGAACACCTGCAATGTCTTAGATAAGTAGCTAGTCTTATCTCCTTTGGGAGAGGACCCCATTATCCTGGGCTTTGAGGGCAGATACCCCCAGTGTGCCACGGGCCACCAACGATAATCCACGACACCACACAGCCAAATCCTGGTAAAGTGATCCTAAACTGACAACACCTCTATCCTCTGGACTAGGTTAAGCCATGTCTATTAGCTATGATTGGATAAGGGTTTTTTCAGCCTACACTGCACGGCCATATAAAGAATGTAATTGGCCCTGCCATCGTTAGGGTTATCATCCTGTTTAAGCCAAGGAGATGTGTTGACGTCTGGGGGCCACTGGGGTCCACACCTCCCTCTACAGGGGCCACAACCCCTCTCCAACAGGGCCTCAACCCCTCTCCTACAAGGGTCACCACCCTCTCCTACAGGGGCCACACCCCTCTCCTACAGGGGTCACCACTCCTCTCCCACAGGTTCTATAACCCTCTCCTACAGGGGCCACCAACCTTCTCCTACAGGGGTCACCAACCTCTCCTACAGGGTCTACCACCCTCTCCTACAGGGGCCACCACCCCTCTCCCACAGGGTCTACCACCCTCTCCTACAGGGGTTACCACCCTCTCCTACAGGGTCTGATACCCTCTCCTACAGGGGCCACCACCCCTCTCCCACAGGGTCTACCACTCTCTCCTACAGGGGCCACCACTCCTCTCCTACAGGGTCTACCACTCTCTCCTACAGGGGCCACCACTCCTCTCCCACAGGGTCTACAACCCTCTTCTACAGGGGCCACCACCCTTCTCCTAGGGTCTACCACCCTCTCCTAAAGGGGCCACCACCCCTCTCCTACAGGGTTTATAACACTCTCCTACATGGGCCACCACCCCTCTCCTACAGGGGCCACCACCCTTCTCCTACAGGGTCTACCACCCTCTCCTACAGGGGCCACCACCCCTCTCCTACAGGATCTATTACCGTCTCCTACAGGGGCCACCACCCTCTCCTGCAGGGGTCTACCACCCCTCTTTGGCAGAGGGTTTTCCTTTCCCAAACAGGTAATTCCTCCAACCCTCATGTGGTTCTGTAAAATCACAAGCTCATCATGCCATAATGGAGGAGAACAACATTAAGCTGCACTACACACACAGCTAGACCTGCCTAGCGCTCTGCTGCAACTGGTTATTTAGTTGGCTCGTTCCATGTGTGCAGTAATTGATTGGCATCCTGGAATTAGAGGAGGCTTGCAGTGCTGAGGGGGGAGCTGGCATGGGCCTCATACATTAAATATCTGGCACAGCTCAGCCAGCCAACTGATTTACTTTCAAAGGGCCCAGACCCGAGCCTGATTAAAACCAACCGGACAGATGTAAGGGCCTGGAAGGCCCCCGTAGGCGTCCTCGCAGAGCACCGGTAAGGAGAGCCGCGACGTGGTGAACTGGATGAAGTCATGGCACGCCAACCTAATTACGGGATGCAGACCAACCAAGGGAGCTTGACTTAAACCAGCCAATCAGATCAGGACATGAGGAGGACGTGGGTGGGACTAAACTATACTCCTATCAGTGTGGTTTGTAGTGAAGAACAGTAGAACCACATCGACAGGCAGGCACATAAGGGGAAGAAAAAAAGTTGTCAGGAAGCAGGAAGAAAATAATCCATGGGAAGAGTGACAAAATGACATAGAAGTTTTATTACTGCCTTGCTCTGAGTTCTAACAAGCTAGAGCCAGGTTAATAACCCCCCCCCCCTCCCTCATCCTACCTTCATTCCCTTGCTCTGAGTTCTAACAAGCTAGAGCCATGTTAATAACCCCCCTCCTTCCTTCATTCCCTTGCTCTGAGTTCTAACAAGCTAGAGCCAGGTTAATAACTCCCCTCCTCCCTTCCCTTCCACTATGTTCGAACAAGCTACATCCAGGTTTTTACCCCCCCCCTCCTTCCCTCCTTCCTTCCCTTCCTCTGAGTTCTAACAAACTAGAGCCAGGTTAATAACACCCCCTCATCCCTATCCCTCCCTCCTCCCTCCTCCCTTCCCTTCTTCTGAGTTCTAACAAGCTAGAGCCAGTATAATAACCTCCCCCTCTTCCCTTTCCCTCACTCCCTCCTTCCTTCCCTTCCTCTGAGTTCTAACAAGCTAGAGCCAAGTTAATAACCCCCTCCCTTTCCCTCCCTCCCTCCTTCCTTCATTCCCTTCCTCTGACTTCTAACAAGCTAGACCCAGGTTGATAACCCTCCTCCTCCCTTTCCCTCCCTCCCTCCTTCCTTCCCTCCCTCCTTCCTTCCTTCCTTCCCTTCCTCTGAGTTCTAACAAGCTAGAGCCAGGTTAATAACCCCCCCTCCTCCCTTCCCTCCCTCCTTCCTTCCCTTCCTCTGAGTTCTAACAACCTAGAGTCAGGTTAATAACCCCCCCTCCTCCCTTTCCCTCCCTCCCTCCTTCCTTCCCTTCCTCTGTGTTCTACCAAGCTAGAGCCAGGTTAATAACCCCCCCTCCTCCCTTCCCTCCCTCCTTCCTTCCCTTCCTCTGAGTTCTAACAAGCTAGAGCCAGGTTAACTTCTTATGGATGGGTGTTCCGGTGCAGGAACGAAATCAGCGGAAATTTTAGAGCGCCACCTATAGTTTTTGATAAAACTCAAACTTTCATTAAAACACACACGCAAGGTACTGAATTAAAGCTACACTCGTTGTGAATCTAGCCACCAAGTCAGATTTGTAAAATGCTTTTCGGCGAAAGCATGAGAAGCTATTATCTGATAGCATGCACCCCCCAAAATACCAGAACGTCACCTAAACAACAGATTTTGCGGTAGCCGGCGCTACACAAAACGCAGAAATAAAATATAAAACATTCATTACCTTTGACGAGCTTCTTTGTTGGCACTCCTATATGTCCCATAAACATCACAATTGGGTCTTTTTCCCGATTAAATCCGTCATTGTATACCCAAAATGTCATTTCATGAAGGCCGGTCTGATCCAGGAAAATTCCCCTTTACAAGACGCAACGTCACTTTTTAAAATTACAAAAGTTGCCTATAAACTTTTACAAATCACTTCAAACTACTTTTCTAAACCAACTTTAGGTATTAATAAACGTTATTAATAACTCCCCTCCTCCCTTTCCCTCCCTCTCTCCTTCCTTCCCTTCCTCTGAGTTCTAACAAGCTAGAGCCAGGTTAAAATAATAACTCCCCTCCTCCCTTTCCCTCCAACTCTCCTTCCTTCCCTTCCTCTGAGTTCTAAGAAGCTAGAGTCAGGTTAATAACCCCCCCTCCTCCCTTCCCTTCCCTCCCTTCCCTCCATCCCTCCCTCCTTCCTTCCCTTCCTCTGAGTTCTAACAAGCTAGAGTCAGGTTAATAACCCCCCTCCTCCCTTCCCTCCCTCCTGCCTTCCTTCCCTTCCCTCCCTCCCTTCCCTCCATCCCTCCCTCCTTCCTTCCCTTCCTCTGAGTTCTAACAAGCTAGAGTCAGGTTAATAACCCCCCTCCTCCCTTCCCTCCCTTCCCTCCCTCCTTCCTTCCCTTCCTCTGAGTTCTAACAAGCTAGAGTCAGGTTAATAACCCCCTCCTCCTTTCCCTCCCTTCCCTCCCTCCTTCCTTCCCTTCCTCTGAGTTCTAACAAGCTAGAGTCAGGTTAATAACCCCCCTCCTCCTTTCCCTCCCTTCTCTCCCTCCTTCCTTCCCTTCCTCTGAGTTCTAACAACCTAGAGTCAGGTTAATAACCCCCCTCCTCCCTTTCCCTCCCTCCCTCCTTCCTTCCCTTCCTCTGAGTTCTAACAAGCTAGAGTCAGGTTAATAACTCCCTCCCTCCCTCCTCCATTCCCTTCCTCTGTTCTAACAAGCTAGAGCCAGATTAATAACCCCCTCCTCCCTTTCCCTCCCTCCTTCCACCCCTTCTTCTCAGTTCTAACAAGCTAGAGCCAGGTTAATAACCCCCTCTTCCCTTTCCCTTTCCCTCCCTCCCTCCCTCCCTCCCTCCCTCCCTCCCTCCCTCCTTCCTTCCTTCCTTCCTTCCTTCCTCCCTCCCTCCCCCTCACCCCTTTCCCAGGGAGGGGATAGTGATTAATATCTGCCTACCTTGTCACCTAATTCATTATGGAATAGCGGTTAATTTGATTTGATACTCTTAAAAAATACAATTCAGTAATACATTAGATTGTTTCAGGCTATCAAAATAATTCTCCAATTATTACGGTTACTCAACCAAGTATATAAATGTTTCTCTTTGCGAGCGGCAGTTGGTCTGACTCGGAATACATTAGCTGCTACAACTCCATCCCGCTGTAGCCGCTGCCGATTGAAGGAATAAGAAATATACTGTCTGCACGATTACACCAGAAATGTTATTACTGGTGATGTGGGGCAGCCCCGCAGTACAGATCCAAACGGCCCGTAGATTGATGTGTGATTGGCGCAACATGACGCCTTAAATGGTTTTGATTATGTCCTTGTAGAGGGAAGAAAAAAGAGAACAGATCAGATTTCTTTTTATGCTAATAGCCCGGGCCCTGTGTTTAGAACCTCCTTTAATTAGTAACATGGTTGAGCAACTCTGCCCTTCTTGTCACATCAAGGCGCACTGGGCCCCGGCTTGGACGTGATATGACACACACACACGCACACACTGTGACATACACAGACACAGACACACACACCCTCCTACACACTGACACACACACCCACCATCCCTCCCTTCTTCCTCCTAATCCCTACTACACCCTCCAGGCATCGATAAGAAAGGGAAAGCTATCACAGAGATGGGAGATATGGACTCTCGCCTTTAACACTGGAACATCTACAGACAGAAAGAGACAGAAAGAAAGAAATACAGTCAGCTCATAACTCACAGATGAATACTGTTTAAATGGAAAGAAAACATCTCCTTAATAGGGCAACTGTTTTTCCTGATAGCGTACCTGAGCAGGTTCAACTTTGGGCTATATGTCAGGGTACATGGTCAGTAAAACTCCTGGCCCTTCTGAAACTGTAAATGATTTTCTCTCTTGATGGTGTTTACCTTTCAGAATTCATGTAGGTTATTTGTTGTTGTTGTTGTCATTTTTGTTGTTATTTTGCCTCGTGGTATGTCTGTTGTCCCTACATAACTTACAACATAATCAATGTAATTGTAAGCTGTGGGATTTGTAGCATATTACAGCTAACAAACGTCCATAAACTGTTTGTTAATGTATCATAGCTTGGCAACACCACTTGCGAAACAGCCCAGACTTTGGGAAATCTGGACAGAAAAACTTGGGAATATGGGGGCATCACGGGGGTTAGCGTCTGGGATGTACAAGTGTTTGGTGAGGGAGGGAAGGAGGGAGAGAGAGAGAGAGAGTGAGAAAGAGGAGAGAGAGAGAGGGGGAAAAAGCGAGAGAGAAAGCGAGACAGACAGAGAGAGAGTCATAGAGAGAGAGAGAGAGAGAGAGAGAGAGAGAGAGAGAGAGAGAGAGAGTGAATTTGAGGTCAAAAGTTTACTGTTTCAAATCAAATTATATTTGTCACATGACCCGAATACAACAACCTTACGGTGAAATGCCTACCTACTAGACCAACCTCTTAGGGATGATGCAGAATGTAGTTCCAGTGCAGGAACATCAATCAGCGGAAATTTCAGAGCACCACCTATAGTTTTCGATAAAACTCAAACTTTCATTAAAACACACATGCAAGGTACTGAATTAAAGCTACACTCGTTGTGAATCTAGCCACCAAGTCAGATTTGTAAAATGCTTTTCGGCGAAAGCATGAGAAGCTATTATCTGATAGCATGCACCCCCCAAAACACCTGAACGACACCTAAACAAAATATTTTGCGGTAGCCGGCGCTACACAAAACGCAGAAATAAAATATAAAACATTCATTACCTTTGACGAGCTTCTTTGTTGGCACTCCTATATATCCCATAAACATCACAATTGGGTCTTTTTCCCGATTAAATCCGTCATTGTATAGGCAAAATGTCATTTTATGAAGGCCGGTCTGATCCAGGAAATTTCCCCTTTACAAGACGCAACGTCACTTTTTAAAATTACAAAAGTTGCCTATAAACTTTTACAAATCACTTCAAACTACTTTTCTAAACCAACTTTAGGTATTAATAAACGTTAATAATCTATCAAATTGATCACGGGGCGATCTGTATTCGATAGCAGCAAGTCTTGAAATCATCCTCCATGTTTTCACTTTCATAACATCCTGTGGTGAGTCCCAAGACAGGAAGTGCCTATACGTCATCTAACCAAGGATAAAGCAGCCATAAAATGCCAGTACTGGCGACATCGTGTGGAAGCTGTAGGCATTGTAATGGGGACCTCGTTTTTCTTCTGTCGCCTTAGACAATACATTGACTTCCGGCGCCGACTGAGATGGCCGCCTCGCTTCGCGTTCCTAGGAAACTATGCAGTTTTTTGTTTTTTTACGTGTTATTTCTTACATTAGTACCCCAGGTCATCTTAGGTTTCATTACATACAGTCGAGAAGAACTACTGAATATAAGATCAGCGCCAACTCACCATCAGTACGACCAAGAATATGTTTTCCGCGACGCGGATCCGGTGTTCTGCCTTACAAACGGGACAACGGAATGGATCGCATGCAGCGACCCAAGGAAACGACTCCGAAAAAGAGGGAAACGAGGCGGTGTTCTGGTCAGACTCCGAAAAAGGGCACATCGCGCACCACTCCCCAGCATTCTTCTTGCCAATGTCCAGTCTCTTGACAACAAGGTTGACGAAATCCGAGCAAGAGTAGCATTCCAGAGGGACATCAGAGACTGCAACGTTCTCTGCTTCACAGAAACATGGCTTACTGGGAAGACGCTATCCGAGGCGGTGCAGCCAACGGGTTTCTCCACGCATCGCGCCGACAGAAACAAACATCTTTCTGGTAAGAAGAGTGGCGGGGGCGTATGCCTCATGACTAACGAGACATGGTGTGATGAAGGAAACATACAGGAACTCAAATCCTTCTGTTCACCTGATTTAGAATTCATCACAATCAAATGTAGACCGCATTATCTTCCAAGAGAATTCTCCTCCATTATAATCACAGCCGTATATATCCCCCCCCCCAAGCAGACACATCGATGGCTCTGAACGAACTTTATTTAACTCTTTGCAAACTGGAAACCATTTATCCGGAGGCTGCATTCATTGTAGCTGGGGATTTTAACAAAGCTAATCTGAAAACAAGACTCCCTAAATTTTACCAGCATATCGATTGCGCAACCAGGGGTGGTAAAACCTTGGATCATTGTTACTCTAACTTCCGCGACGCATATAAGGCCCTGCCCCGCCCCCCTTTTGGAAAAGCTGACCACGACTCCATTTTGCTGATCCCTGCCTACAGGCAGAAACTAAAACAAGAGGCTCCCACGCTGAGGTCTGTCCAACGCTGGTCAGACCAAGCTGACTCCACACTCCAAGACTGCTTCCATCACGTGGACTGGGACATGTTTCGTATTGCGTCAGATGGAAATATTGACGAATACGCTGATTCGGTGTGCGAGTTCATTAGAACGTGCGTCGAAGATGTCGTTCCCATAGCAACGATAAAAACATTCCCAAACCAGAAACCGTGGATTGATGGCAGCATTCGCGTGAAACTGAAAGCGCGAACCACTGCTTTTAATCAGGGCAAGGTGTCTGGTAATATGTCCGAATATAAACAATGCAGCTATTCCCTCCGCAAGGCTATTAAACAAGCTAAGCGTCAGTACAGAGACAAAGTGGAATCTCAATTCAATGGCTCAGACACAAGAGGCATGTGGCAGGGTCTACAGTCAATCACGGACTACAAGAAGAAACCCAGCCCAGTCACGGACCAGGATGTCTTGCTCCCAGGCAGACTAAATCACTTTTTGCCCGCTTTGAGGACAATACAGTGCCACTGACACGGCCTGCAACGAAAACATGCGGTCTCTCCTTCACTGCAGCCGAGGTGAGTAAGACATTTAAACGTGTTAACCCTCGCAAGGCTGCAGGCCCAGACGGCATCCCCAGCCGCGCCCTCAGAGCATGCGCAGACCAGCTGGCCGGTGTGTTTACGGACATATTCAATCAATCCCTATACCAGTCTGCTGTTCCCACATGCTTCAAGAGGGCCACCATTGTTCCTGTTCCCAAGAAAGCTAAGGTAACTGAGCTAAACGACTACCGCCCGTAGCACTCACTTCCGTCATCATGAAGTGCTTTGAGAGACTAGTCAAGGACCATATCACCTCCACCCTACCTGACCCCCTAGACCCACTCCAATTTGCTTACCGCCCAAATAGGTCCACAGACGATGCAATCTCAACCACACTGCACACTGCCCTAACCCACCTGGACAAGAGGAATACCTATGTGAGAATGCTGTTCATCGACTACAGCTCGGCATTCAATACCATAGTACCCTCCAAGCTCGTCATCAAGCTCGAGACCCTGGGTCTCGACCCCGCCCTGTGCAACTGGGTACTGGACTTCCTGACGGGCCGCCCACAGGTGGTGAGGGTAGGCAACAACATCTCCTCCCCGCTGATCCTCAACACGGGGCCCCACAAGGGTGCGTTCTGAGCCCTCTCCTGTACTCCCTGTTCACCCACGACTGCGTGGCCATGCACGCCTCCAACTCAACCATCAAGTTTGCGGACGACACAACAGTGGTAGGCTTGATTACCAACAACGACGAGACGGCCTACAGGGAGGAGGTGAGGGCCCTCGGAGTGTGGTGTCAGGAAAATAACCTCACACTCAACGTCAACAAAACTAAGGAGATGATTGTGGACTTCAGGAAACAGCAGAGGGAACACCCCCTATCCACATCGATGGATCAGTAGTGGAGAGGGTAGCAAGTTTTAAGTTCCTCGGCATACACATCACAGACAAACTGAATTGGTCCACTCACACTGACAGCGTCGTGAAGAAGGCGCAGCAGCGCCTCTTCAACCTCAGGAGGCTGAAGAAATTCGGCTTGTCACCAAAAGCACTCACAAACTTCTACAGATGCACAATCGAGAGCATCCTGGCGGGCTGTATCACCGCCTGGTACGGCAACTGCTCCGCCCTCAACCGTAAGGCTCTCCAGAGGGTAGTGAGGTCTGCACAACGCATCACCGGGGCAAACTACCTGCCCTCCAGGACACCTACACCACCCGATGTTACAGGAAGGCCATAAAGATCATCAAGGACATCAACCACCCGAACCACTGCCTGTTCACCCCGCTATCATCCAGAAGGCGAGGTCAGTACAGGTGCATCAAAGCTGGGACCGAGAGACTGAAAAACAGCTTCTATCTCAAGGCCATCAGACTGTTAAACAGCAATCACTAACATTGAGTGGCTGCTGCCAACACACTGTCATTGACACTGACCCAACTCCAGCCACTTTAATAATGGGAATTGATGGGAAATGATGTAAATATATCACTAGCCACTTTAAACAATGCTACCTTATATAATGTTACTTACCCTACACTATTCATCTCATATGCATATGTATATTTTTATTTATTTTTTTATTTCACCTTTATTTAACCAGGTAAGCAAGTTGAGAACAAGTTCTCATTTACAATTGCGACCTGGCCAAGATAAAGCAAAGCAGTTCGACACATACAACGACACAGAGTTACACATGGAGTAAAACAAACATACAGTCAATAATACAGTAAAAAAAAAACAAGTCTATATACAATGTGAGCAAATTAGGTGAGAAGGGAGGTAAAGGCAAAAAAGGCCATGGTGGCAAAGTAAATACAATATAGCAAGTAAAACACTGGAATGGTAGTATTGCAATGGAAGAATGTGCAAAGTAGAAATAAAAATAATGGGGTGCAAAGGAGCAAAATAAATAAATAAATTAAATACAGTTAGGAAAGAGGTAGTTGTTTGGGCTAAATTATAGGTGGGCTATGTACAGGTGCAGTAATCTGTAAGATGCTCTGACAGTTGGTGTTTAAAGCTAGTGAGGGAGATAAGTGTTTCCAATTTAAGAGATTTTTGTAGTTCGTTCCAGTCATTGGCAGCAGAGAACTGGAAGGAGAGGCGGCCAAAGAAAGAATTGGTTTTGGGGGTGACTAGAGAGATATACCTGCTGGAGCGTGTGCTACAGGTGGGAGATGCTATGGTGACCAGCGAGCTGAGATAAGGGGGACTTTACCTAGCAGGGTCTTGTAGATGACATGGAGCCAGTGGGTTTGGCGACTCGCAATGGTGGGTAGTATATGGGGCTTTGGTGACAAAACGGATAGCACTGTGATAGACTGCATCCAATTTGTTGAGTAGGGTATTGGAGGCTATTTTGTAAATGACATCGCCAAAGTCGAGGATTGGTAGGATGGTCAATTTTACAAGGGTATGTTTGGCAGCATGAGTGAAGGATGCTTTGTTGCGAAATAGGAAGCCAATTCTAGATTTAACTTTGGATTGGAGATGTTTGATATGGGTCTGGAAGGAGAGTTTACAGTCTAACCAGACACCTAAGTATTTGTAGTTGTCCACGTATTCTAAGTCAGAGCCGTCCAGAGTAGTGATGTTGGACAGGCGGGTAGGTGCAGGTAGCATCGGTTGAAGAGCATGCATTTAGTTTTACTTGTATTTAAGAGCAATTGGAGGCCACGGAAGGAGAGTTGTATGGCATTGAAGCTTGCCTGGAGGGTTGTTAACACAGTGTCCAAAGAAGGGCCGGAAGTATACAGGATGGTGTCGTCTGCGTGAGGTGGATCAGAGACTCACCAGCAGCAAGAGCAACATCATTGATGTATACAGAGAAGAGAGTCGGTCAAGAATTGAACCCTGTGGCACCCCCATAGAGACTGCCAGAGGTCCGGACAGCAGACCCTCCGATTTGACACACTGAACTCTATCAGAGAAGTAGTTGGTGAACCAGGCGAGGCAATCATTTGAGAAACCAAGGCTGTCGAGTCTGCCGATAAGGATGTGGTGGTTGACAGAGTCGAAAGCCTTGGCCAGATCAATGAATACGGCTGCACAGTAATGTTTCTTATCGATGGCGGTTAAGATATCGTTTAGGACCTTGAGCGTGGCTGAGGTGCACCCATGACCAGCTCTGAAACCAGATTGCATAGCAGAAAGGTATGGTGAGATTCGAAATGGTCGGTAATCTGTTTGTTGACTTGGCTTTCGAAGACCTTAGAAAGGCATGGTAGGATAGATATAGGTCTGTAGCAGTTTGGGTCAAGAGTGTCCCCCTTTGAAGAGGGGATGACCGCAGCTGCTTTCAATCTTTGGGAATCTCAGATGACAAGAAAGAGAGGTTGAACAGGCTAGTAATAGGGGTGGCAACAATTTCGGCAGATAATTTTAGAAAGAAAGGGTCCAGATTGTCTAGCCCGGCTGATTTGTAGGGGTCCAGATTTTTCAGCTCTTTCAGAACTTCAGCTGAATGGATTTGGGAGAAGGAGAAATGGGGAAGGCTTGGGCGAGTTGCTGTTGGGGGTGCAGTGCTGTTGACCGGGGTAGGAGTTGCCAGGTGGAAAGCATGGCCAGCCGTAGAAAAATGCTTATTGAAATTCTCAATTATGGTGGATTTATCAGTGGTGACAGTGTTTCCTATCTTCAGTGCAGTGGGCAGCTGGGAGGAGGTGTTCTTATTCTCCATGGACTTTACAGTGTCCCAGAACTTTTTAGAGTTAGTGTTGCAGGAAGCAAATTTCTGCTTGAAAAAGCTAGCCTTGGCTTTTCTAACTGCCTGTGCTGTACTCTAGATCATCGACTGCATTCTTATGTCACTAGCCACTTTAACTATGCCACTTTGTTTACTTTGTCTACATACTCATCTCATATGTATATACTGTACTCGATACCATCTACTGTATGATGCTCTGTACCATCACTCATTCATATATCCTTATGTACATATTCCTTATCCCCTTACACTGTGTATAAGACAGTAGTTTTGGAATTGTTAGTTAGATTACTTGTTGGTTATCACTGCATTGTCGGAACTAGAAGCACAAGCATTTCGCTACACTCGCATTAACATCTGCTAACCATGTGTATGTGACAAATAAAATTAGATTTGATTTGATTTGATTTGAATATTTTTTTTGTGTTTTTGGTGAACAGTTTTCCCTGGGAGTTTTACTCCTAAACACGTTCTGTTATAGCCACTGACACGATTTAACCAGTTTTAGAGACTTCAGAGTGTTTTCTATACACACATACTTATCATATGCATATACTATATTCCTGGCATGAGTAGCAGGACGTTGAAATGTTGTGCGATTTTTTACCAAAAGCTGCGAAAATTCGCATCATCCCTAACAGGTTTTTTAACCAACAATGCAGTTTTAAGGAAATACCTTAATTTTTTTTAAAGGAAGAGACAAGAAAAACAACTAATTAAAGAGCAGCAGTAAATAACAATCGCAGGGCTATATACTGGGGAACCGGTTCAGAGTCAATGTGTCAATGAATGTGCGGGGGGCACCAGTGTCAAGGTAGTTGAGGTAATTTTGTACATGCAGGTAGGGTTATTAA
This sequence comes from Oncorhynchus nerka, assembly GCF_034236695.1. NCBI lineage: Eukaryota > Metazoa > Chordata > Actinopteri > Salmoniformes > Salmonidae > Oncorhynchus > Oncorhynchus nerka. Next base: position 74,147,709 of record NC_088407.1, on the reverse strand, counting down.
AGTGGATATGCATAGATGATAGCAGAGAATGGCAGCAACGTGGGGCGGGGGTGGTAGATTTTTTTTTTTACATTTACGTTTTTTTTTATTGAACTTTTATTTAACTAGACAAATTAGTTAAGAACAAATTCTTATTTTCAATGACGGCCTAGGAATAGTGGGTTAACTGTCTAGGTAGCCATATAATTAGCTGTTCAGGAGTCTTATGGCATTGGGGTAGAAGCTGTTAAGATGCCTCTTGGACCTAGATTTGGTGCTACGGTACCGCTTGCCTTGCGGAGGCAGAGAGAACAGTCTATGACTTGGGTGTCTGGAGTCTTTGACAATTTTTATGACCTTCCTTTGACACCGCCTAGTATAGAGGTCCTAGATGGCAGGAAGCTTGGACCCGGTGATGTACTAGGCCGTACGCACTACCCTCTGTAGTGCAACCCATCAAGATGCTCTCGATGGTACAGGTGTAAAACCTTCTGAGGGTCTGCGGACCCATGCCAAATCGTTTCAGTCTCCTGAGGGGGAATAGGTTTTGTCGTGCCCTCTTCACGACTGTCTTGGTGTGCTTGGACCATGTTAGTTTGTTGGTGATGTGGTCGCCAAGTAACTTCAAGCTCTCAACATGCTCCACTACAGCCCCGTTGATGAGAATGGGGTTGTGCTCCATCCTTCTTTTCCTGTAGTCCACAATCAGATCTTTTGTCTTGATCACATTGAGGGAAAGGTTGTTGTCCTTGCACCAAACGGACAAGTCTCTGACCTCCTCCCTATAGGCTGTCTCATCGCTGTTGGTGATCAGGCCTACCACTGCTGTGTCATCAGCAAACTTAATGTTGGTTTTAGAGTTGTGCCTGTCCATGCAGTCATAAGTGAACAGGGAGTACAGGAGGGGACTGAGCACGCACCCCTGAGGGGCCCCCATGTTGAGGATCTGTGTGGTGGATGTGTAGGCACCTACCCTTACCACCTGGGGGGTGGCCTGTCAGGAAGTCTAGGATGCAGTTGCAGAGGTAGGTGTTTAGTCCCAGAGTAATCCGTCTGGCCCAGCGGCCTTGTGAATGTTCACACAGTCATCCAGAACAGCTGATGCTCTCATGCATGTTGCGGCGTTACTTGCCTCGAAGCGAACATAGAAGTTGATTTAGCACAACTGGTAGGCTCATGTCACTGGGCAGATTTCGGCTCTGCTTCCCTTTGTAGTCTGTAATAGTTTGCAAGCCCTGCCACATCTAACGACTGTCGGAGCTGGTGTTGTATGATTCAATCTTCGTCCTGTGTTGACGCTTTGCCGGGATTTCTTATAATCTTCCGGGTTAGAGTCCTGCTCCTTGAAAGCAGCAGTTCTACCCTTTAGCTCAGTGCGAATGTTGCCTGTAATTCATACTTCTGGTTGGGGTATGTACGTACAGTCACTGTGGGGACCACATCCTCAATGCACTTATTGATAAAGCCAGTGACTGATGTGGTGTACTCATCAATGCCATTGGAAGAATCCCAGAACATATTCCAGTCTGTGCTAGCAAAACAGTCCTCTACTTTAGCATCTGCTTCATCTGACCACTTTTTTATGGACTGAGTCACTGGTACTTCCTGCTTTAATATTTGCTTGTAAGCAGGAATCAGGAGGATAAAGTTATCGTCAGATTTGCCAAATGGAGGGTGAGGGACATGTCTCTGTGTGTGGAGTAAAGGTGGTCTAGACATTTTTTCCCTCTGGTTGCACATTTAACATGCTGATAGAAATTCGCTAAAACAGATTTAAGTTTCCATGCATTAAAGTCACCGGCTACTAGGAGCGCCGCCTCGCCTCTGGATGAGCGTTTTCCTGTTTCCTTATGGCGGAGTACAGCTCATTGAGTGCGGTTTTAGTGCCAACCTCACTCTGTGGTGATATGTTGACTACTACGAAAAATACAGATGATAACTCTCTAGGTAGATAGTGGTCTCTACAGCTTATACTCTACCTCAGACGAGCAAAACTTTGAGAATTCCTTAGATATCGTGCACCAGCTGTTGTTTTCATAAATGCATAGGACCCCGCCCCGTGTCTTACCAGAGGCTGTTGTTCAATCTTGCCGATAGAGTGTATAACCCGCCAGCTGTATGTTCTTAATTTCGTCGTTCAGCCACAACTCGGTGAAATATAAGATATTACAGTTTGTAATGTCCCGTTGGTAGGATATACGTACTTTCAGTTATTTTCCTGCAATTGAATGTTAGCTAGCAGAACGGAAGACAAAGGCAGATTAACCACTGGTCACCTGGTCCTTGCAAGGCACCCTGATCTTTTGCCTCGAAATCTCTGTTTCCTTCTCCAGCAAATCACGGGGATCGGGCCTGGTCGGGTGTCTGCAGTATATCCCTCGCATCCGACTCATGTTTGCTGATGATCTGGTGATTTTGTCCCCAACCAAGGAGGGCCTACAGCAGCACCTAGATCTTATGCACAGATTCTGTCAGACCTGGGCCCTGACAGTAAATCTCAGTAAAACAAAAGTAATGGTGTTCCAAAAAAGTTAAATTGCCAGGACCACAAATACAAATTCCATCTAGATTCAGTTGCCTTAGAGCAGTGGTTCCCAAAATTTTTACAGTCCCGTACCCCTTCAAACATTCAACCTCCCGCTGCGTACCCCCTCTATCACCATGGTTAGCACACTCTCAAATGATGTTTGTTGCCATCATTGTAAGCCTGCCACACACACACTATACAATACTTTTATTAAACATAAGAATTTGAGTTTTTGTCACAACCCGGCTCGTGGGAAGTGACAAAGAGCTCTTATAGGACCAGGGCACAAATAATGATATAATAATAATCAATCATTTAGCTCTTTATTTAACCATCTTACATATAAAACCTTATTTGTTCATCGACAATTGTGAATAACTAACCACAGGTTAATGAGAAGGGTGTGCTTGAAAGGATGCACATAACTCTGCAATGTTGTGTTGTATTGGAGAGAGTCTCAGTCTTCAATAATTTTCCACACACAGTCTGTGCCTGTACTTAGTTCTCATGCTAGTGAGGGCCGAGAATCCACTCTCACATAGGTATGTGGTTGCAAAGGGTAGCAGTGTCTTAACAGTGCGATTTGCCAAGTCAGGATACTCTGTGCGCAGCCCAATCCAGAAATCTGGCAGTGGCTCCTGATTAAATTCACTTTTCACAGAACTGCTTGTTGCAATTTTGATGAGGATCTCTTGTTCAGATATCGGTAAGTAGACTGGAGGCAGGGCATGACAGAGATAACGAATCCAGTTGTTTGTGTGATCCGTTTTGGGAAAGTACCTGCGTAATTATTCATCTCATATGCATATGTATATACTGTACTCTAGATCATCGACTGCATTCTTATGTCACTAGCCACTTTAACTATGCCACTTTGTTTACTTTGTCTATATACTCATCTCATATGTATATACTGTACTCGATACCATCTACTGTATGCTGCTCTGTACCATCACTCATTCATATATCCTTATGTACATATTCCTTATCCCCTTACACTGTGTATAAGACAGTAGTTTTGGAATTGTTAGTTAGATTACTTGTTGGTTATCACTGCATTGTCGGAACTAGAAGCACAAGCATTTCGCTACACTCGCATTAACATCTGCTAACCATGTGTATGTGACAAATAAAATTTGATTTGATTTGATTTGATTTGATTTGACCCAACTCACTCAGAGTTCAGGGGTCTTGCTTTGACCATTTTCACTGTAGTGTCCAACATGTCTTTCAAGCTGTCAGGCATTCCTTTGGCAGCAAGAGCCTCTTGGTGGATGCTGCAGTGTATCCAAGTGGCGTCGGGAGCAATTGCTTGCACGCGCGTTATCAATGTCTCCATGTCTCCCTGTAATGGCTTTTGCGCCATCAGTACAGATACCAACATGAGCAGCAGCAACGTTTGGCAACATACAACCCGTTAGTGGAATTCCCACGAGAGAGTAACGGTTAATGTGATTGGAATTATTTGACTAGGATACCTGTATTTGACATTGTGTTGTTATTTCGCTAAACACTAGATGGTTTCATTTTATTTTTGGCAGTGAAACGAGGCTACTCAGGCAAGAAAAAGACCTCACCCAAATGTATAGCCCTGTTGGAAAATATAATTGGACTGTTGGAATGTGAATCACATTTTTATTTGGTTTACCCCCATTTACCCCCATTTTTATTTGGTTTACCCTAGTTTGGGAATACCTGCCCTAGAGCACACAAAGAACTATACATACCTTGACCTAAACTTCAGCGCCACAGGTAATTTAATGCAAAGCTGTCAACAATCTGAGAGACAAAGCAAGAAGGGCCTTCTATGCCATCAAAAGGAACATAAAATTCTACATACCTATTAGGATCTGGCTAAAAATACTTGAATCAGTTATTGAACCCATTGCCCTTTATGGCTGTGAGGTCTGGGGACAATATGTGACACACACCAAATGAAGACTCTGCATGTAGAATTCTGCAAAAATATCCTCTGTGTACAACGTAAAACACCAAATAATATGAACGCAGAGCAGAAATAGGCCAATACCCGCTATCAAAATCCAGCCTTTTTCCCCTGATAGGTTTAGCGATGTGTTTCATTTTGGAATATGTGGGCATGGTTAATGTTTGTTATTTTTGTGTGGTGTCTGTGGACTGAGCAGTTGTCTCGGGGGCACATCCGTGGCTTGGTGGAATCTGCCAGCATGCTGGGGGGTTTATTTCCTTGCCAGCGGGCTACAGTGCGTATATTCCCACCGCAAATCCGTACGAAGACTAGGGTTGAGTTATTGTAGGTTTTGGGGAAGCTCCATTTCTCATCTCTCTTCTGTGGTGCCCAGTGTGATTGTCATTTCTCTGGTTGTGGTCTGGTGTGCTCAGCAGAGGGGAAGAGTGATAAAAAATAAAAAATGTGTGACTATGGCGTCTTACATAGACGAGTTCATTCGCTTTCCATCAGCGGAACTGTTAGAATTATGTACTAAAGAACAGCTGTTGAAAGTTGCTGAACAATACAAGGTTGAAATTAGTGATAAACGTCTGAAGAATTCTATAAAGTTAATATTGAAGGCCATTTTGATGGAGAGTGGTATTCTTGAAGTTACTACTGGGCCAGTCTCTGCTGAGGACTCGCAGTCCGCAGTCCTTCGCAGATATGTTACAATGACCGCTCCATCAGTTAGTCCTAGTAGTCTTCTTTTTGAACAGCAGAAAGAACTGCTTCTGTTACAGCTAGAGCATGATCGTGTACAATATGAAAAGGAATTGGAATTTAAACAGGATATGGAGCGTGCTAAAATCAAGCTGCAACGAGAGCGACTAGAGCTGATTAGGGAAGGAAAGCTCTCAGGGGAGAGTTTGCTCTGGGAAGGTGACCCAGATTTACTTAGGGGTCGTTCCTCTTTTGGTCGTGCCCCGGACACATTTGATATTGTTGGGAACTTATGGTTATTGCCTCAGTTTAATGAAAATGACCCTGAGACATTATTTTCGTTGTTTGAGCGTGTTGCTGACGCTAGGAGTTGGCCTGATTCTGGCCGCACTTTAATGTTTCTGTGTGTGCTGACTGGTAAAGCGCAGGAAGCATATTCAGCTCTTAGTGTCGCCGACAGTGTCAGGTATGTTAAGGTTAAAACGGCTGTGTTACAGATTTACGAATTGGTCCCAGAGACTTACAGCCAACGATTTAGAACTGGTTCCTGAGGCTTACTGCCAACGATTTAGAACTGGTTCCTGAGGCTTACCGCCAATGATTTTGAACTGGTTCCTGAGGCTTGGGGGCGTTCGGAGAGATTTGGGCCTCGCTCACCAAGATACTTTGGTTCATGGGCAGAGTTCTATTCAACTAGGGTTGAGCCTGACTCCCGTGGTAAAGCTGACTTTGGTCAAGAGTGTCACTACTGTCAAGGTTCAGGTCATTGGAAAAACGAATGTCCGGACTATCTACCTTTCATTACGTAGGGTTTTGTGTCTATGTTAGGAAGTAAGGACCTAGTGCCAGTGAAGATCTTGAGAGACACAGGGGCCTCTGAATAGTTTGTGTTGCAGTCTGTGTTACCCTTTTCTGCTGAGACTGATTCAGGGAATAGTGTTCTAATTAGGGGAATAGGTTTGAACACTGTCAGTTCCATTGCATAAAATTATGTTGGATTGTGGGCTGGTGAAGGGTGAAGTTGTTGTGGGGGTGCGTCCTTCGTTGCCTATTGAGGTTATCGACGTTATCCTTTGGAATAACTTGCCTGGTGAGCGTGTGTGGCCTGTCGTGTTTCCATCTCTAGTGGTTTCCATAAAGCCGTCAGTTGTTGGGATTCCTGATGAGTGTACAGTTTCCCAGAGGTGTTCTCTGCGTGTGCAGCAGTGACGCGTTCCATGAGCCTTGGCGAACTGGTCACTGCGCCGACTAATGACAAAACCACAAAGAAGTATGTCATTGCTTTCCCTGTTATCCCGTTATCTGTAACCCGCTCAGATCTAATCAATGCGCAACGGACTGACCCCACATTAGAAGAGTTGCGTGACTAAATTGTGCCTGTGGAACAGTTGGGAGATGTCGCCCATGGCTGTTTTCTGCAAGAGGATGACCTGATGAGAAAGTGGGTGTCTCATGGTAGTTGTTTTCTGGGGGAGGCGATTAGTCAGGTTGTTGTACCAGTTAAGCTTCGTGAGTTGGTGTTGACAACTTCTCACAATGACGTTGCTGGCCACATGGGTGTGAGGAAAACCTACAATCGCATATTAAGACATTTATTTTGGCCTAGATTAAAGAGGGACGTTTCTGATTTCATCAAAACTTGTCACACCTGTCAAATAACTGGTAAACCTAATCAAGCTACTAAGCCGGGTTTCCCATTCCTGTACCTAGACAACCTTTTGAGTATCTGATCATTGACTGTGTGGGTCCTTTGCCTCGTTCTAAAAAGGGTAGCAGTTTCCTGTTCACTGTAATGTGTCAGACCACTAGGTTTCCTGCTGCCTATCCTCTCCGATCTATCACAGCTAAGTCTGTGTTAAAAGCTTTGACACAGTTTATCTCACTGTTTGGAATCCCTAAGGTCATTCAGAGTGATCAAGGATCTAATTTCACCTCTAATCTGTTTGGTCAGGTTCTCCAACAGCTCCATATTAAACACAATTTGTCTAGCGCCTATCACGCGCAAAGTCAAGGAGCACTGGAACGTTTCCATCAAACACTTAAGTCTTTGTTGAGATCTTATTGTACTGAGATGGATAAGGATTGGGAGGAGGGGTTGCCTTGGTTACTGTTAGCCGCTAGGGAGGTTTCACAGGAGAGCACGGGGTTCAGTCCAAATGACCTTGTGTTTGGACATAGGGTGCATTGACTTCTATCTGTTCTCCAGGATGACTGAGTCCAAACCCCCTCTGTCCTTGTTATCGTATGTGTGTGATTTCCGGCGTCGCTTGTACAGCACTGGTGAAATGGCTAAAGAGAAGCTATCATCTTCACAGGAGAGGATGAAAGGCATATTTGATCGCCGAACTGAGCCTCGTAACTTTAGTCCAGGTGACCAGGTTCTTGCTCTTCTGCCAATTGTTGGTTCTCCTTTTCAAGCCAAGTTTCAAGGTCCATATACAGTGATGCGCCAGTACACTGAGCAAAATGATCTAGTTGCCACTCCAGAACGGAGGAAGGCACACCAACTATGCCATGTATATTTGTTAAAACCCTATTATGCACGTTCCTCTGAGACTGAACAGTGGGAGTCGACAGAGGACGGTAAACCTGTTATTTTGGCTGATACCGTTATTTTGCTGGGTTCTTGTCATGCTAGGTCCTTGCATGAGGAGGAAGATGTTCCTGGTCCGGACGACTGCATACTGCAGGGTAGATTGAAAAATTCAGAGACACTGGATATTTTAAACAGCCTTCTCACTCATCTACCTGTTGATGGGCGTAAAGAGATGGTTGGTTTGATTCTGAGATTTCCAGGTTTGTTTTCTGATACACCTACACGTACAAACTTAATAGAACATGATATTGACGTTGGGGATGATGACTCCATTCGTCAGCGGTTCTATAGTCTGGATGCTGAGGTCAGGTATATGCTGGAGAGTAAGATAGCAGAGCCTTTTTTCTCCAGTTGGGCTTCTCCCTGTATCTTGGTCAGTAAACCGGATGGAACAAACAGATTTTGTACGGACTACCGTAAGGTAAACAGTGTCACAAAGCCAGATTAATTTCCACTTCCTCGGATGGAGGACTGCGTTGATCAAGTCGGAGCAGCTATGTTTGTGAGCAAATTTGACCTGTTAAAGGGCTATTGGCAGGTGCCACTGACGAGTAGGGCATGTGAAATCTCTGCCTTTATTACACCCTCTAGTCTGTATTCGTATTCGGTTATGAGTTTCGGTCTGCCTAATGCACCTGCCACTTTTCAGCAACTTATGAACAGGGTTGTCGTAGGTCTGACCGGGTGCGCTGTTTATCTGGACGATGTAGTGATATTCTAGCTTTGTTCGAACGTCTTGCTGCGGCCATTACATACCTTGGAAAGGTGGTTGGGCTGGGTGAAGTGCGTCCTGTTCAGGTTAAATTGGTAGCTATTGATGCTTTTCCACCGCCAACTACTAAAAAGGATCTAATGTGTTTCTTGGGCATGATTGGTTATTACCGTAGTTTTTGAAAAAAAACGTATCTATTGTGGTCTCTCCCTTGACAGATATGCTGAAAGCTAAGGCTGTTTACGTATGGTCTACTCGTTGTCAACAGGCTTTTGAAGATGCAAAGAGGTTGCTTACCTCAACTCCGGTGCTGGCTGCTCCTTGCGTGGATTTGTCATTTACCTTGCAGGTGGATGCTAGTCATGTGGGAGCAGGTGCAATTTTACTCCAAGCAGATGTGTCTGGGGTTGAGAGACCTGTTAGTTTCTTGTCCAAAAAGTTTAACGATTATCAGTTGAACTATTCGGTCATTGAAAAAGAGGCGCTAGCACTCATTTGGGCGCTACAACACTTTGAAGTGTACGTCGGGTCGGGGGTAGTACCTATTGTGGTCTACACCGATCATCTTTACTGTTGTTTCCTTGTTAGGTTGCCGGTGGGCGGAGATGGGAGGGTCGTCAGCTACATGGGAAACACCTGGGCCCGGGTGTGTCCCAGGATAAATAGACCTCTTCCACATTCATTGAAAAACTCTCTCCATGCAGTGACCTTTACAGACTTTGTTGTGTATCTTGATGGCCTTTTGGTTGTTTGCTTTAGCACCTTTCAACACCCTGCATTATCACATTCATGTATGCAAAACACTCACTTACACTACTGATTACTGATTACACACACCATTGTATATTGTACTTCATTTAATAAATATATATTTTGTTACTCCTTATCTCCACGATGTCTCTTTTGGTACAGGCTTTGAGCCGGTTCGTGACAATTACTTGACACATTGGAAAGAATTAACAAAAAAGCACATCAAACTAGAATGCTATTTGGCCCTAAAAAGAGAGTACACAGTGGCAGAATACCTGACCACCGTGACTGACACAAACTTAAGGAAAGCTTTGACTATGTACAGACTCAGTGAGCATAGCATACCATATTACAGACACATATTTACCTCAGATTACACAGACCCACAAAGAATTTGAAAACAAATCAAATGTTGATCAACTCCCATATCTATTGGGTGAAATACCACAGTGTGCCATCACAGCAGCAAGATTTGTGACCTGTTGCCACAAAAAAAGGGCAACCAGTTAAGAACAAACCCCATTGTAAATGTAACACATATTTATGTTTATTTAAATGTATTTATTCTTTTGGAACTTTTGTGAGTAATGTTTACTGTTCATTCTGATTGTTTATTTCACTTTTGATTATTATCTACTTCACTTGCTTTGGTGATGTAAACGTGTTTCCCATGCTAATAAATGCCTTTGAGAGAGAGAGAGAGAGAGAGAGAGAGAGAGAGAGAGAGAGAGAGAGAGAGAGAGAGAGAGAGAGAGAAAGAGAGAGAGAGAGAGAGAGAGAGAGAGAGAGAGAGAGAAAGAGAGAGTCTCTCTCAGTCCGATAGTGTTAATTAGCAGTGTTTACATTACACTACCCCTCGGATGCATCCCAAACGGCACCCTATTCCCTAAATAGTGCACTACTTTTGACCAGGGCTCTGGTCTGAAAATAACTCAACAAAAAGTCACAAAAGAGACTGATGCATAGACTGTGTCTCTCAAATGACACCTTATTCATACAAACTAGTATGCATGCCTCCCTGACACATTTTTTTTTACACTTTTCCATCTCAGGTGCAGATTTAAACCTGTGTCCTAAATGATAAATAATACATTATTTTAAGTTTTAACCCTTTTCTGCTTGGATAGAAGTGATGAATTACCACCTGTCCTACCTTATTTCACCCTACCTGTCTGTCAGGGATTCATACCTGTCCAACCTGTGCTCAGATGAACACCATGTCCCAGATCTCTCTCACATATGCAAGTGGAGTCATGATTCTAGAAGCCTTCTGAGGTTAACTCAGATGCTAGAGGCCTCTCTACTCTCTGTCATTCCAAATTCTACATTCCATTCCAGGGTTCTGCTTCTCAGAGTTCTATACTTGGCTGGGATCAGCTGCATACATGTTACATGACTGTGGATTCACCCTTAGCTCAGGTAAAGGACAGGTTTCCTTATGTCTCTGCCTGCCTGCCTGCCTGCCTGCCTGCCTGCCTAATAATAAAATCAACATTTAACTTTAATCAATTATTTACTCCTTCTTCTGAAGCTAATTCAACGTTGCAGGTCTATAACTGTAGAATGTTGTCCACTTGAGATGACAGGCATTTCCCTGTACACTACAGTCAACAGTCAACGGTTGAGGAATCCTGAAGAGACGTTGTCTACCTTTGTAAAAAAAACTCTCTCTGTGTGCGTTTAGGATGATAAGGTCACACACTCCATTACCCCCCAGCTGTAACATCAGAGCTCTGTTGACATTGACAGCTTTTATTTGACCACAGAGAGGTTCTCTGTTTTCCAGGCTTTGTCCAGTGGGTCTGAGGCCTGATGTCGGTGCCGGAAGTGCCCCAGGGTATGTACTGTCTGTTAATACTGAGTGCAGGGGGCAGTTTCATGAGCTTCACTGCTATGGATCTCATCGTTTAACTGACAGTTGACTTTAATTCCCTATGTTTTATCTGCTAGAGGATTCTTCTCCTAACATTACTACTTGTGTTATTCTTTGCCAGTCTAACATTATCATGATTTATAGAAGATTCCATTTGTTTTCAGTTCCAAGACGCTGGAATCAAGCAAGGCAGTACTTCATTTTGGTGTATTGGAAGTATTCCCCCGGTCAGTTAAATGTATTTAAGTATATTTTTAAATAAAAATAGTTTTCAAAGCAACAGATTTCATCGTTCTATATGTCAGTGATGAATCTCTCTTTTTGCATAGTGACTCGCTAGGGAAGAAACATGTAGAGCATTTACTTTCCTCTCCACCACCTTATTTCCTTTATAGGAAAATCTATACTGGGACTGGGCTCTATGAATCTGATTACTGTATCTTTCCTTTGAAACTAGCCCATCTGCACTGCATTGCATTCACAATTGTGGTTTGACATTTAATTAATATGTCAAAAAATATGTTGGGCATTATTTGAAGTTTCCCCTGGAGTATTTGTCCACAAGTCAGGAATGTTCGCAGCCATTAAATCCTAACCACGCCCTCCTTCGTTCTCTTCTCTTCTCTGCTCTCTCTGTTTTGCTCTACATGCTCTGCTCTCTCTGTTCTGCTCTCTCTGCTCTGCTCTCCCTGCTCTGCTCTACACGCTCTGCTTTCTCTGTTCTGCTCTCTTTCTCTGCTCTCTCTGTTCTGCCTAGTCTGAGGACCCCAGTTATACACTGAGTGTACAAAATATCAGGAATACCTGCTCGTTCCATGACATAGAATGTCCATTTGAGTCCAGGTGAAAGCTGTGATCCCTTATTGATGTGACCCTTATTGAGGGCTCCCAAGTGGTGCAGCTGTCGAAGGCACTGCATCTCAGTGCTAGAAGGCTCAACACAGACCCTGGTTCGATCCCGGGCTGTATTACAACTGGCCGTGATCGGACGGCGCACAATTGTCCGAAGTAAGAGAAGGTTTAGCAGGGGTGGGCCGTCATTGTAAAATAAGAATTTGTTTTTAACTGACTTTTCATTAAAAAAAGGTTAATTAAATTCACTTCAGTCAGTGTAGATGAAGGGGAGGAGACAGGATTTTTAAGCCTTGTGACAATTGAGACATGGATTGTGTATGTGTGCCATTCAGAGGAGGAATGGGCAAGACAAAATATTTAAATGACTTTGAACGGGGTATGGTAGTAGGTGCCAGGCACACTAGTTTGAGTGTGTCAAGAACTGCAACGCTGCTGGGGTTTTCACACTCAACAGTTTCCCGTGTGTATCAAGAATGGTCCACCACCCAAAGGACATCCAGCCAACTTGACACAACTGTGGGAAGCATTGGAGTAAACATGGGAATGCTTTCGACACCTTGTAGTGTCCATGCCTGGACAAATTGAGGCTGTTCTGAGGGAAAAGGGGTCCTCCTAATGTTTTGGACAAGGTGTAGATCCCTTGCTGGAAAACTTGAAGTGCAACTCAAATCTCTCACCCTGTTTGTGTTACAGTCAGTGCATTATGAAACAAGCTATTGAGGAGTTATATATCCAAAGCAGACCGGTGAGTGATGAGGTGCGGTTATATAATGTTGGCTAGAGATTTTTCTCTCTCTCTCTCTCTCTCTCTCTCTCTCTCTCTCTCTCTCTCTCTCTCTCTCTCTCTCTCTGTCTCGCTCCCTCTCGCCCTGTCGTTTCTCTCTCCCACACACACACACACAGACACTGCAATTTCAATGAGCTCTTACATACACTAGATGGAAGAAACACACACAGGACACAATACACAAAAACATGATTTCTCACCTTTGTCTGAATAAGGTAACAATACAGTGGCGGTCTATCAGAGAAACACAAAGGTCTTATGAAGCACCCTGTGGTTACTAAGATTCAACACAAAAAGAATGTGAAGTGGCGAATGACGTAATATGATTTATGCCATGAGAACTGAGCATAATAGAGCTGTAGTCGGATTGCACTGAGCCTTGCAAAAGTATTTACCCCCCTTGGCGTTTTTCCTATTTTGTTGCTTTACAACCTGCAATTTAAATGGATTTTTATTTGGATTTCTTATAATGGACATACACAAAATATCCAAATTGGTGAAGTGAATTGAAAAAAATGAATGTTTAAAAGCATCCTAACAAATGAAAAAGGGAAAAGTGGTGCGTGCATATGTATTCACCCCCTTTGCCATCAAGCCACTAAATAAGATCTGGTGCAACTCATTTTTTATTTATTTATTTATTTCACCTTTATTTAACCAGGTAGGCAAGTTGAGAACAAGTTCTCATTTACAATTGCGACCTGGCCAAGATAAATCAAAGCAGTTCAACACTTACGACACAGATTTACACATGGAGTAAAACAAACATACAGTCAATAATACAGTAGGAAAATAAGTCTATATACGATGTGAGCAAATGAGGTGAGATAAGGGAGGTAAAGGCAAAAAAAGGCCATGGTGGTGAAGTAAATAATATAGCAAGTAAAACACTGGAATGGTAGATTTGCAGTGGAAGAATGTGCCAAGTAGAGATATAAATAATGGGGTGCAAAGGAGCAAAATAAATAAATACAGTAGGGGAAGCGGTAGTTGTTTGGGCAAAATTATAGATGGGCTATGTACAGGTGCAGTAATCTGTGAGCTGCTCTGACAGCTGGTGCTTAAAGTTAGTGAGGGAGATATGAGTCTCCAGCTTCAGTGATTTTTGCAGTTAGTTCCAGTCATTGGCAGCAGAGAACTGGTGGCCAAATGAAAGGTGGCCAAATGAGTAATTGGCTTTGGGGGATGACCAGTGAGATATACCTGCTGGAGCATGTGCTACGGGTGGGTGCTGCTATGGTGACCAGTGAGCTGAGATAAGGCGGGGCTTTACCTAGCAAAGACTTATAGATGACCTGGAGCCAGTGGGTTTGGCAACGAATATGAAGCAAGGGCCAACCAACGGGAGCGTACAGGTCGCAGTGGTGGGTAGTATATGGGGCTTTGGTGACAAAACGGATGGCACTCTGACTGCATCCAATTTGCTGAGTGTTGGAGGCTAGTTTGTAAATTACATCTCAGAAGTTGAGGATCGGTAGGATGGTCAGTTTTACGAGGATATGCTTGGCAGCGTGAGTGAAGGATGCTTTGTTGCTAAATAGGATGCCAATTCTAGATTTTACTGTGGATTGGAGATGTTTGATGTGAGTCTGAAAGGAGAGTTTACAGTCTAACCAGACACCTAGGTATTTATAGTTGTCCACGTATTCTAAGACAGAACCGTCCAGAGTAGTGATAATGGACAGGCGGGCAGGTGCATGCAGCGATCGGTTGAAGAGCATGCATTTAGTTTTACTTGTATTTAAGAGCAGTTGGAGGCCACGGGGGGAGAGTTGTATGGCATTGAAGCTCGTCTGGAGGGTTGTTAACACAGTGTCCAAAAAAGGGCCAGAAGTATACAGAATGGTGTCGTCTGCGTAGAGGTGGATCAGAGACTCACCAGCAGCAAAAGCGACATCATTGATGTATACAGAGAAGAGAGTTGGCCCAATAATTTAACCCTGTGGCATCCCCATAGAGACTGCCAGAGGCCCTGACAACAGGCCCTCCGATTTGACACACTGAACTTTATCAGAGAAGTATTACCTTCAGAATTACCTTCAGAAGTCACATAATTAGTTAAAAGAAGTCCACCTGTGTGCAATCTAAGTGTCACATGATCTGTCACATGATCTCAGTATATATACACCTGTTCTGAAAGGCCCCAGAGTCTGCAACACCACTAAGCAAGGGGCACCACCAAGCAAGCGGCACCATGAAGACCAAGAAGCTCTCCAAACAGGTCGGGGACAAAGTTGTGGAGAAGTAAAGATCAGGATTGGGTTATAACAAATATCAGAAACTTTGAACATCTCACAGAGCACCATTAAATCCATTATTAAAAAATGGAAAGAATATGGCACAACAACAAACCTGCCAAGAGAGGGCCGCCCACCAAAACTCACAGACCAGGCAAGGAGGGCATTAATCAGAGAGGTAAGAAAGAGACCAAAGATAACCCCGAAGGAGCTGCAAACCGCCACAGCGGAGATTGGAGTATATGTCCATAGAGTGGCAAGAAAAAAGCCATTGCTTACAGAAACATATAAGCAAACACGTTTGGTGTTTGCCAAAAAGCATGTGGGAGACTCCCCAAACATATGGAAGAAGGTATTCTGGTCAAATCAGACTAAAATTGAGCTTTTGGTCATCAAGGAAAACACTATGTCTGGCACAAACACAACACCTCTCATCCCCCTGAGGACACCATCCCCACAGTGAAGCATGGTGGTGGCAGCATCATGCTGTGGGGATGTTGTTCATCAGCAGGGACTGGGACACTGGTAAGAATTGAAGGAATGATGGAGCTGGAGCAGTTTTCCCTTGAAGAATGGGCAAAAATCCCAGTGGCTAGATCTGCTAAGCTTATAGAGACAAACCCCAAGAGACTTGCAGCTGTAATTGCTGCAAAGGTGGCTCTACAAAGTATTGACTTTGGGGGTGGTGAATAGTTATGTACGCTCAAGTTTTCTTTTTTGTCTTATTTCTTGTTTGTTTCACAATAATATTTTTCATTTCAAATTGGTAGGCTTGTTGTGTAAATCAAATTATACACACCCCCAAAGAGAGAGAGAGAGAGAGAGAGAGAGAGAGAGAGAGAAGAGGGGGAGGGCAGAAAGAAAGCAAGAAAGAAAGAAAGACAAAGGGAAAGAGAGACACAAGGCTAAAGTGGTTTTCCAGGTACAGTATAAAGGCTCTGCGGGATGTTTGTTGGATCGTCCTTAGTCAGATATCAGCACATCCTCAGAAAGGACAGTGCAGCACAGAGCTCTCTGGGGCTTGCAGGGTTGGTGTTTTCTAATCGTTACCAAGTGACCAAGTTACATAGCAGCTCCTCATGCCTGCAAGAGGTTATTTGATTACTGCTTGGCACGTTGATAATGGCTTTATGGCTGTGATTGTTAGTGAAAAAAATGTATGGGCTGAAAAAATAACACTTTCAGTGCTAACCATATCAATGGACATATGCACACATGCACACACACGTGCACACACACACACGTGCACACACACACCATCTCTCTTTCTTTACAGTCCTGGTTGCTGTTGTTTTAAATTCAACCCACCTCTTTGGTCACAGTAACTTTTAGTTTAACCTCCATGTGACTTAAACATATCTCTTTTTAAGTGAGCATCTCAGTCAAGACGTCCAGGGGCCTCCCCGCAGCCCGACTCCCCAAGCCTTAAAACCCTCTTATGTTCTGGGAGATTGAAAGTGTCCAGTGTATTATTCAAATGACACACAGAGACAGCCTCACCAGCCTCTCTCTCTTCTCTCAGTCTTTCTCTCTCTCTCTCTTTGTCTCTCTCTCTCCCTTTCCGTTTCCCTTTCACATTATTTTTGAGGACAACTGCAGGCAGGAGAGGAGGATATGAATCCCGGTTGCAGGCACTTCTTCTTCATCCTCAGCCTGATTTGAATAAAGAGCTTTGAATTAAGTGGACAGGGCCTCCTCAGAAAAGCAGCGGTGTGTCTTTAAGAAAAAACACCATGCCAGTGTAAATTATTTTGATTGACGTTATGAGAAAATGTCCTCGCTAGCTGATTTAATTGCGAATGCCAGGGGGCATCATCGGGGGCCAGGCCTCTTTCTTTTGGGGGGGTTGATCTCCCCCTCTGTCTCCCCGTGGTACGGTCCGCCCGTGCACATTGGGCCAGAGGGCAGAGGAACAAAGACAACTGTCTGTGAGCTCACCGGTTCTCCCTCTACTTCTGAAAACAAAGCCTCCGGAATGGGCATCCAAAGTGTGAAAATGGATTTCCAAGCTCATTTGATGTTAAGTCTTTAGTGTCAAGAGTGGCATATTCATTGATAAAAAAAACAAGTGGGAAGAGGAGAGGGGAAAGAGGGAGAGAAGCAGGTGCATCTTCTGACAAACAGTATGCTGTCGTTCCTTGGATGGAGGAGAGAGGATGAAGGGAGAAGAGAGGAGAAGAGAGGAGAGGAGAGGACATGCGAGGGGAGGAGTTGAGAGGGGGGAGAGGAGAGGAGGGAGGAGAGAGGATGGAGGAAGAAGAGAGGATGGAGAGAGCAGAGGGGTGGATGGGGTTTCAAATGGACTGAGGGATTATGTGGAGAGGGCTTAATAAGAAACAGATACAGCTGCCAGCTGACTAGCCTGTCAAACAGGAGCCATTCAGCACCGACTGACTCTCACTATCATCATCCCCACAGACTGACTCTCACTATCATCATTCCCACTGACTGACACTCACTATCCTCATCCCCACTGACTGACACTCACTGTCCTCATCCCCACTGACTGACACTAACTATCATCCCCACTGACTGACTGTCACTATCATCATCCCCACTGACTGACTCTCGCTATCATCATCCCCACATGACTCCCCATCATACCGAAACATCCCCAACTGCCTCCACCTTTAACCCCATCAGGTCTCACTTTCAATATGGTAAACTCAAGCACTGACTCATCACACCGCATCACTCAGCCACCATCACCCCCAACCACCTCCACCCCCACCTCAGACATGCAGCTCCCCAAGCCCCTCCACCATCCTCCCCAACCCCTCTCCATCAATCTCAAACCCCATCACCCCTGGCCACCACCATCATCTCCAACCCCTCTCCATCAACCTCAAACCCCATCACCCCTGGCCACCACCATCCTCCCCAACCCTCTCCATCAACCTCAAACCCCATCACCCCGGGACACCACCATCCTCCCCAACCCCAACCCTCTCCATCAACCTCAAACCCCATCACCCCTGGCCACCACCATCCTCCCCAACCCTCTCCATCAACCTCAAACCCCATCACCTCGGGACACCACCATCCTCCCCAATCCTCTCCACGTCAACCTCCATTCAGGCCAATTCGCCCATCATCCCCAGGTAGGGCCAGGACGATTTCATCAGGTAAAGCTCTTGGACCTTGTTAGAGACTGTAACTAGCATGCATATATACACACACACAAACACAGAAACGTACACACAGGTGCTTTTTAGTCAGAAAAATGCTGGCCCTTGAAAGCCACATCATCATCACAACACATTTAGGTGAACATAACAATAGAGCTGTATGTCTTTACCATGAAAGCAGCCAGGCTTCTATTTCAAAAACCCTGCTGTGCTAAACCACTACATGAAAGCAGCCAGGCCTCTATTTCAAAACTCCCGCTGTGCTAAACCACTACTGCCCACCAGATCTATATACTGCCTGTTCCAAATGGCACCCTATTCCTTTCATGGTGCACTACTATGACCAAAGCCTTATGGGTCCTGGTCAAAAGTAGTGCACTACATATGGAATAGGGTGCCATTTGGAAGGCATTCCTTAATGCTTTCTTGGCTATTTCAAATGTATTTACAACAGTATGAGAGATCCCACGAAGAATACATGCATGCCACTATCCACACTACTAGCTGTAACTATACACACAAAATAGGAAATTGTTGTTAACAGAATAGGTTCCATCTACACTTTGAAAATACCTTTTAGTTACTACTTATCGTCCACACAATAGAGAGAAAGTATCTCATTTGAAAATCACACATGCCAATGGAAGGGAATAATTTAATTTGTACAGAAAATACCTTAAATTGTCTCAAAATGAAAAGCCCTCAGGCTAGTTATATCAGTATACAATAGACCTTAATCCAATGAAACCCCATCTATATATACACACACTTGCACACGCACGCACACACGCACGCACACAAACACACACACACACACACACCCACATAGCTCACAAATTCTTTGTTACCTTATCCTCTGGATAATCTAATTTTTTCTCTTTTTCAAACTTCTTTAGATTCAATTTATTTTTTGTTTGATATCAGTTCCACTGACATGATGTATCACGACCACAGCTAAATGCAGCTACGCAATCAAACATATTGTAAAATGTATTCTTTTCTTTCTTTAACCCGGGGAGCGGAGGGTATTGGTCTCGTCTTAAGGATCGGCCCCATTTTTTAAATTTTCGCAAAAAACTACATACCCAAATCTAACTGCCTGTAGCTCAGGCCCTGAAGCAAGGATATGCATTTGGGTACCTAGTTGAAAGGAAACACTTTGAAGTTTGTGGAAATGTGAAAGGAATGTAGGATACTATAACACATTAGGTCTGGTAAAAGATAATACAAAGAAAAAACCAACCGTTATTTGTATTTTTTTTTGTACCATTATCTTTGAAATGCAAGAGAAAGGCCATAATGTATTATTCCAGCCCAAGTTGCAATTTAGATATTGGCCACTAGATGGCAGCAGTGTATTTGCAAAGTTTTAGACTGATCCAATGAACCATTGCATTGCCGTTCAAAATGTTGTATCAAGACTGCCCAAATGTGCCTAATTTTTTTATTAATAACATTTCATGTTCAAAACTATGCACTATCCTCAAACAATAGCATGATATTCTTTCACTGTAATAGCTACTGTAAATTGGACACCGCAGTTAGATTAACATGAATGTAAGCTTTCTGCCTATATCAGATATATGTCTATATCCTGGGAAATGTTCTTGTTATTTACAACCTCATGCTAATCGCATTAGCCTACATTAGCTCAACCGTCCCACAGGGGACCCACCAATCCTGAAGAAGTTTTAACTTACAGTTGGGATGGAGATGATACGTTACTGAGATGGACTACATTTTGTCTTTCATAAGGTTTAACCTTTTACTGTAGTGGGCTAAATCAGGGTCACACGGAGTGTTTATTGGTAGTTTTAAACAAATCTACTTTGAAACAAAAGTTTATATCTCACACACATGGTTATGGGCTTATAAAAACAAGACACCTGTACCATATCAGATATAGAGTTGAAATCTATTACATTTTGAGTTTGCATCCCAATATTAAACTTCATATACTTCACAGAAGACTGAATTATAACAAAACCGTTTGACATAGAAACACCTGATTTTCGATTTAAAAAAAAAAAGTTTATTAATTATGAAATTATGAAAAATATTAATAATTTTCCACCCATGGGGCCACTAGAGGGCGATTTAGTCATTTGACTGCAGGAAAGGGCTACATCCCTTCTTTACTTTTTTGGGGGAAAACATGTAAATAAATACATTTTAAAGAGGTGGAACAGTGTGCTTGAAAATACAATTATTTTTTGTAATACTTTTTGTTAAATAATAAGCTGGATGGTTATGTGAAACAATAACCTCAGAATGAACCATAAACATTGTACGGCCTTTCCTGTGCTTTTCAGCGTATCTCAACAATAGAAGACGTCCAAGACCACTCTGTATGTCCAATTTCAAAGCCTTCATCTCAAATGGCACCCTATTCCCTCTATAGTGCACTACTTTTGAGCAGATCCATATGGGCCTTGGTCTAAAGTAGTGCACTATGTAGTGAATAGGTTGCCTTTTGGGATGCAGAAAAGAATGATGTAGTTATTTCCTCTGGTACTTCATATGGATGTCTGTGTCCTATAGTCTATTGAGAAAACTGTGATTTGACTTGATAAAATGCTCATCGTCAAGGTTTACAGGGCATAATGGCCATATTGTTCATTGTCATTAGAAATGGACAGAATGCATAGCCGGAGATATTATACTGTGTCAAGATGATGATGAAATAGTTTTAAACGTAACTACTACTCTAACCTTCACAGATTTGCATGGCTGTCTTTTCTTTCCCTCTAGTGATTTGGTTCATATTTGATTGATTTGATTACCTTAAGACAGTGACTGTCCAGTTAATTGTTATCTAAATTACCCTTCAACGAAAGATGGCCCATATTGTAAGTCATATAGTTGTTGTGTAAGTCAGAGTTGTGTGCACAAACACCTATACGGGTTTAAAATCGTTCCTCAATAAAAACGCTCCCATTTATCATGTAAAATGCACCATTTCTGCTACTTGGGGATGTAGGAATACCTGAAAGTATGACATTTTGAAGAGAGAATTCCAGATTTCAATGTAGATTTATGCATTGTCTCTATAATGAAGTCTTCAGGACAGAGCAGAGTGGATAGATAAAGGGCTTGTTTGTATTAGAAATCACTCCCCACCGCAAACACTTCACCGTCTCCTCTATTTTCTCTCCCTCTGAACCCTCTTTTCTGAACACCGTTCCCCACTTAATTGACTTTGCATAAGAGAGACTCTCTAAACTGGGATAATATTGTAGAATGAAACCCCTAAACTTTGCACATGGAAATTGAGTGACACTAGAAAACCAACATGGACAGGGAGAAGAAAAGCAAAGCAATGCAAACTAAATCTTACCCATGCCCTCTCAACCTAATATCTGTCTGTGTCTGCCTGCTACTGTTCTTGTGGAAGTCCTAACTAAATAGAAAAGTGTATCAAGCATTGGCAGCAACTGCTTTGTAGAATAGCCTCTACAATACACATGGATTCATAAAATTATTAACTAGTAATTGATAAAAGTCAAATTTGTCAGATCATCATAATAAGTAGGCCTAATCGCCACTTAGGCACCAATGTGGCCAATAAGAACAAGGCTTCAATAGATCCATAAGTGAAGTGTTGAACACTGAGATTCATGAGGACTGTGTGATTAGTCACGTGCTTCTCTAAGTGTTTCTGTTGTTTTGGGGGGTTTCTCTAAGTACCCCGGTATTGGATCCAGCTAACCCTCCTTTCCCATTCTGACACACAGCCTCTCTATCCAGCCCAGCCAATGATTATTTAACCAGGGCCCACATTGTTGATTTTATTATATAAGTCAATAATCTTTTTCATTCCGAAGATTTGTCTAATCTTTCTAATTACAAATTAGAATTCTCCACATAACAGTCCTAGATTTCCAAATGAAGACCTTGGCTTCCTGGGGACGGTAAATCAGCCTGGCTGGCTAATACCTCTGTGGAGTGCCTGATGCACAACAGCTTTTTCTCCTCCTCCTCCTCCCTTCTCTCCTCCTCCTCCTCTCTACTCCCTCTTTCCTCCCTTCTCTCCTCCTCCTCCTCCCTTCTCTCCTCCTCCTCCTTTCTCCTCCTCCTCCTCCTCTCTCCTCCTCCTCCTCCTCCTCCTCCCTTATCTCCTCCTTCTCCCTTCTCTCCTCCTCCTCCTCCCTTCTCTCCTCCTCCTCCTCCCTTCTCTCCTCCTCCTCCTCTCTCCTACTACTCCTCCTCCCTTCTCTCCTTCTCCTCCTCCTCCTCTCTCCTCCTCCTCTCTCTCTCCTCCTCCCTTCTCTCCTCCTCCCCTTCTCTCCTCCTCCTCTTCTCTCCTCCTCCTCCTCCTCTCTCCTCCTCCTCCTCCCTTATCGCCTCCTCCTCCCTTCTCTCCTCCTCCTCCTCCCTTCTCGCCTCCTCCTCCTCTCTCCTCCTCTCTCCTACTCCTCCTCCCTTCTCTCCTTCTCCTCCTCCTCCTCTCTCCTCCTCCTCTCTCCTCCTCCTCCTCCTCCCTTCTCTCCTCCTCCCTTCTCTCCTCCTCCTCTTCTCTCCTCCTCCTCCTCCTCTCTCCTCCTCCTCCTCCTCCCTTATCTCCTCCTCCTCCTCCCTTCTCTCCTCCTCCTCCTCTCTACTCCCTTCTCTCCTCCTCCTTCTCCCTTCTCTCCTCCTCCCTTCCCCCTTCCTCCTCTTCTCTCCCTCCTCCTCCTCCTCTCTCCTCCTCCTCCTCCTCCCTTATCTCCTCCTCCTCCTCCCTTCTCTCCTCCTCCTCCTCCTACTCCCTTCTCTCCTCCTCCTCCCTTCTCTCCTCCTCCTCCTCCTCTCTCTCCTCCTCCTCCCTTCTCTCCTCCTCCTCCTCCCTTCTCTTCCCTTCTCTCCTCCTTCTCCTCTCTCCTCCTTCTCCTCTCTCCTCCTCCTCCTCCTCCCTTCTCTCCTCCTCCTCCTCCTCCCTTCTCTCCTCTCTCCTCCTCCTCCTCCCTTCTCTCCTCTCTCCTCCTCCTCCTCCCTTTTCTCCTCCTCCTCCTCCCTTCTCTCCTCCTCCTCCCCTCTACTCCCTCTTTCCTCCCTTGTATCCTTCTTCTGTGATTATCCCCCTCAATTGTCCGCTTCACAGAAAAGGGGAAATAAGGAAGAGAGGGAGAGGAAAAAGGAAAAACACATCAAGGAGACTCCAGCGTTGGCTTGCTCATCTCTCTCTGGCTCACACACTCATACTCACACACACACACTCTCTATGCATCTCTATCACACACACATACTCTCACACACACACACACACACACCCACACACGTTGGCCTTGGTGGGTTGTGATCAGCAGCATTAGTAACAATTAGTGTTGTAAGTGTTGAGGTGAGGCTGAGCCTTTTCCACTGTCTCCTACCATCAGCCACCAGGCAGCTATGAGGCATCTTTGAGGCTGGGCTGCATGGGAGAATATTGGCCCTGAGTCACTGAACATCATTAGGTGGCGTCGGTGTGAAACAGCTTCAATTAGCCCAGAAACAGACATGGAGGTGAGAACTGTCCAAATGTTGGGGGAGAGACAGAGAGTGTTTCTCGATATGCATTCTACCTCCACACTCTCATGCTCTGAATGCACTCTCCGACCATATTCTCTTGAGTACGTTCTTGTGTGAGAAGCACTCGCTCTCCCGCTACTGTATTACCTCACGCTGCATCTCCCTATTCACTGAACCTTCTTCCAGCCAGGACAAAGGCAACAATAGATGAAACACGATATGCACAAAGCAAACGATTCACTTCATGATAATCAGCTAGATATGTGAATAGTAATAATAATCTAGCTAGCCAGCTAGTTAAACAGGCAAAAATGACCTAAAACTAATGTTACGCAAGGTAGATGTACATTTTTCATGGGTAGCCAACAATTCTTCGTGGCTAGCTAGCTAAGAATTGTTTCTGGCTATCTGGCCAGTAAACAGTTCTAGTAGCTAGCCAGTTAAACCTTTTGACTTATTATGGGCTTTCTATCTACAATACGTAGGCAGGTAAACATGCCAAAATTAACACAGCATGTATTTATTTACGTATCACGATAAAATATTGTAATCAGTCAACAAATGAGATGTGAATAGGCAACATTTAATTTCAAAGTCGGTGTGTATTTTCTCTCATTTCAGCTCAAATAATGTCATGCAAAATGGAGTCAAACCAACCCTCCCGTGCTCCAATTTACATGCTCAGAGCATTTTGAAAAAACACTCAGAGAGAACGAGAAAGGGAGCAAGGTGAATGAAATATGATGAAGGGAGGGAAGGGAAGAGAAAGAGGTGAGGTGGAAGGGATTAATGTGAGTAACATAGAGACCGTGATGCCTGCAGCTCTGTCAACTTTAGACAAAGCCAGAGAGAGAGCAGACCTTGACGATACCTAGCTAGCTAACAGATCAGGGATGGCTTACTAAAGTTATCTAGAATGCAGAAGTAGTTATCAAACACTCTAAATGAATCAGAAACAGACATTTCTATCAGGAACATTTATGATGTTTAACTTTCCAAATGTTCCTTTTCCAAATGTGTATATTTCCGGTACATGATGTAATGGAATAAAAAATGTAAAACAGATATTTTACTAATTCAATTAAATAAAAATGACATATTGCTCAAGCTCTTTAGGTGGTCTGTACGTTGTCAATGAAACCAGTGTTTAAATGTAGCGTGGTGATTGGACATGTTTTGTCCAAAAGCTGACATGGTGTTTGACTAGTACAGTGCCTTCAGAAAGCATTCATACCCCTTGACTTATTCCACATTTTGTTGTCTTCCGGCACAAATTCAAAGTGGATTCCATGTATTGTTTTTTCTCACCCATCTACAGACAATACCCCATAATGACAAACTGAAAACATGTTTTTAGAAATGTTGGCAAATTTATTGAAAATGAAATACAGACATACTGTATCACATTTACATAAGTCTTCACTCCCCTGAATCAATACTTTGTAGAAGCATCTACAGCTCTGAGTGTTTCTGGGTAATTCTCTGAGAGCTTTCCACACTGGATTGTGCAACATTTTCCCATTATTATTTTGAAAAATGTTCTTCAAGCGCTATCAAATTCGTTGTTGATCATTGCTAGACAACCACCACCTTCCGGAGACACCTGAAACCCCACCTCTTTAAGGAATACCTAGGATAGGATAAAGTAATCCCTCTCACCCCCCCCCCCCTTAAAAGATTTAGATGCACTAC
Source organism: Oncorhynchus nerka (assembly GCF_034236695.1). Classification (NCBI taxonomy): domain Eukaryota; kingdom Metazoa; phylum Chordata; class Actinopteri; order Salmoniformes; family Salmonidae; genus Oncorhynchus; species Oncorhynchus nerka. Next base: position 74,122,454 of record NC_088407.1, on the reverse strand, counting down.
TGTTCCACTGGATGTCATAAGGTGAATGCACCAATTTGTAAGTCGCTCTGGATAAGAGCATCTGCTAAATGACTTAAATGTAAATGTAAATGTACAACCATTTTCAGGTATTGCAATAGATTTTCAGGTAGATTTAAGCCACCCAGGGAACATTCACAGTATTCTTGGTAAGCAACTCCAGTGTAGATTTGGCCCTGTGTTTTAGGTTATTGTCCTGCTGAAAGGTGAATTAATCTCCCAGTGTCTAGTGGAAAGCAGACTGAACCAGGTTTTCCTCGAGGATTTTGCCTCCAATCCGTTTATTTTATATCCTGAAAACTCCCCAATCCTTCACGATTACAACCATACCCATAACATGATACAGCTACCACTATGCTTGAAAATATAGGGAGTTGTACTCAGTAATGTGTTGTATTGTATTTGCCCCAAACATAACACTTTGTATTCATGACAAAAAGTGAATTGCTTTGCCACAATTTTTGTGGTATTACATTAGTGCCTTGTTGCAAACAGGATACATGTTTTGGAATACTTTTATTCTGTACAGTCTTTCTTATTTTTCCTTTGTTAATTATGTTAGTTTTGTGGAATAACTACAATGTTGTTGATCCATCCTCAGTTTTCTCCTATCACAGCCATTAAACTCTTTAACTCTTTTAAAGTCACCATTGGCCTCATGGTGAAATCCCTGAGCGGTTTCCTTCCTCTCCGGCAACTGTGTTAGGAAGGACGCCTGTATCTTTGTCGTGACTGGGTGTATTGATACGCCAGCCAAAGTGTCATTAATAGTCACCATAGTAAAAGGGATGTTCAATGTCTGCTTTTATATACCCATCTACCAATAGGTGCCCTTTGCGAGGCATTGGAAAACCTCCCTGGTCTTTGTGGTTGAATCTGTGTTTGAAATTCACTGCTTGACTGAGGGACCTTACAGGTGTCAAATACAGTTTTCAACAGGTGGCAAATACAGTATGTGTGGGGTACAGAGATGAGGTAGTCAATCAAAAATCATGTTAAATACTATTATTGCACACAGAGTGAGTTCATGTAACTTATTATGTGACTTGTTGTTTTACTCCTGAATTATTTAGGCTTGTCATACCAAAGGGGTTGAACCCTTATTGACTAAAGACATTTCAGCTTTACATTTTTGATTAATTTGTAAAAATGTCTAAAAACATGAATCTGTCACGCCTTGGTCATAGTGTTTTGTGTTTTCGTTTATTATTTGGTCAGGCCAGGGTGTGACATGGGTTTATGTGTTGTGTTTCGTATTGGGGTTTTATTAGGATTTGGGATTGGGAATGATTAGGGGTGTGTCTAGTTAGGCTTGGCTGCCTGAGGCGGTTCTCAATCAGAGTCAGGTGATTCTCGTTGTCTCGGATTGGGAACCGTATTTAGGTAGCCTGGGTTCACTGTGTATTTCATGGGTGATTGTTCCTGTCTCAGTGTAGTGTTCACCAGATAGACTGTAATAAGTTTCACGTTCCGTTTGTTGTTTTGTATTTCATAAGTTATTTCATGTATCGTCATTCATTCATTAAAGACATGAGTAACCACCACGCTGCATTTCGGTCCTCTCTTTCTACAAACGAAGAACGCCGTTACAGAATCACCCACCACACACGGACAGAGTGGCGTGGTTACAGGCAGCGACAGCAGGAGCAAAAGGAGGTACTTACGAGAGCTGAGAGACGCTGTTATGAGGACGTTATGGACAGCAGAAGCATGGAGTATACGACGTGGGAAGAAATAGACAGGTGGGCAGCCGACCCAGAGAGAGTGCCTGAGCCCGCCTGGGATTCGCTGGAACAGTGCGAAGAGGGCTATACGCGAATGGAGTTGGAGAAACCGACACGGCGGCGCAGAGCGAAACCCGAAAGTCACCCCAAAAAATGTATTGGGGGGGGCCTCAGAGGGAGAGTGGCTGAGTCAGGAGATAGACCTGAGCCAACTCTCCTTGTTTATCATGAGGAGCCAAGGAGGAGACCAGAACCAGAGCCGGTGTTAGAGGTGAGCGAAGCAGAGACTGTGAAGGAGTTAATGGGGAAAGTAGAGTGGAGAGTAATGAGGGAGTTGCTAGCTTGGTGCTATAGATACGATATTCGTCCGACGGATCGTGTCGGGGATTTGATAGCACCTGAGTTAGCGCTCCATACTCAACCTGAGGTGCGTGTTAGTCGGCTGGTGAAGTTGGTGCCAGCCTCACGCACCAGGCCTCCTGTGCACATCCCTAGCCTTGCACGTCCTGTGCTAACACTGCTCTCAAGATCTCCAGTACGCCTTCACGGTCGAGCCCATCCTGTGCCACCTCCACACTCCAGTCCTCCGGTGGCAGATCCCCGCACCAGGCTTCCTGTGCGTGTCCTCGATCCTGTAGCACCAGTTCCAGGACCACGCACCAGGCCTCCAGTGCGCCTTTCCTGTTCAGCGCAGCCAGCGGTTTCCTCCTCTACAGCGCTGCCGGAGCCTCCCGCCTGTTTAGTGCAGACAGAGCCTTTCTCCTCTCCTGCGCTGCCGGAGTCTCCAGTCTGCCCAGCGTCGCCAGTCTGCCCAGCGCCGCCAGTCTGCCCGGCGCCGCCAGTCTGCCCAGCGCCGCCAGTCTGCCCAGCGTCGCCAGTCTGCCAGGATCCGCCAGAAGTGCCAGTCAGCCAGGATCCGCCAGAGGTGCTGTCAGTCTGCATGAAGCAGCCAGAGCTGTCAGTCTGCAAAGATCTGACAGTCTGCAGGGTGCTGTCAGCCTGCATGGAGCAGTCAGAGCTGTCAGTCTGCATGAAGCAGCCAGAGCTGCCAGTCTGCAAGGAGCTGCCAGTCTGCAAGGAGCTGCCAGTCTGCAAGGAGCTGTCAGTCTGCAAGGAGCTGTCAGTCTGCAAGGAGCTGACAGTCTGCAAGGTGCTGTCAGCCTGCATGGAGCAGTCAGAGCTGTCAGTCTGCATGAAGCAGCCAGAGCTGCCAGTCTGCAAAGAGCTGCCAGTCTGCAAGGAGCTGTCAGCCTGCATGGAGCAGTCAGAGCTGTCAGTATGCATAGAGCAGCTAGATCCGCCAGTCAGCCATGATCTTCTAGATCTGCCAGTCAACCAGATTCTTCCAGATCAGCCTGTCAACCAGTCTCTTCCAGATCTGCCAGTCAACCAGAATCTTCCAGATCTGCCAGTCAACCAGAATCTTCCAGATCTGCTAGTCAACCAGAATCTTCCAGATCTGCTCGTCAACCAGAATCTTCCAGATCTGCTAATCAACCAGAATCTTCCAGATCTGCTAGTCAACCTGAATCTTCCAGATCCGCCAGCCAGCCAGGATCTACCGGAGCCTACTACCTACCTGAGCTTCATCTCAGTACTGGGCTTCCTCTCAGTACTGGGCTTCCTCTCAGTACTGGGCTTCCCCTCAGTTCCGGGCTGCCCTTCAGTTCCGGGCTGCCCCTCAGTCTCGAGCTGCCCCTCAGTCCCGAGCTGCCCCTCAGTCCCGAGCTGCCCCTCAGTCCCGAGCTACCCCTCAGTCCCGAGCTGCTTCTGTCCCGAGATGCCCCTCTGTCCCGAGATGCCCCTCTGTCCCGAGCTGCCCCTCTTCCCGAGCTGCCCCTCAGTCACGAGCTGCTCCTCAGTTCAGTGGGGTTCTGGGTGAGGACTATTAGGCCATGGTCGGCGGCGAGGGTGGATTATCCCAGGACGCGAAGGGGAGGAACTATGACTTTTATGGAGTGGGGTCCACGTCCCGAGCCGGAGCCGCCACCATGGACAGACGCCCACCCGGACCCTCCCTATGGTTTTGAGGTGCGTCCGGGAGTCCGCACCTTAGGGGGGGGTTCTGTCACGCCTTGGTCATAGTGTTTTGTGTTTTCGTTTATTATTTGGTCAGGCCAGGGTGTGACATGGGTTTATGTGTTGTGTTTCGTATTGGGGTTTTATTAGGATTTGGGATTGCGAATGATTAGGGGTGTGTCTAGATAGGCTTGGCTGCCTGAGGCGGTTCTCAATCAGAGTCAGGTGATTCTCGTTGTCTCGGATTGGGAACCGTATTTAGGTAGCCTGGGTTCACTGTGTATTTCGTGGGTGATTGTTCCTGTCTCAGTGTAGTGTTCACCAGATAGGCTGTAATAAGTTTCACGTTCCGTTTGTTGTTTTGTATTTCATAAGTTATTTCATGTATCGTCATTCATTCATTAAAGACATGAGTAACCACCACGCTGCATTTCGGTCCTCTCTTTCTACAAACGAAGAACGCCGTTACAGAATCCACTTTGACATTATGGGGTATTGCGTGTAGGCCAGTGACAAAACATCTCAATTGAATCAATTATACATTCAGGCTGTGACACAAAAAAATGTGGGAAAAGTCAAGGGGTGTGAAAAGTGTATTTGCCACATTGCAATCAGACGGTGTTAAGAGTTACATTGTCATGAATGAGCAATGTTCCCCATCCTCACTACCTGCTCAGCCAGTGAGACAAACAACTCACATCTCTGCTCTTGAAGCCTGAGAGAGGGAAGATGAAAAAAAGAAACGCTCTCTCTCATCTCCATCCTTCATCCCTTCATTCCTTTCTTGGTACTACTAGGTCCCTCCTCAAATCCAAAGTTGATGGCAACAAGGGTAGAAATAAACAGATTTGAAAAAGCAATTAACATTTCCCTAAAGCTCAGAAGCTGATTTGCATTTGATTCCAAGATCATGTTTTATTTATTTATTTATTTATTTATTTAGTAATGACAACCAATCAGAAGAGAAATGAATCAATGAAGGCGCTAGCAGGAGCAATATCCGGCCATCTGGGGGTCGCGCTTGTCCCTCCGCCCCTGGCACACACACACATGCACCCACATACACACACACAACTCCCAATCCCACCCACACCACACACACAGTCCTGTGCCACCCCCCATGCCCAACTACCCACTTCCCCCCTCCCCTCTTGCGCTGGGCTTGTCATAGGCCCATATTTAGGTGACTGATTTTTTTCCCATTGAGCTCTAAGGAACTCCATATGGCCTGGATCAAAGGTGTTGCTGGGTGCATGGTTCTGCTTTATTGCCAGCCGCTGCTGTTAATTAGAAAACAAGATCAGAGGCAGTATTAAAATCCAATTAAATTGATATGAACAGATTGCCAAGTGATGTTCGCTAATGTATAATTGAGCACCATGCAAATTTCAGTGGCTGCCTTTTGTTTTTTCGTGTCCCTCTGTCTATCTCTCTCGTACAGAATGTGCAATGGAGCTTGAATGTTTTATTCTTCCTCTTCCTGTTTTTTCTTCCTCTTCCTGTTTTTTCTTCCTCTTTTTCTTCCTGTTCTCCGGCTAAAGGTAAACAAGTAAATGGCAGGAGACGGAGGTATTACTTTCATCAGTTAAGTTACATTGATATCCTACACATCTTGCACTTGTGCTCAGGAGCACCGAGGAGAAGGAGGAGGGCGGGCAGGAGGCTGCAGTATGTATCCCAAGATCCTCTGCTTCCCTGGCAGAGAGAGGGGGGTGAAGGAGGGGGATGGGGGGATGCCGGCGCATAGAGACCCATAGTATGCCTGCTTGTCTCGACACGCTTGCTGGAAATGTGTGGAAGGGCCAGGCATCAAAAACGTTTGTTGAGCTGAGGAAGGGCCAGGCATCAAAAACGTTTGTTGAGCTGAGGAAGGGCCAGGCATCAAAATGTTTGTTGAGCTGAGGAAGGGCCAGGCATCAGAAACGTTTGTTGAGCTGAGGAAGGGCCAGGCATCAAAAACGTTTGTTGAGCTGAGGAAGGGCCAGGCATCAAAAACGTTTGTTGAGCTGAGGAAGGGCCAGGCATCAAAAACGTTTGTTGAGCTGAGGAAGGGCCAGGCATCAAAAACGTTTGTTGAGCTGAGGAAGGGCCAGGCATCAAAAACGTTTGTTGAGCTGAGGAAGGGCCAGGCATCAGAAACGTTTGTTGAGCTGAGGAAGGGCCAGGCATCAGAAACGTTTGTTGAGCTGAGGAAGGGCCAGGCATCAGAAACGTTTGTTGAGCTGAGGAAGGGCCAGGCATCAGAAACGTTTGTTGAGCTGAGGAAGGGCCAGGCATCAGAAACGTTTGTTGAGCTGAGGAAGGGCCAGGCATCAGAAACGTTTGTTGAGCTGAGGAAGGGCCAGGCATCAGAAACGTTTGTTGAGCTGAGGAAGGGCCAGGCATCAGAAACGTTTGTTGAGCTGAGGAAGGGCCAGGCATCAGAAACGTTTGTTGAGCTGAGGAAGGGCCAGGCATCAGAAACGTTTGTTGAGCTGAGGAAGGGCCAGGCATCAGAAACGTTTGTTGAGCTGAGGAAGGGCCAGGCATCAGAAACGTTTGTTGAGCTGAGGAAGGGCCAGGCATCAAAAACGTTTGTTGAGCTGAGGAAGGGCCAGGCATCAGAAACGTTTGTTGAGCTGAGGAAGGGCCAGGCATCAGAAACGTTTGTTGAGCTGAGGAAGGGCCAGGCATCAGAAACGTTTGTTGAGCTGAGGAAGGGCCAGGCATCAGAAACGTTTGTTGAGCTGAGGAAGGGCCAGGCATCAGAAACGTTTGTTGAGCTGAGGAAGGGCCAGGCATCAGAAACGTTTGTTGAGCTGAGGAAGGGCCAGGCATCAGAAACGTTTGTTGAGCTGAGGAAGGGCCAGGCATCAGAAACGTTTGTTGAGCTGAGGAAGGGCCAGGCATCAGAAACGTTTGTTGAGCTGAGGAAGGGCCAGGCATCAGAAACGTTTGTTGAGCTGAGGAAGGGCCAGGCATCAGAAACGTTTGTTGAGCTGAGGAAGGGCCAGGCATCAGAAACGTTTGTTGAGCTGAGGAAGGGCCAGGCATCAGAAACGTTTTGAGCTGAGGAAGGGCCAGGCATCAGAAACGTTTGTTGAGCTGAGGAAGGGCCAGGCATCAGAAACGTTTGTTGAGCTGAGGAAGGGCCAGGCATCAGAAACGTTTGTTGAGCTGAGGAAGGGCCAGGCATCAGAAATGTTTGTTGAGCTGAGGAAGGGCCAGGCATCAGAAACGTTTTTGAGCTGAGGAAGGGCCAGGCATCAGAAACGTTTGTTGAGCTGAGGAAGGGCCAGGCATCAGAAACGTTTGTTGAGCTGAGGAAGGGCCAGGCATCAGAAACGTTTGTTGAGCTGAGGAAGGGCCAGGCATCAGAAACGTTTGTTGAGCTGAGGAAGGGCCAGGCATCAGAAACGTTTGTTGAGCTGAGGAAGGGCCAGGCATCAGAAACGTTTGTTGAGCTGAGGAAGGGCCAGGCATCAGAAACGTTTGTTGAGCTGAGGAAGGGCCAGGCATCAGAAACGTTTGTTGAGCTGAGGAAGGGCCAGGCATCAGAAACGTTTGTTGAGCTGAGGAAGGGCCAGGCATCAGAAACGTTTGTTGAGCTCAGGAAGGGCCAGGCATCAGAAACGTTTGTTGAGCTGAGGAAGGGCCAGGCATCAGAAACGTTTGTTGAGCTGAGGAAGGGCCAGGCATCAGAAACGTTTGTTGAGCTGAGGAAGGGCCAGGCATCAGAAACGTTTGTTGAGCTGAGGAAGGGCCAGGCATCAGAATAATCAGTCAGATTTTAGATCCATACTATAAATGTGTGATATTGTGAGTTCCTTAGCGACCATAGGAATATATTTAAATAGGAAATTGCTCTGTTCAGATAGAGATATTTTAATTTATAGTGTATAAAATAACAGTACAGTAGTTATGTCATGGGCTTACTCGCTGACAGCCTGATCTCATCAACGTCTTTAGTTAAAACAGGTCACCCAGGTTACAGGATTGGACACATTTCGGATTAGGGATTATATTCGGGTAATATAAAGCACAGCCCTAGATGTCATATATTACATATTCAGACAAATAAACATCAATGGTCAAACACTGCTTTAGCTGACCCTAAACCAGTCAGTCCGGAGGCCTACCCAGCAGACGTCAGGTTTCTGTGTTGTGTTGAGACTTGTGACACATGTGGTTTGAACATTTTGATCATTCAGCGGACTCTCTTATACATAGTGATTTACAGTCAGTGCATTCAACTAAGGTAAGGAAGAGAACCACATTAGACACCTGAAACCTGAATATCCAAGATGTGTCTGTTGAAGTCGGACTGAAACAATGCTGCCTTATTTACACTCTAATAGGGTGTGTGCAGGGGCGGATTGGCCATTTGGCAATTCTGGCAAATGCCAGATGGGCCGGACAATCCTTTTGTTGGGTGGTCTGGTCCTGTTAAGATTTGTTAAAATTATTTTTGTGAAATTTCTCTGTCATAATAATATATTTCAGCATTTGCCAGATCAGTGGGGAACGGCCGCCCCCTACCAAGATGGGCTGGCCTGGTTTTCTGATAGGCTGAGCTGAGCTCCTGCAGAAATGCACATTCACTGTCAAACGAGCATTAGCAGAGCTGCTCTGACTCTGTGTCATCAGTGAGCCAAGATCATGGATAAGCTTAAAAAAATTACAGGTGCTACCGAAAAAGGTTCTTGAGGCCACATTGCTAGTTTATGAGCTGTAGTAATGAGTGACTGTGGTGTCAGATTACATTACATAGCCACTGCCACTGGAGGCTGGAAAGTCCCACCTATTTCCCACCTGTTTCCTTCGCTGAAAGGCACATTACTTCTTGGCAGAAAGATACGCATACTGTCAATCAAAGCACAATGCTGGAAATCAATACGCATCAACATTAACTAGTCCCGGTATCATTCTATGACAAACACATACGTTTTATATTGAATTCAATAGAATAAAGCAAAGAGAGGGAGAGAGACAGAGATACTGCCAGTTCCTTAACGTAGCCATTGGCTGTATTATGCAGACAAAACATGAATTAAGAGTCTAGCATTTCAAGGTCCTGGAGTGGCCTAGCCAGTCTCCAGATCTCAACCTCATAGAAAATCTTTGGAGGGAGTTGAAAGTCTGTGTTGCCCAGCAACAGCCCCAAAACATCACTGCTCTAGAGGAGATCTGCATGGAGGAATGGGCCAAAATACCAGCAACAGTGTGTGAAAACCTTGTGAAGACTTACAGAAAACGTTTGACCTCTGTCATTGCCAACAAAGGGTATATAACAAAGTATTGAGATAAATTGTTGATGTTGACCAAATACTTATTTTCCACCATAATTTTCAAATAAATTCATTAAAAATCCTACAATGTGATTTTCTGGATTTATTTTTCTCATTTTGTCTGTCATAGTTGAAGTGCACCTATGGTGAAAATTACAGGCCTCTCTCGTCTTTTTAAGTGGGAGAACTTGCACAATTGACTAAATACTTTTTTGCCCCACTGTACCTATCAAAATCTGTCAGTTTAAACTAGGGATATTTTTTGCATGTGCTGCGTCTCAATCCATGTTATCCACCGATGAGACATCCACCGATGAGGCATCCAACGATGAGACATTCACCGATGAGACATCCACCGATGAGACATCCACCGATGAGGCATCCAACGATGAGACATTCACCGATGAGACATCCACCGATGAGACATTCACCGATGAGACATTCACCGATGAGGCATTCACCGATGAGGCATCCACCGATGAGACATCCACCGATGAGACATTCACAGATGAGACATCCACCGATGAGACATCCACCAATGAGGCATCCACCGATGAGACATCCACCGATGAGACATCCACCGATGAGGCATCCAACGATGAGACATCCACCGATGAGACATTCACCGATGAGGCATCCACCGATGAGACATTCACCGATGACGCATCCAACGATGAGACATTCACCGATGAGACATTCACCGATGAGACATCCACCGATGAGACATTCACCGATGAGGCATCCACAGATGAGACATCCACCGATGAGACATTCACCGATGAGACATCCACCGATGAGACATTCACCGATGAGGCATCCAACGATGAGACATCCACCGATGAGACATTCCGAAAATCAGTCTTCTCATGAAAACGTCTGCAGCGTCCATAGCTCTACGACCCCCACGAATGTCACGGGACTCATCTGAAGGTAACCCAAATAAATGAATGGGGGTTCGGAGGTAGTAAATAAGGGGGTAAATATGTGTCCTATTTCCTGAACTTTCTTAACTCCTAGATATAGGACAGAAACTTCAAAACATTATTCATTATGATTTTGGGGGGGACCGTCTTTTTTGCAGTCCCTAATCTAAAGTGAGTGCTATTTATACTTTATAAATACTTTATACATTTCTGAGTGACCAGTGTAATTTCTCACAAAAACATGGGAATGCCATTGGTAGACATTATTGCAGTACCTGGTAAAACAAACAAGCTGTCACATTCTGACCTTAGTTCCTTTGTTATGTCTTTGTTCTAGTTTGGTCAGGGCGTGAGTTGGGGTGCGTAGTCTATGTTCTTTTTTCTATGTTGTGGTTTTGTGTTTGGCCTGGTATGGTTCTCAATCAGAGGCAGGTGTTGTTCGTTGTCTCTGATTGAGAATCATACTTAGGTAGACTTTTCTCACCTGTGTTTTATGGGTGATAATTTCCTGTTTAGTGTTTTTTTCATACATCTTACGGGACTGTTCGTTTGTCGTTTGTTGTTTTGTTCAGTGTTCAGTTATTTTATAAAAAATATGAACCCTTACCACGCTGCGCTTTGGTCCTCACCTTCTTCCACCACAGACGATCGTTACACAAGCACACAACACAGAATGTTTAATGAACTACATATGAGAGAATGAACGAGTGCCAAGAGTGGCTACTTTGAAGAATGTCAAATATAAAATATATTTAGGTTACTACTGTACATGATTCCATATGTGTTGTTTCATAGTGTTGATGTCTTCACTATTATTCTACAATGTATAGAACTTGGTACAAATTAAGAAAAACCCTTGAATGAGTAGGTGTGTCCAAACTTTTGACTGGTACTGTATACAGGTGTGAATAACTAGCTTAGTAACATTTACAAATGTGGGAGTAATGATTAATAAATGGAGAGCAAACAGTTTGAAATTCCTTATAAATGCTATATAAATGGTTTATTATGGACCCTTAAAACAAAGAGTTACCCTAGGAGATTGCTGGGCCCAGCACAGGTCCCCCCCCTGGTCTTCTGGTCCCAGTGATGCTTGGCTTAGCACAGCGTTTCCCAAACTCGGTCCTAGGGACCCCAAGGGGTATACATTTTGGTTTTTCCCCTAGCACTACACAGCTGGTTAAAATAATCAAAGCTTGATAATGAGTTCATTATTTGAATCAGCTGTGTTGTGCTAGAGCAAAAAACAAAACGTGCCCCCTTGGAGGCCCCAGGACTGAGTTTGGGAAACGCTGGCATAGCAGCACAGACAGCTGCTTCTGCTGCAGTCAAGTGCAATGGAGAAAATAAGAAAACAGAGAGGCCTCCGACTTAGCATGAATTTGTGTCCCAGTCCGCCCGGCGTGCGTGCTTGCTTGGGTCTCTAAACAAACACAGTGAATCCTTGGCTATTTACAGCACACCTTCCCCACCATCAATTCCAGCTTCAGGTGTGACTTTCACATCATCTGACAAATAGAGTCCTGCCGCGGGATCTGAATCACATTGCCTACCCAGCTGTACTGTAATCCACAGCCACAGCAATCCCAACTCAATAACTCCTCCTGGCTGACATTGAACAAGCACTGTTTCTAATTATTGAATAACCTCAATCACATGCATTGTTGACTTCTCCACCATTTGAACCACAGAAACAGACAAAGTGAATAGTGGTTATAGAGGGGGGGCATAATGGTAAACTAGGCTATGAGTGACTGCGATCTCTCTCCAAACAACCCCTAATCAGACGCCATGATCCCAATATCCTGCTCCTTTAATGCTGCCTGTCGTGTTGTATGGGAGGAAGGGCGCCAGAACGTTTTCCCGAACGCTAGGAACGTCATAGACACAAACACAGATATATATATATATATATACATATATATATAGAGAGAGAGAGAGGGAGAGGGAGAGGGAGAGAGAGAGAGAGAGAGAGAGAGAGAGAGAGAGAGAGGGGACAAGTGGGTGCAGCTGGTGGCCTTTGTCTCTTCCTGTCCCTCCTCCACGACTCCAAACTGAAAGGTCCTCGGAATTTTGTGTGACACGCCGGGATAAAATTCCCGCTAAAAGCCGTTCCTATATAATGACATGCTAATGTCATTGTAAGGAAGTAAAAGTGGAGAGATCGGAAATTGCGCCAATTCTCCACCATAAATAGGGTGGCAGAATAGGGGGGAGATATTCCCCTCTTTTTATTGAACAGTGATAAAAACCTCAATAAATCCCAATAAAAGGGGATGTGAGATGTGTGAGGAGGATGGAGGATGGAGGGTGGGTGGGGGTGTAGGGTGCTGTAAGAATGTGCCGGTTAGGTGGGGTGGGGTTGGGTTGGGGAGGGAGAGCAGTTAGGATGGAGGGTGGTTAGGTGGGGTTGGGTTGGGGAGGGGAGGGGAGGGGAGGGGAGAGCAGTTAGGATGGACGGTGGTTAGGTGGGGTTGGGTTGGGCTGGGTTGGGTTAGGGAGGGAGGGGAGAGCAGTTAGGATGGAGGGTGGTTAGGTGGGGTTGGGTTGGGGAGGGAGAGCAGTTAGGATGGAGGGTGGTTAGTTGGGGTTGGGTTGGGTTGGGGAGAGGAGGGGAGGGGAGAGCAGTTAGGATGGAGGGTGGTTAGGTGGGGTTGGGTTGGGGAGGGGAGAGTAGATAGGATGGAGGGTGGTTAGGTGGGGTTGGGTTGGGTTGGGGAAGGGAGGGGAGAGCAGATAGGATGGAGGGTGGTTAGGTGGGGTTGGGTTGGGTTGGGGAGGGAGAGCAGTTAGGATGGAGGGTGGTTAGGTGGGGTTGGGTTGGGTTGGGTTAGGGAGGGGAGGGAGAGCAGTTAGGATGGAGGGTGGTTAGGTGGGGTTGGGTTGGGTTGGGGAGGGAGGGGAGAGCAGTTAGGATGGAGGGTGGTTAGGGGGTGTAGGGAGGGGGAAGGAGAGGGGGGGGAGGGGAGAGCAGTTAGGATGGAGCGTGGTTAGGTGGGTGTGGGGGGGGTGAAAGCATAGGGGTCGGATGCAGATTTTTGAGGTCTTGTGTGAAAAGATTAAACCTAGTCTCTGTAATTTAGGTTGCAGCCCATAGTCCAACAAAGGTTTACAGTCTAGTCCTTTCCTTTGTCCTGGTCTCCTTTCCTTCCTTATGGCCTTATCAACAAGGGGATGGATTAGCCTCAAAAGCCTGAGTGCACTAATGTTACAACAACATAAGGTCCCTGACCCTAATATCCTGTTCGATAGCAATGCCCAGTTTACATCATCTGGTATCTGGGACAAACCTTCGACACCTAGAAAAACACATTAGCCTACATTTTTATTTATTCATTTATATGGGACAATGCACATTACTTTACACAGCTACTATACACATACTCACGAAAACAATACAAAATACAAATACATCATTCTAACAACAACAACAACACTATCATCAACTGTTGACTTATATATGAGGAACCTCAGAGAACTCAGGTGTACAGCTTTGGATAGATTTGAGCCATGTTCTCAATGTTCTCAATGTTCTCAACTCAACTTCCTCAAGTCCATGGGCATTGCATTCCAGTATTTTGTATCTCTAACAGAGAAGGCTGATTAACTGATTTTACTGTGTGGAAAAGGGTCTTGAAGATAAGCCTTGCATCTACATCCTGCTTAAAGCTATCCAGACTAAATCAATTATGTTTGTAAATGATATGACAATGGAAGTAACTGTTTGGTTTGTTATCAAAAATCTTAAGTGTTTGTTTGTAGAGTGATTCAATTGGTTTCAGAATAGTAGCTCCTGCTTTTGACCAGCATGTGAGGCAGTACCTCAGATGTGAGAAGATCATAGCATGCCTATATAGTCTGTCGGCCTTCAGAGGAAGGAAAGTTCCTATATAACTAAAGTTGGATAATCCAAACCTGACCGTGTTAACCACTTTCTTCACATGTTTCTTAGATGTCAAATTGGAGTCCAAAATGACCCCGAGATACCTGAAGTTAGACACAACTTTCAGCTGTTTGGGAAGAATCAATGTGTTTCTTAGAGAAGTACATATAAACATACAAACAGTCTTGTCAATATTTAAATGCAGGCAAGAATGAATCATCCATTTAGAAATATGTACCATAGCTTCAATTAACTTGTTAACAACTAGTTCACTATGTTTTGAGTGTACATACAAAACTTACAAGCATGTTAACTTGTGGGCAAGCAAGTGGGAGATCATTTTCGCTTTCGCCTGCAACATCAGTTCTGTTATACTCACAGACAACATTTTTACAGTTTTGGAAACTTTAGTGTTTTCTATCCTAAGCTGTCAATTATATGCATATTCTAGCATTTTGTCCTGACAAAATATCCTGTTTACTACGGGAACGTTTTTTTCCCAAAAATTAAAATACTGCCCCCTAGTCACAAAAGGTTAAATTGATCAACAATTCCATGTGATAACTACAATGTGTAGACTTTACAAGATACAGTTTATGTCGTCCTATCATCAGTAATCATGTCTCAGACGCCAACTGAACTGGCATCATATTCATTAAGTCCCAACGCATATTTTCAACTGGTTGGATTACCGAAATATGGTTACTCTATAGAGTAGAGAGAGAGAAATGGGGGGAAGGTATTTATGGGGGTCATAAACCCATCAAGCCAAGGTCATGACACCTTGATGATCTTTTTGGTCTCGCTGTGACATTAGGTGCTGTAGGTGTCCTGGAGGGCAGGTAGTTTGCCGCCAGTAATGTGTTGGGCAGACCGCACCACCCTCTGGAGAGCACTGCTGTTGCAAGCAGTGCAGTTGCTGTACCAGACGGTGATACTTTCCGTCAGGATGCTCTCAATTATGCATCTGTAGAAGTTTGTGAGCCTCCTTACGTTGGAAAGGCGATGTTGCACCTTCTTCGCCACATTGTCTGTCTGGGTGGACCATTTCAGATTGTCAGTGATGTGTATGCCGAGGAACTTGAAGTTTTCCACCTTCTCCACTGCGGTCCTATCGATGTGGATAGGGGCATGCTCCGTCTGTTGTTTCCTGAACTCCACGATCAGCTCCTTTGTTTTGTTGACGTAGAGTGAGAGGCTATTTTCCAGGCACCACTCTCCCAGGACCCTCACTTCCTCCCTGTAGGCTGTCTCGTCATTGTTGATAATCAGGCCTACTACTATTGTGTCGTCTGCAAACTTGATGATTGAGTTGGAGGCGTGCGTGAACAGGGAGTACAGTCATGGGTGAACAGGGAGTACAGGAGGGGGCTGAGCTCACACCCTTGTGGGGCCCCTGTGTTGAGGATCAGTGAAGTGCAGGTGTTGTTTCCTACCTTCACCACCTGGGGGTGGCCCATCAGGAAATCCAGGACCAAGTTGCACAGGGTGGGGTTCAGACACAGGGCCCGAGCTTAAAGATGAGCTTGGAGGGTACTATGTTGTTGAATGCTGAGCTATAGTCAATGAACAGCATTCTTACAAAGGTATACCTTTTGTCCAGATGGGATAGGGCAGTGTGTAGTGCCTAATATTGACCCTTGTGGGACCCCAATGTTATACATTTATAGTAAAGAGAGTTCGGCTGAGTGTCCCCCAAACGAAACGTTTGACTTTTGTTTGTCAGATACATCCAACTAATAACTTCAGTGGACACATTAAGGGTGGATAGTTTGGATAGCTGGACCTCATCATTCACAGTATCAAAGGCCTTTTTAAGATCTAAAAAGACAGTGTCGACTTCACCACCTACATCCAGTTTAGATTTAATGCACTCCAGAAAATAACAATTGGCTGTTTGAGTAGAATGGTTAGTTGTGAACCCAAATTGCATTTGATGTGTGGAGTTGCCCTGAATGAGGTGATCAGTCAGATGATCAACTACCCATCTTTCAGCTACTTTTGATAGCACTGGAATAATGCTTTTACTGTAGCTCAGACATTTTCCACCAGTGTTGGGTCACCAGATTTTAAAACAGGTATCATTGTAGCAGTGATACTTGTTTTAAAATCAGACAAAACCGTATTTGATGGACAGACTAACTAGATGTACAATATCAATCAGAGAATATTTAGTATCTTCAGGAATAGTGTCCAGACAAATATATCCTTTATTCAAGAACTCCTGAAGAAGGTAACATTACTGTCCATTACTGATGCTGACATTTCAGGAATTCTGAATATTGGTTTACTATTATCTATGGGAGTGAGAACTGTGGTCTTGGTTGAAAATCTTTGAGCCAGTTTGATGACAGAGTCAATAAAAACATTGTTGGTGTCCCTTCCACGGGATGGTTGAGCTAACGTAGACTAATGCGATTAGCATGAGGTTGTAAGTAACAAGAAAATTTCCCAGGACATAGACAAATCTTATATTGGCAGAAAGCTTAAATTCATGTTAATCTAACTGCACTATCCAATTTGCAGTAGCTATTACAGTGAAATAATACCATGCTATTGTTTGAGGAGAGTGCACAGTTTTGAACATGAAATGTTATTATTAAACAAATTAGGCATATTTGGGCAGTCTTGAAACAACATTTTGAACATAAATGCAATGGTTCATTGGATCAGTCTAAAACGTTGCACATACTCTGCTGCCATCTAGTTGTCAAAATATGTATATTGCACCTGGGATGGAAAAATATGTTATGGCCTTTCTCTTGCATTTCAAAGATGATGGTACAAAAAAATACAATAGAACGGTTGGTTCATTCTTTGTAATATATTTTACCAGATCTATTGTGTTATATTCTCCTACATTCCTTTCACATTTCCACAAACTTCAAAGTGTTTCCTTTCAAATGGTACCAAGAATATGCATATCCTTGTTCTGGTTCTGAGCTACAGGCAGTTAGATTTGAGTATGTCATTTCAGGAGGTCTAAGGTGGTGGACATGAAATCAGTCTTGAATTAGAATCCCATTAACATTTAATTCAGGATGTTTTTTGGACTTTTTACATCTTCTCCCTATATAGTGCACTGCCATTGAAAAGTTGTGCACTATAAAGGGAATAGGGTGCCATTTGTAATGTAGACACATCTATAGCCAGCTACCTACGGCCCCGGCAGCAACAGCACAGGGCTGTTGTTATTATACGTACAATCACACTTATCTTATCACTGCTACACTCTCCAGCAGAACAGAACAGGCCCTCAAACCACTGGCAGAAGAACATGCTACAATATGAAAGGATTAAATAGCAGATGAGAAGTATTATGCAATGAGGAGGAGGAGAGGAGAGAGAGAGACGGGGAGATAGTGAGAGAGAAACAGACAGAGAGGAGAGAAGAAGAAAGAGAGAGAGAAAGCGAGAGAGAGAGAGAGCGCGACAGAGGAAATACATAGAAATAGAGAGAGAGAGAGCGGCAGAGAGAGAGAGAGAGATGGGGAGAAGGTTAAACAAGGATATGTTTATTCCCTGTAGAGCAGATATGTCACTGTACATTACAAAAGTACACAGATTCCCAGGCCTCCGACGTAGCATGCATTTAGAGGACGTACCACTGTAGCATAAATATCCAGCCATTCCCACTAAATTATGCAGGGGGAAATTTCCCCTTTATTAAACTAATCTTTTGCCTGGCCAGATGGTTATGTAGCCACACAGCAGAGGAGAGGGACAGAGGGAGAAGGAGAGAGAGAGAGAGAGAAAAAGAAGAGCGCAGGAGACACCTCACCCTGCTCCACTTCCTCAGGCCACTTTGTGTGTGTGTGTGTGTGTGTGTGTGTGTGTGTGTGTGTGTGTGTGTGTGTGTGTGTGTGTGTGTGTGTGTGTGTGTGTGTGTGTGTGTGTGTGTGTGTGTGTGTGACAGAGAGAGATAGAGCGAGAAAGACAGAAAGAGAGAGAGAGAGATATTATATCCATCAACGTCATAAGATGTGAACATGTGAACGTGTTCCCTGCTCCACATCTGCCTTATCTAAAAGACCACCCACGTCAACCTTGGTCAGACTCTTACTCACTAACTCATTAGTTTGGAAGGGTCTTTCACTCACTGACTCATTAGTTTGGAATGATCTCTCACTCTGACCCTCTTTTAACCCTCTCTGAACCCTGTCTCCACACTTCCTCAAAACACTGACGTGACAATATGGCAGTGCAGAAAATATACTATGTGGACACCTGCTCATCTACATCTCATCTCATCTCATCTACATCTCATTCCAAAATCATGGGCATTATATGGAGTTGGCACCCACCTTTGCTGCTATAACAGCCTCCACTCTTCTGGGAAGGCTTTCTGCTTAAATGTAGGAATATTGCTGCGGGGACTTGCTTCCACTTAACCACAAGAGCATTAATTCGGTCGGGACTGACGTTGGGCAATTAGGCCTGGCTTACGGTCGGCATTCCAAGTCATTCCAAAGGTGTTCTATGGGGTTGAGGTCAGGGCTCTGTGCAGGCCAGTCAAGTTCTTCCACACCGATCTCGACAAACCATTTCTGTTTGGACCTCGCTTTGCACACATTGTGATGCTGAACAAGAAAAGGCCTTCCCCAAACTGTTGCCACAAAGTTGGAAACACATAATCATCTAGAATATCATTGTATGCTGTTGCGTTAAGATTTCCCTTCACTGGAACTAAGGAGCCTAACCCAAACCATGAAAAACAACCCCAGACCATTATTCATCCTCCATCAAACTTTACAGTTGGCACTATGCATTCAGGTAGGTAGCGTTCTCCTGGCATCTACCAAACCCATATTCGTCCATCAGACTGCCAGATGGTAAATTGTGGTTCATTACTCCAGAGAAAGCGTTTTCACTGCTCCAGAGTCCAATGGCGGCGAGCGTTCAAATCAAATCCAATCAAATTTTATTGGTCACATATACATATTTAGCAGATGTTATTGCGGCTGTAGCCAAAATGCTTGTGTTCCTAGCTCCAACAATGCAGTAGCATCTAACAGTGCACCTGTACTGACCGTGCCTTCTGAATAATAGCAGAGTGAACAAGCATTGGCTCGAGTGGTTGAAGTCCTTGATTAACTTTTTGTTCTTCCTGTGACATCAGGTGCTGTAGGTGTCCTGCAGGGCAGGTAGTTTGCCGCCAGTAATGTGTTGGGCAGACCGCACCACCCTCTGGAGAGCACTGCTGTTGCAAGCAGTGCAGTTGCTGTACCAGACGGTGATACTTTCTGTCAGGATGCTCTCAATTATGCACCTGTAGAAGTTTGTGAGCCTCCTTACGTTGAAGAGGCGCTGGTGCGCCTTCTTCACCACACTGTCTGTGTGAGTGGACAATTTCAGATTGTCAGTGATGTGTATGCAGAGGAACTTGAAGCTTTCCACCTTCTCGACTGCAGTCCTGTTGATGTGGATAGGGGGGTGCTCCCTCTGCTGTTTCCTGAAGTCCACAATCAGCTCCTTTGTTTTGTTGACGTTGAGTGAGAGGCTATTTTCCAGGCACCACTCTCGCAGGGCCCTCACTTCCTCCCTGTAGGCTGTCTCGTGATTGTTGGTAATCAGTCTGCAAACTTGATGATTAAGTCGGAGGCGTGCGTGGCCACGCAGTCATGGTTGAACAGGGAGTACAGGAGGGGGCTGAGCACACACCCTTGTGGGGCCCCTGTGTTGAGGTTCAGCGAAGTGGAGGTGTTATTCACCACCTGGGGGCGGACCGTCAGGAAGTCCAGGACCAAGTTGCACAGACCAGGTTCAGACCAGGACTAGGTTCAGACCCAGGGCCCCGAGCTTAATGATGAGCTTGGAGAGTACTATGGTGTTGAATGCTGAGCTTTAGTCAATGAACAGCATTCTTATATGGGTTTACCTTTTGTCCAGATGAGATAGGGCAGTGTGCAGTGCAATGGCGATTGCATCAACTGTGGCTCTATTGGGGCGGTAAGCAAATTGAAGTGGGTCTAGGGTGTCAGGTAAGGTAGAGGTGATATGATCCTTAACTAGCCTCTCAAGCACTTAATTTAGTTCAGTTACCTTTGCTTTCTTGGGTACAGGAACAATTGTGGAAATATTGAAGCAAGTGGGGACAGCAGACTGGATTAGGGAGAGATTGAATGTGTCCGTAAACACTCCAGCCAGCTGGTCTGCGCATGATCTGAGGACGGGATGCTGTCTGGGATGCTAGGGATGCTGAAATGAATGAAGCTCCCGACAAACAGTTATTGTGCTGAAGTTGCTTCAAGAGTCAGTTTGGAACTCGGTAGTGAGTGTTGCATCTGAGGACAGGTGATTTTTACGCACTACGAGCTTCAGCACTCGGCGTTCCCGTTCTGTGATGTTGTATGGCCCACCACTTCGCGGCCTAGCCGTTGTTGCTCCTTGACGTTTACACTTCACAATAACACCATTTAGTTTACAGGGGCAGCTCTAGCAGGGCAGAAAACTGACGAACTGACTCGTTGGAAAGGTGGCATCCTATAACGGTGCCATGTTAAAAGTCACAAGCTCTTCAGTACTGGCCATTCTATTGCAAATGTATGTCTATGGAAATTGCATGGCTGTGTGCTCGATTTTATACACAAAGGGTGTGGCTGAAATAGCCGAACACACACACACACACACACACACACACACACACACACACACACACACACACACACACACACACACACACACACACACACACACACACACTCGCTCTCTCTCGCAGACACACACACACACTCTCTCTCTCACAGACACACACACACACAAACACTCTCTCTCACAGACACACACATACACACACACACACATACACACACATGCACACACAGACACACCCACAGACACACCTACATACACACACAGAGAGAGACACACACACATACACAAACACATGTTCACAGATACATATAGAGAAATACACAGACACACACACATACACACACACACAGAGAAACACACACACACACAGAGAAACACACACACACACAGACACACACACACTTTTGTTCAATAATGTCCTTCTTTATATCCATAAAAATGATGTTTAGCTGGTGCGCTTCAGTCAATAATCCACCCAGTTTTCCTTAATCAAAATGAATACAAAATGAATCCCAAACATTACTAATAAACTTTTCCAAACAAGTCAAACAACGTTTAAAATCAAACCTTAGGTACCCTAATACGTAAAAAATTGATACAATTTAAGATGGAGAATCGTTATTGTCTTTACCGGAGAAAAATACCAAGGAACGTGCTCTCTTCCACTCGTTTGGAAACACTACAGCCCAAATGGAAGCCACCTAGAAAAACTACAATTTCTGGCTAATTTTTCCAAAAACCAGCCTGAAACTCTTTCTAAAAACTGTTGACATCTAGTGGAAGCCCTAGGAACTGCAATCTGGGACGACTTGGCATTATAATAAAAGTGGTTGCCATTGAAAATTGTGATAGGCTGAATCTTTTTTTGGGGGGGGGGTTTGTCCTCTGAGTTTCGCCTACCATATCAGTTCTGTTATACTCACAGACATCATTTCAACAGTTTTAGAAACTTTAGAGGGTTTTATATTATATGCATATCCTAACTTCTGGGCCTGAGTAACAGGCAGTTTAATTTCAGCACGCTTTTCATCCGGACGTCAAAATAATGCCCCCTACTCAAGAGAGGGTAACATAATGTGACTGGCAGAACTGGTGTTGTATGTGGAGGATGAGGGCTGCAGTAGATAGCTCAGATGGGGGAGAGGGGCCTAAGAGGGTTTTATAAATACGCATCAACCAGTGGGTCTTGCGACAGTTATATAGCGATGACCAGATGACCAGATGACCAGAGTGCAGGGATGTGTCCTGTAAGGAGCATTGGTGGCAAATCTGATGGCCGAATGGTAAAGAACATTTAGCTACTCGAGAGCACCCTTAGCTGCCGATCTATAAATTAAGTCTCCGTAATCTAGTATGGGTAGGCTGGTCATCTGAATCAGGGTTCATTTGGCAGCTGGGGTGAAATAGGGGTGATTACAATATAGGAAACCAAGTCTAGATTTAACTTAATCCTGCAGCTTTGATATGTGCTGAGAGAAGGACAGTGAACTGTCTAGCCATACTCCCAAGTACTTGTATGAGGTGACTACTTCAAGCTCTAAACCCTCAGAGGATGTAATAACACCTGTGGGAGGAGGGGCATTCTTCTTACCAAACAGCATTACCTTTGTTTCGGGTGTGTTCAGAACAGGGTTAAGGGTAGAGAAAGCTTGTTGGACACAAATAAAGCTTTGATGTAGAGCATTTAACACAAAATCCCAGGAGGGGCCAGCTGAGTATAAGACTGTAAAATCTGCATATAAATGGATGAGAGAGCTTCCTACTGCCTGAGCTATGTTGTTGATGTAAATTGAGAAGAGTGTGGGGCTTAGGATCGAGCCTTGGGGTACTCCCTTGGTGACAGGCAGTGGCTGAGACAACATATTTTCGGACTTTATACACTGCACTTCGAGGGAGATAGTTAGCAAACCAGGCCAAAGACCCCTCAGACACCAGTACTCCTTAGCCGACCACAAGAATGGAGTGGTCTACTGTATCAAAAGCTTTGGCCAAGTCAATAAAAATAGCAGCACACTAGCCAAGTAGATTGGTCATGAAAGTCAGAAAAGCAATAAATTAAATCGCTCACCTTTGATGATCTTCAGATGTTTGCACTCACGAGACTCCCAGTTATACAATAAATGTTCCTTTTGTTCCATAAAGATGATTTTTATATCCAAAATACCTCCATTTGGTTGGCGCGTAATGTTCAGAAATCCACAGGCTCGAGCGGTCACGACCAGGCAGACGAAAATTCCAAATAGTATCCGTAAAGTTTGTAGAAACATGTCAAACGTTTTTTATAATCAGCGCATGCAAAACGCTGTAGGCACCCAGCCATCCAATGACGCAATGTGATCTTTCTCGCTCATTTTTTCAAAATAAAAGCCTGAAACTATGTCTAAAGACTGTTCACACCATGGGGAAGCCATAGGAAAATGAATCTGGTTGATATCCCTTTAAATGGAGCGAAGGCATGCAATGGAACAGAGAGCTTTCAGGAAAAATAGCACTTCCGGGTTGGATTGTCCTCAGGTTTTAGCCTGCAATATCAGTTCTGTTATACTTACAGACAAGATTTTGACAGTTTTGGAAACTTTAGAGTGTTTTCTGAGAAATAGGCAGTTTAATTTGGGTACGTTTTTCATCCAAACATCAAAATACTGCCCCCTACACTCAACAGGTTAAGGACCTTTTAGGACCCGAATGATCTCCCCCTTTAAATGATGGACGAACCGTGGCTGCCTTCTAAGCAATGGGAACCTCCCCAGAAAAGAGAGACAGGTTAAAAACGTTGGATATAGGCTTGGCGATGATAGGGGTAGCAACCTTAAATAAGAAAGGGTCTCAACCAGATGTATTTTTCAGGGTCAAGTTTAAGGAGCTCCTTTAGCACCTTGGACTCAGTGACTGCCTCCAGGGTGAAACTTTGTAGCGGGGCAGGGGAAAAAGAGGAAGAAGGATCGGGGATAGTCGCAGTAGACGTTGTGGGAGATAAGGGAATGTTGGACGGGCAAGTAGTCAAATAGGAATCCTGACTTAATGAAGTGGTGATTTAAGAGCTCAGCCATGTGCTTCCACATCATCAACATTAAGGGACATAGGCAGCTGTGAGGAGGAGGGTTTATTCTCCAGGTCTTTAAACGTTTTCAAGAACTTCTTGGGGTTAGACCCACTGAGAGAGAACTGCTCCTTAAAGTAGCTAACTTTGGCCTTCCGGATATCCTGAGTGCAATTATTTCTCATTTACCTGAAAGATAGCCAGTCAGCCTGAATATGCGTGTGCCAAGCCTTTCACCAAATGAAATTATTGAGGTGGAGTAAGATCACGGTCGAACCAGGGGCTGAACCTGTTTTTAATTCTCATTTTCTTTATGGGGGCGTGTTTGTTGACAATACCACTGAAAATATCAAGAAATAATGTCCAAGTATCTTCGACAGAGGGGATCAAGCTGATTCTATATCATTTTACAGATTTACAATTTTTCTTGAACTACATTGTTGGTTAAGGGCTTGTAAATATTCATTTCACTTTACGTTCTACACCTGTTGTGTTCGGCATGTAACAAATACAATTAGATTTGACTTGAAATGGAACCTTATTTCCTTTTTAGTGCACTTTAGTGCCTTTGGACCATTGCCCACAGGGTCCTTGTCAAAAGAAATGCACTTTATAGGGGATAGGCTGCCATCTTGGGACACTACCACTATCTTTTATCACTATGTTGTTGTGATTGTGAAACGGCATAAAGGCAGGAATCAAAAGGTAGAAAGAGAACAATGGAGAATCATGTGGAATATGACAATGTGATCTGGGCGGGTTGTGTGTTCTGACAAGGCTTCAGTGTGAATGACAACTACATTAGTACACTATTACAACTACACATCACACATACAACAATCTAACCAAGCTGTATCAGACAAGCATTAGTCAATGCTAACACCCTATCAATGGCTTATATTAGACTATAAACGCAACGATACAATGAACCGCAAACATTTAAACATTTAAAACATTGAACATGAGAAGGATTAAAACAATTCTTCCACAATAATACAATTCTTCCACAATAATACAATTCATCCACAATAATACAATTCATCCACAATAATACAATTCATCCACAATAATACAATTCATCCACAATAATACAATTCATCCACACAATTCATCCACACAATCGCATCATATTTCCATTCGAGATTTAAAACTGTTGTAATACTCATTCAGATAATTGCATTGGGCTACAGTCCTGCTGTCACTAATTGGTGTCAACACACACACACACACACACATGTTTACACACACACACGTTCACACACACACACACACATGTTTACACACACACACGTTCACACACACACACACACATGTTTACACACACACACGTTCACACACACACGTTCACACACACACACACACACACACACTTTCGCACACACATGTTTACGCACACACAGACATTTACGCACACACACACAGACGTTCACATACACACAGACGTTCACATACACACACATTCACACACAAACACACACACGTTCACAGAGACACACACACGTTCACACAAACACACGTTCACACACACACACACACACATTAACACACACGCTTTCACACACACACACATGTTCACACGCTCATGTTCATACACACACACACGTTCACACACAAACACACAAAAGTTCACAGACACACACATACATTCACACACACACACATGTTTACACACACACACACGTTCACACACACATTCACACACAAACACACACACGTTCACAGAGACACACACACGTTCACACACACACACATTAACACACACGCTTTCACACACACACACATGTTCACACGTTCACGCACTCATGTTCATACACACACACACACACGTTCACACACACATTCACACACAAACACACACACGTTCACAGAGACACACACACGTTCACACACACACACATTAACACACACACTTTCACACACACACACACACATGTTCACACGTTCACGCACTCATGTTCATACACACAGAAACATTCACAAAAACACACAAAAGTTTACACACACACACGTTCCCACACACACACACACACACACATTAACACACACACTTTCACACACACACACACACACACACACACACACACACACACACACACACACACACACACACATTCACACACAAACACACAAACACTTTCACAAACACACTCATGTTCATACACACACACACACACACACACGTTCACACACATTCACACACAATCACATACACGTTCACACACGTTCACACACACACAGGTTCACACAGACACATTCACCCACACACACGTTCACACACACACTCATTCACACGTTGACAAACGCACACACACGTTCACACACACACACACGTTCACACACACGCTTTCACAAGTTCACACACACGTTCACAAATGTTTGCATACACTGTACACATAATAGAGGATGGAATGCCCACATTCACTAGCACACAGACAGCAGTATAAAATACAGGCATGCCTGGAAAAAACATGAAACGGGAACAATGGCATGTCACTACCTTGAGAATAGGTTGGGACAGCGTTCAACGTGCCTTCACAATGTGTGTTTGGCTGCTAAGAGATCGGTGGCACAAGCCCCTCTGTTCAGCAGCACTTACACTGTTCTGGTAAATCCCTCGGTCTCATCCCCACAATGACACAACACAGGCCTTCCCAGATAATGTTCTGGAACTACGCTCCTCTGGAAGAGGCTGGCACGACTGTGTTCAGAGGGAAGGATTGAACAAGGTGCCTCTAAACCGCTAAGCTTCCTTGGCTGCCATCTTAGCTTGTCCAAGGTGATGTGCACACAGAGAGAGAGAGAGAGAGAGAGAGAGAGAGAGAGAGAGAGAGAGAGAGAGAGAGAGAGAGAGAGAGAGATACATCCAGTACAGTGGGTCAAACACACAGAAAACGAATCAACGAAGCAACAAACAGTGCCCCTTCTCATACATTGTAAGGTTTGGTGTGTGTGTGTCTTGGCGACAGGTGCATTAGGGCCCTTTGTGAACAGCCAGGCCACCCATGATATACAAGTCAATGTTAGACCCCCTCTCTCACCCTCTCCCTCTGTCTCGCTCTCTCTCGCTCTCTCTCTCTCTCCCTCCCTCTCTCACCCTCTCCCTCTCTGTCTCGCTCTCTCTCTCTCCCTCTCTCTCTCTCTCCCTCCCTCTCTCACCCTCTCCCTCTCTCTCTCTCTCTCCCCTCCCTCTCTCTCTCTCTCTCTCTCTCTCTCTCCCTCACTCTCTCACCCTCTCCCTCTCTTTCTCTCTCTCTCTCCCTCTCTCTCTCCCTCCCTCTCTCACCCTCTCCCTCTCTTTCTCTCTCTCCCTCTCTTTCTCTCTCTCTCTCTCTCCCTCCCTCCCTCTCTCTCTCTCTCTCTCTCTCTCCCTCCCGCTCCCTGTCTTGGCAGGCCTTGGTCAGCCACAGAAGCGAGTCAGACCCAGGGCCTCCCAACAGTCATGCTGAAAAGAAAAGGAAAAACGGAGCAGGAAAAAAACCACAATGGTTTTAATCCCTTTGTTTTATCTATAATTAATGAAATCCATTTATTTCCTTTCCTTTATGAATTTGTTCCCTCTCCTCCACTCAGAAAACCAACACTGTAAATGTTGGCCACAGGACGAGTGTATAGCCTAGCGGACACAACAGCAGACAAATGAGAACTGGAGGAGCCCTCTGTAGTCCAAGCCAACCAACCTGACATGGGAAACCTCAGCGAGCCTCTGAATAGAACACAGACATTGTGTGGTGAATGGAAGTGATTAGACTCATTGGATTGTAATACAGAGCGTACAGTAGATTTAAGTCAGTGGGACAGTATTTCGTTCTCTCTGTCTCTCTCTCTCTCTCTCTCTCTCACGCACACACCAAAGCACACATGAGCTCCTGCACACACACACACACACACACACACACACACACACACAGCACTGAGACAGAGGGGCGTGTTCATTCACAGCTGACTCAGCTATGAGATACAGCTGGCAATAAGTCACAAAATGAAATGAAACCACATTGAAGTAGCCTGTTCACAACAAGCAATTTCCAAATGTACGCAGCTAGAGTGAGATGATAATAGTGAAAAGAACAACCAGAAACACTGCAGTCCTACAGCATAAAGAACTGTTTATCCCCCAAGATGAACAAGTAAATAATTAAAGGGGATTGCCAGAACACACACACACAGTAAACCGTACCTTCGGTATCTAGAACCCTGTGTCTCAGTGGCTCTCTGGACAGCCAATCCATTTCCACCTGATTTCTTCATTTGACAGTAATTCCAGCCCTATGTTCCATTCTGCAGCTTTAATGAATAATGGAATAAATGTGCTTAAACTGGGGAGTCAGACAGACAGGACAGGAGTCAGTTAGTTTAACATCACCACTGCCATCAGCCATGACATTAATTGCACCCTAATACTGCAGGCAGTGGTGACTGGGGGTGGGGGGGGGCCAGGAGGAGAAGGGAAGGCCAGGAGGAGAAGGGAAGGCCAGGAGGAGAGAAGGAGGGAGGGGGGGGGTACCAGGAGTAGAGAGGGAGATGGGGGGTACCGGGAGGAGAGAGGGAGGGAGGGGATGCTGGGAGGAGAGAAGGGAAGGCCAGGAGGAGAGAAGGAGGGAGGGGGGGCAGGTACCAGGAGGAGAGAGGGAGATGATGGGGGTACCGGGAGGAGAGAGGGAGGGAGGGGATACCAGGAGGAGAGAAGGGAAGGCCAGGAGGAGAGAAGGAGGGGAGGGGGTACCAGGAGGAGAGAGGGAGATGGGGGGGTGCCGGGAGGAGAGAGGGAGGGAGGGGATGCCAGGAGGAGAGAAGGGAAGGCCAGGAGGAGAGAGGAAGAAGGGGGGCAGGAGGAGAGAAGGAGGGAGGGGGGTACCAGGAGGAGAGAGGGAGATGGGGGATACCGGGAGGAGAGAGGGAGGGAGGGGATGCCGGGAGGAGAGAAGGGAAGGCCAGGAGGAGAGAAGGAGGGGGTACCAGGAGGAGAGAGGGAGATGGGGGGGGGTACCGGGAGGAGAGAGGGAGGGAGGGGATGCCAGGAGGAGAGAAGGAGGGGGTACCAGGAGGAGAGAGGGAGATGGGGGGTACCGGGAGGAGAGAGGGAGGGAGGGGATGCCAGGAGGAGAGAAGGGAAGGCCAGGAGGAGAGAGGAAGAAGGGGGGGGAGGAGAGAAGGAGGGAGGGGGGGGTACCAGGAGGAGAGAGGGGAGATGGGGGGATACTGGGAGGAGAGAGGGAGGGAGGGGATGCCAGGAGGAGAGAAGGGAAGGCCAGGAGGAGAGAGGAAGAAGGGGGCAGGAGGAGAGAAGGAGGGGGGTACCAGGAGGAGAGAGGGAGATGGGGGATACCGGGAGGAGAGAGGGAGGGAGGGGATGCCAGGAGGAGAGAAGGGAAGGCCAGGAGGAGAGAGGAAGAAGGGGGTACCAGGAGGAGAGAGGGAGATGGGAGGGGGGTACCGGGAGGAGAGAGGGAGGGGATGCCAGGAAGAGAGAAGGGAAGGCCAGGAGGAGAGAGGAAGAAGGGGAGGTACCAGGAGGAGAGAGGAAGAAGGGGAGGTACCAGGAGGAGAGAGGAATAAGGGGGGCAGGAGGAGAGAAGGAGGGGGGTACCAGGAGGAGAGAGGGAGGGGATGCCAGGAAGAGAGAAGGGAAGGCCAGGAGGAGAGAGGAAGAAGGGGAGGTACCAGGAGGAGAGAGGAAGAAGGGGGTACCAGGAGGAGAGAGGGAGATGGGGGGGGGGTACCGGGAGGAGAGAGGGAGGGGATGCCAGGAAGAGAGAAGGGAAGGCCAGGAGGAGAGAGGAAGAAGGGAGGTACCAGGAGGAGAGAGGAAGAAGGGGGGCAGGAGGAGAGAAGGGAGATGGGGGGGGGGGGGGGGGGTCAGCCACTCCAGGGTGACGGGTTGAGTGGTGGAGCCAGTGGAGAAAGGACTATGTAAAAGTAGATTAGCATTGTCCTCTCTCTGGGCAAGTGGTGACCATTACATAGATAGTAAGGTCACTCTGCACTTTTTCATCCCCTGATCTCGCTAACTTTTCAGCCTTAGCATAGTGGACCATTTTCTGGCATTAACATGCCGTTCAGGGCTCATTTGTACTAGACAGGGTAGGTTGGTGTTGGTTAAGTGTCTATCATTACCTCTAAGAGCTGTCCACGCCACTCTCCATAGGTCAGACAGCAGGTATTATAGAGCCGGGGTAGAACTAAGAACCAGATGGAAGCAAACAGAATGAAATGGAGAGGAGACTACCTGAACAAACTACCTGAACAACTACCTGAACAACTTCCTGAACAAACTTGTCCAAAAAGAAACTCTCAATTTTATTGTAAAACCTTTTTCTGCGTATTTAGTTGGTTTATTAATATGTATATTTTGTTTCATAAAGCTGCCTAAATGTTGGTTTTGATTTAAGATCAGTGTTCCTTTGATGAGTTAGATTTATCAAGATTTTCTTTGCGTTCATCAGAGAGGAAATCTGACAGAGATCTCAGTCTTGAGCAGCCATGATGTCCGATGCCTTCAGTGCTGCTGACAGTGTGGCGCATTGACAACTCTTTAGACGCTTAGCGGAACGTTCCACTTTGAATATCCGCGAGTAGATTTTCAGAGGGTTTTGTGTTTTTGGGATCACAAAAACAAGTTCCTTTCCACAATAAGTGGTGTAATGTAACAAGTTACTTTTAATAATGGCAGTAACTTTGTAACCTAACAAGTTACTTTTATTAAAAGTAACGTTCCCCAACACTGCAGATAAATAATTAACTAAAGCTGCTAGACTTTAAGCTCGGAGGACACAAACCCGCTCAAACATGAAGCCTGACGTGCCAACACCTTGTTCTTGGCTGATAACACACCAGCTACGGGAAGAGTGAGTCTCTCTCTCTCTCTCTCTCTCTCGTCGGAGTGCATGCTGGGAGTGAGTCGTCAAGCAGGAGTGATTGTGAGAGCGAATGGAATTTCTTTTCACTCTATTGGGTTTTGGTATGTATATATATATATATTGATTAGTTTAGTTGCTTTAATGGTATATTGTTTAACTATCACTAAGCACGTATAGGGGTGGTGGGATCTTTGAGGTTGGTTTTTCGCGAGGGCACAACCAGCAATGGCCACTCGCGGAAGTGTAGAGTTTGAAAAACTTAGTCGGAGGCATGGAGTAAAGATTCCTGCTGCGGCCGGGTGTTCAGTGGAAGAATGTAGCTTGGCTGTGGGTGCTATCATTGGGTATGATAGCATCAAATCAGCCTCAAGGATGAATCGCGCTGTAGTGATATTCTTAGATTCAATTGAAAAGGTGAATAAGATAGTTGAGAGGGGTGTTGTGTTGCGGGAGACACAGACGCGGGTATTTCCGCTTTTGAATCCGGCAAAGAAAGTTATACTTTCTAACGTGCCACCATTTGTTAGAGATGAAGTGTTGGAGCGAGAGTTATCTCGCCATGGTCAAATAGTATCTACAATAAAGAAAGTTCCTTTTGGATGCAAATCTCCGTTGTTGAAACATGTCGTGTCTCATAGGAGACAATTGCATATGATTTTAAAAAAGGACGGAGATTAACTGAATTTAGCGTTCAGTTTTAAGATTGATGGATTTGATTATGTCTTCTATGCATCTACTGAATCAATGAAATGCTTTGGCTGTGGAAGAGAGGGGCATTTGGTGCGTAGTTGTCCCGAGAATGAGCGCGGCAACTCACGCACCACCGCGAAGGGATGAACATGCTGAGGGTGCAGGGGAAGAGAGAAGGTGGGCAGATGTGGTTGGAAAAGTAGGAGAGGAAGGCATTGTGGATACGGGGGCAATTGTGGTAGATCAGAACAAAGAGGGAGGGGAAACAGTAGGTGAGATTGCGACTGCCGTCGCTGAGCTGGTGCTGGAAAATTAAATTGGAGGTCAAGAGGAGATTGAAATAACGGAAAAGGAAGCAGATGTTTTCAAAATACAGAGGAGTAAAAGGAAGAATGTAAGGGGTGGTGAAGGGTCTAATTCTAAGAGAAAGGTAGAGATTGATAAATCAGTTGAAGATGAACAAGTTGTAGAGATGGTGGAGTTTTCTTCTGGGGAGGATAGCGAGAGTGAGTCATCTGACGCGTCACAACAATATAGTGAGATAAATGGGGTGGAAGGGAGGTATGGGATCGAGAAGATACGTCAATTTCTGAAGTTGACAAAAGGGAAGAAATATATGCAGGATTACAATGTAACTGATTTTTTCCCTGAAGGTGAATTGTTTATTGAATCAGCAAAGTTTCTGATGTCAAAAATTACAGGGGGAAGTTTGAAAAGCCCTGAAATTGCTAGACTCAAGAAAGTGGTCACAAGAGTGATAAGTGATGTAAATTCTAAAGAAAATGAAAGAGTTCAGTTGCAGTTTTAACTCTGTAAAGAGATGTGGTGGCTGTATCTTCCTCTGTATTTATTCATTTTTCATCCATGAGCAGTTTTAAGATTTCTTCTTTAGACGTAAATGGGGCAAGAGATGTTAAAAAAATAGCCATGGTGTATGAGTTAATAAGGGGAAAGGGAAGTGACATACATTTTCTACAAGAAACGCATAGTAATTTGGAAAATGAAGTTAAGTGGCAACAGGAGTGGGGGGGGACAGTGGTGTGTAGTCATAAAAACTCAAAAAGTGGGGGTGTGGTTATCTTGTTCTCAAAAGGGTTTTTGCCTTTGTCATATGAGGTTGAAGAGGTAGTTGAGGGGAGGTTATTAAAAGTTAGAGCAAGGTATGAAAACATCACTATGTGTCTGATAAATGTATATGCCCCAGTGGTGACAGTTGAGAGGGTATGTTTTTTAGAGACATTATCAAATACCATTGAGAAATGTAACAAAGAAGATTATTTATTTATTGCTGGGGATTTTAACTGCACAGTTAGCGATTTAGATAGAAATCACCAAGACCATCATATAGCCTCAATGACTTTTTTAAAACGCCTCATTGTAACACATGAACTGTGTGATATTTGGCGGAGTCAACATGGAGGAACAAGGCAGTACACCTGGACGCATGTGAGAGAGAACATCATCTCTATAGCCAGGTTAGATAGGTTTGATGTTTTTGAGCATCAATCTCAGGTCTGTAAATCAAGTGTGATAACTCCAGTGGGGTTTTCTGATCATTGTTTAATAACAGAGGTGGTGTTCATTAACAATGTAAAACCCAAAAGCGCATACTGGCATTTTAATATAACTTTATTGAGTGATGCTCACTTCAGGAACTGTTCCAGTTTTTTCTGGGAGAGGTGGAGGTCTCAAAAGGCCAGTTTTGTATCCCTTCAACAGTGGTGGGATATAGGGAAAATCCAGATCCAACAATTTTGTAATCAAAACACGAGGAATGTCACCAAGGATATCACCAGATCAATGAAAGCCCTAGAGTTTGAAATAGTGGAACTCATGAAGTTGGTTGAGACCACAGGAGATCGAGGCCATACTCAGGCCCTCAAGAGGAGAAAAGATGCATTGGCAGACCTGCTGGGTATCAGAGCACAGGGGGCATTGGTGAGAAGTAAGTTTCAGGGAATATCTGAAATGGATGCCTCATCCAAATTTTTCTTTGGTTTAGAGAAAAAGAATGGACAAAGAAAAATTATTCATTGTCTCAAATCAGCTGTTAGACAAGAGCTCACTAGCCCTAGTGAAATTAGAAAGAGGGCAGTAGAGTTCTATGCTGAGCTCTACAAGTGTGAGTACAAAGAGGATAAAACAGTGACACAGAAGTTCTTTGATGGGCTCCCAAAGGTGGCTGCAGAAGCTAAGGTTGAGCTTGAGCAACCATTGTCTTTGCAGGATTTATACACTGCATTAAAAGGCATGGAAAATGGAAGAGCACCAGGCATTGATGGGCTTATCGTTGACTTTTTTAAGTCTTTTTGGGCTATGTTGGGAGAGGATTGGTTAGAAGTAGTTAATGATAGTTTAACCGGAGGGTTACTACCAATAAGCTGCAGAAGGGCTGTCCTCACCCTACTGCCCAAAAAGGGTGACCAGAGGGAGGTGAAGAACTGGAGGCCGGTGGCTTTATTGTGCACTGATTATAAGATATTGTCAAAGGCTTTGTCCAACAGGCTGAGGGAGGTGATGGGGCAAATCATACATACGGATCAGTCCTACTGTGTTCCTGGCAGGCAGATAGGGGATAACATTTCTCTGATTCGTGATTTTTTTGGACGTCTCTAGGGCTATTGGGTTGGATGCTGGTCTAATTTCAATTGATCAGGAAAAGGCATTTGACCGAGTTGAACATCAATATTTATGGCACACGTTTGAGGCGTTTGGGTTCAGCTCTGGTTTTATTGCCATGATAAAGGTGATATATGGTGACATTGAAAGTGTATTGAAAGTTAACGGTGGTTTGAGTGCTCCTTTTAAAGTGTGTAGAGGTATTAGGCCGGGATGTTCTTTGTCAGGAATGTTATATGCCATTGCTATAGAGCCACTGCTAAATAGCATTAGAAGTCGCATTGCAGGGGTGTACTTTTCAGAGGATATTCCTCCTATTCGTCTCTCAGCCTATGCTGATGATGTAGTTGTGTTAGTGAAAAATCAAGCGGAGGTGGATAGCTTGAGTCTAATGGTTGATCGTTTTAGGGGAATATCCTCTGCAAAGGTACATTGGGAAAAGAGTTGTGCGTTACAGATTGGAGAATGGTCTGGAGGGATCAAGGCTTTGCCAGGGGGGCTAGAATGGTGTAAGGGAGGTTTTAAGTATCTTGGAGTGTACCTAGGAGATGAGGGGACTATGGAAAAAAATTGTAGTGGGGTGGTTGAAATGGTGGAAGGGAGGATGAGGAGATGGCGTTGGTTACTATCTCGTATGTCATATAGGGGGCGCACTATTATAGTTAACAATGTGATTGCCTCTGCACTGTGGCATCGGTTGTCAGTTTTAGAACCACCATCTGGCCTTCTGGCTAAGATACAGGCAATTATTGTGGATTTATTTTGGGATAAATATCACTGGGTTCCACAAAGTGTTTTGTATTTGTCAAAAGAGGAGGGGGGACAAGGTCTTGTACATCTTGCTAGTAGGGCTGCTGCTTTCCAGTTTCAGTTTATTCAAAGGTTGCTTTATGGACCGGAAAATGTGGTGTGGAGAGGGGTGGCAGGTCTTGTATTACAGCGGGTTGGAGGATTAGGTTTAAAGAAGGCTTTATTTCTGGTTGATAGTAGTCAGATTTCTAGGGAGGGAGTACCTCCGTTTTACAGAGGCCTTCTCAGAGTGTGGAGCATAATGAAGGTGTCCAGACGAACTTCAGCGGAGTCAGTGCATTGGCTGTTGGAGGAACCTCTGGTGTATGGGGCAAGACTGGATTGTACAACTGCAGCTGTTCCACATTTCTCCAAGATTCTGGTGAAGGGGAAAATCATCACCTTAAGACAGTTAATGGCCATGGCTGGGCCCGCCTTAATGAATGGAAGACGGGTGGCAGAACATTTGGGGATGAGGTCGGAAAGGATTGTCGGACAAATGCTGGGGAGCTGCAGGAAGGCTCTGCCAGCGGAAGAATGGGGTATGCTTAGTAGTCACAAGAAGAAGGTACAAGATGAAGACGTCTCATTTCCAAGACTAGGGATTACACCAAATATCCCAGAGTCAGAAAGAAAGGCGTTATTGCTGGATTTGAGAGGGTTGGAGGAGGTGGGTTTGGATGAGGTGAATGGGAAGGACTTGTATAGGGGGTGTGTCAAGGTGTTGAATAAAGATAAATTGAAAAATAGAAAAGACACTCCATGGAGGGTAAAATTGGGCATTGATGACAAGGTAAAGCCAGCATGGAGAGCACTGTACAAGCCACCGTTACAAAAGGGTACTGGTGATATGCAATGGAGGGTTTTACATGGCATCATTGCAGTTAATGCTTTTGTATCTGTTATTAATTCAGATGTTAGAGATGGATGTCCTTTTTGTAATGTAAGAGAAACCATTTTTCACTGTTTTGTGGAGTGTGAGAGGATAAAACCTCTATTGGAAATGCTGGAATCTTTGTTTAAAGCTGTAGGGGAGTTTTTCAATAACACTGTTTTTATTTTGGGGTTTCAATATAGTAAACAACAGAAAAGAAAATGTCAAATGTTAAATTTTATTTTGGGACAAGCTAAGATGTCAATTTTTCTGAGTAGGA
Source organism: Oncorhynchus nerka (assembly GCF_034236695.1). Lineage (NCBI taxonomy): Eukaryota > Metazoa > Chordata > Actinopteri > Salmoniformes > Salmonidae > Oncorhynchus > Oncorhynchus nerka. Next base: position 74,086,877 of record NC_088407.1, on the reverse strand, counting down.
AACATAAGATAGAAACGGGATATGGGCAGGATGTGAGATGTGTTTTTAAAGGATTAGTGAAAGCAAGAATAAAAGTAGATTTTGAGTTCTTTTCAGCTGTAAAAGACATCCTATTATTTAAGGAGAAGTGGGCCTACGAAGTGGGCCTACGAAGGAGCGCTTTGTTTTGTAGAGGAGGGGAAATTATTTTTTGCTGATGAAATAAGTTGAATGTATATGTTATGGATTTATTTTATTTTTGTTTAGGAATTACATTTGTTGTTTAATTTCTGAAAAGGCAGTGTGTCATTATTTATGTTAACACTTGAGTAAAAAATAAAGGTTTTATAAAAACTCTCTCTCTCTCTCTCTCTCTCTCTCTCGCCATCCTATCGTACCACACAGACACACTCACAAACATACACACACACACACATACACACACAGAGAAACACACACAAACACAAAGAGAAACACACACACACACACACACTGATATACTCACTCACACATTCTTAGTTAACATTTTCCAGAGATGCCTGGCATGTGCCATTACCCACAATGCACTTTGGGGGCCACCCTTCAGACTGCTGCCACATCCCAGCGCTGCGGACTGTCAGACCGGGCTCTCCGCTGCTCCTTCATACCACCATTAAGACTCGCGTCTCTATCCAGGCTGTCTCTCTGGAGAGGACGGGCCGCAGACACACACAGACAAAGGGGGATGGCGAGGGCAAGTATAATGTCAAGAGTGGTTTCTTTAGATAAGACAGGATTGTGAATAGTTTAACATGGTGTGATGCATTATCTATATCTGGCTCTGCCATGTCCCTTTCCGTTTACCTTCTCTGTCTATATCCTCTTCACTTAGTGAGACCAGCCAGAGTCATTATGCCTGATTATATTGAGGAGTGGACCCGTTTTGGAGATAACCCTGTACAAACACTGCCTCTATAAATCTCCAGCTCCAGTCCAGTCATACCAGTCTGCAACCAGGGGATGACCTACTGTACAGCCTTCCACTCCACTCCTCCAGGGACACCTCACCTCAGAGGGGACACATTAACTAAGGCTAGGGATTCCACAACATCCGCTGAAAAGGCAGAGCTCGAAATTCAAAAATGTTTTTTGAAATATTTAACTATCATACATTCACAAGTGCAATACACCTAATTAAAGCTTAACTTCTTGTTAATCTACGCATCATGTCCGATTTCAAAAAGGCTTTACAGCGAAAGCACACCATATGATTATGTTAGGTCAGAGCCAAGTCATATTTATATCCAAAAATCTCCGTTAACATTGGCGCGTTATGTTCAGTAACGTTGTGCCTCGAAAACATCCGGCGAATTTGCAGAGAGCCACATCAATTTACAGAAATACTCATCATAAATGTTGATAAAAGATACAAGTGTTATGCATGGAATTTTAGATCCACTTCTCCTTAATGCAACCGCTGTGTCAGATTTCAAAACGCTTTACGGAAAAAGCACACCATGCAATAATCTGAGTACAGAGCTCAGATACAAAAACAAGCCATGTTGTGAAGTAAAAGTCAGAAATAGTGTTGTAAATATTCACTTACCTTTGATGATCTTCATCAGAAATGTTTGCTTTGTTCGATAAAGTCCATCATTTATGTCCAAATACCTCTCTTTTGTTAGCGCGTTTAGTTCAGAAATCCAAACTCACGAGGCGCGGACAAGTCCAGGCGAAAGTTTAGACGAAAAGACCAAAAAGTTATATTACAGTTCGTAGAAACATGTCAAACGATGTATATACTCAATCTTTAGGATGTTTTTATCATAAATCTTCAATAATGTTTCAACCGGACAATTCCTTTGTCTTTAGAAATGCAATGGTACGCAGGTCGCTCTCACAGCCACGTGCGTGACCAGCTCATGTCCTTCTGCCAGACACCTGATTTAAACAGCTCTCATTCTCTCCCCCTTCACAGTAGAAGCCTGAAACAAGGTTCTATAGACTGTTGACATATAATGGAAGCCTTAGGAAGTGCAATGAGTTGAAAAACTAAAAACCTCAGATTTCCCACTTCCAGGTTGGATTTTTCTCAGGTTTTTGCCTGCCATATGAGTTCTGTTATACTCAGACATCATTCAAACCGTTTTAGAAACTTCAGAGTGGTTTCTATCCAAATCTACTAATAATATGCATATATTAGCGTCTGGGCCTGAGTAGCAGGAAATTTACTCCGGGCACGCTTTTCATCCGAACGTCAAAATGCTGCCCCCTATCCCAAACAGGTTTTAAAGGTGCGTCTGGGCATTCCTCCTCCTCTATGGGTCTCAGAGTGGAGCTTCAAGGTGGCGTGAGGGCGTTGAAGTAAAGTCTGTGTAAAGTAGTGCATCTAAACCACCTAGGATAGGATAAAGTAATCCCTCTCACCCCCCCCCCCCCCTTAAAAGATTTAGATGCACTACTGTTCCACTGGATGTCATAAGGTGAATGCACCAATTTGTAAGTCGCTCTGGATAAGAGCGTCTGCTAAATGACTTAAATGTAAATGTAAATGTGTAAAGTAAAGTCTGAGAGAGAGCGAGAGAGAGAAAGAAAGAGAGAGAGAGAAAGAAAGAAAGAGAGAGAGATAGACAGACAGAGAGAGAGAGAGAGAGAGAGAGAGAGAGAGAGAGAGGGAGAGAGAGAGAGAGAGAGAGAAAGAAAGAGAGAGAGAGAGAGAGAGAGAGAGAGAGAGAGAGAGAGAGAGAGAGAGAGAGAGAGAGAGAGAGAGAGAGAGAGAGAGAAAAGAAAGAGAGAGAGAGAGAGAGACAGAGAGAGAGAGAGAGAGAGAGAGAGAGAGAGAAAGAAAGAGAGAGAGAGAGAGAAAAGAAAGAGAGAGAGATAGACAGAGAGAGAGAGAGAGAGAGAGAGAGACAGAGAGAGAGAGGAAGAAAGAAAGAGAGAGAGAGAAATAAAGAGAGAGAGATAGACAGAGAGAGAGAGAGAGAGAGAGAGAGAGAGAGAGAGAGGGAGAGAGAGAGAGAGAAAAAAAGAGAGAGAGATAGACAGAGAGAGAGAGAGATAGACAGAGAGAGAGAGAGAAAGAAAGAAAGAAAGAGAGAGAGATAGACAGAGAGAGAGAGAGAGAGAGAGAGAGAGAGAGAGAGAGAGAGAGAAATACGTGTTTTGTCTATAGTGATGAAAGGTGAGTGGGATTGGTTGGTATATAGAGATGCCATTTTTGTCCTCTGTAGCCCCGTCCTTTAACCCAGAGAGGGAGAGAGAGAGAGGGGAGAGAGAGGAGAGAGAGAGAGGGGAGAGAGAGAAGAGAGAGAGAGAGAGAGAGAGAGAGGGAGAGAGAGTGAGCAAGAAGGAAAGAGAGAGAGAGAGAGGTAGGGGAAAAAATGAGGTGGAAACTGAGCTGCACTTTCTAACCTCCTGCCCAATATATTAGAGAGACATATTTCCCTCAGATTACAGAGAGAGAGAAATGGAGGGATGAGATTACTCGTCATGACTAAAGGCATTTATCTTTTCCTTCATCCTGCGTAGCATCTTCAACTCTCCTCTGCCTTCACTCTCTTTATCCACCTCTCTATCGCTCGCTCTCTCCTTCTTCCACCCCATCTGTCTCTATTAGTCACTCTGAGTAATTGAATTCTGAAGTGCTCAACAGTATTGTTCATTTGGGAGTGCTCACAGAACACCTATGTCACCTGTCATTCAAGGTGAAGAGAGAGACAATTTTCAAGAGCAATAATATTCTGTCATAATATAAAACAAAATAGCACCCCCACACACATTTATACTAACACAAAAATACATATTTTCATAATAAATACACAAAGCAAACTCACACTTTAAAAACAGATACTTCTGTGTGGGATGTAGAATTAGTTTCTAGAAATGTTTTCTAAATGTGATCCATACTATCATCAATGCGTGTGATTATGTGAGTGCAATTATCATGACAATCTTAGGAGAAAAAAAACCTATGTATGTTATTTCATAATTACGGCATGTAGATATTGAACCATGTTCATAACAACTTAACTCCAGATATTCCACATGCGAATCCCCAAGCACAGAGCACAGATGGCTGTACCAACAAAGGGTATAATCATGTTATGGCAATTTAAATATTGGCAATCTCATCAAGAAGACCAGATATGTTTGAGATTACAAAATCTGAATTTAGTGACTTCCAATGGGTCTAATTAACATGAAGTCATCACTGGGACACAAAGGCTTTAAACTCATTATGAGAGCGAGAGAACGAGCGACAGAGTGAGAGAGCGAAAGAGCGAGAAAGCGAGAGAGAGAGAGAGAGAGAGAGAGAGAGAGAGAGAGAGAGAGAGAGAGAGAGAGAGAGAGAGAGAAAGAGAGAGAGAGATATATAAATATGTGTTTTGGTAGAGTATAGAGTAGAGTAGAGGGGAGAGTAGATGGTAGAGATGTGGGTAGAGTAGTGGGTAGAGTAGTGGGTAAAGTAGTGGGTAGAGTAGAGGGTAGAGTAGTGGGTAGAGTAGAGGGTAGAGATGTGGGTAGAGTAGAGGGTAGAGTAGAGTGTAGAGTATTGGGCAAGGTTGTGTGTAGTGTATTGGCAAGAGTAGAAGTTAGAGTGGAGGGTAGAGTAGAGTAGAGAGTAGAGGGTGGAGTAGAGGGTAGAGTATAGTGTAGAGTATTGGGCAGGTTGTGGGTAGAGTAGAGGGTAGAGTAGAGTGTAGAGTATTGGGCAAAGTTGTGTGTAGAGTATTGGCAAGAGTAGAGGTTAGAGTGGAGGGTAGAGTAGAGTAGAGAGTAAGAGGGTAGAGTAGAGGTTAGAGTGGAGGGTAGAGTAGAGGGTAGAGTGGAGGGTAGAGTGGAGGGTAGAGTAGAGGTTAGAGTGGAGGGTAGAGTAGAGGTTAGAGTGGAGGGTAGAGTAGAGGTTAGAGTGGAGGGTAGAGTAGAGGTTAGAGTGGAGGGTAGAGTAGAGGTTAGAGTGGAGGGTAGAGTAGAGGGTAGAGTAGAGGTTAGAGTGGAGGGTAGAGTGGAGGGTAGAGTGGAGGGTAGAGTAGAGTAGAGAGTAAGAGGGTAGAGTAGAGGTTAGAGTGGAGGGTAGAGTAGAGTAGAGAGTAAGAGGGTAGAGTAGAGGGTAGAGTATTGGGCAAAGTTGTGAGTAGAGTATTGGCAAGAGTAGAAGTTAGAGTAGAGGGTAGAGTAGAGGGTAGAGCTGTGGGTAGAGTATATGGTTGAGAAGAGTAGAGTAGTGGCTAGAGTAGTGGCTAGAGTAGTGGGTAGAGTAGAGGGTAGAGTTAGTTTAGCATATTGGGCAAATTTGTGGGTAGAGTACAGGGTAGGGTAGAGTGTAGAGTATTGGGCAAAGTTGTGGGTAGAGTAGAGGTTAGAGTAGAGGGTAGAGCAGAGGTTAGAGTAGAGGGTAGAGTAGAGGGTAGAGCTGTGGGTAGAGTAGAGGGTAGAGCAGTGGGTAGTGGGTAGAGTAGAGTAGAGTAGAGATACGAGTAGAGGTTCGAGTGGAGGGTAGAGTAGTGTGTAGAGTATTGGGCAAAGTTGTGGGTAGAGTAGAGGGTAGAGTAGAGGGTAGAGCAGTGGGTAGAGTATAGGGTAGAGTAGAGGTTAGAGTAGAGGGTAGAGTAGAGGGTAGAGCTGTGGGTAGAGTAGAGGGTAGAGCAGTGGGTAGTGGGTAGAGTAGAGTATAGTGTAGAGTAGAGTAGAGATACGAGTAGAGGTTCGAGTGGAGGGTAGAGTAGAGGGTAGAGCAGTGGGTAGAGTAGAGGGTAGAGTAGAGGTTAGAGTAGAGGGTAGAGTTGATTTGGAGAAGCATGAGTATGAGGAGTATGTGTGGAGGGGTAGGACAGTTGGCGTGTGTGTGTTCATGTGTGTGGGCAACGTGCATGTGTGCTTGTGTGTGTGTGTTCGTGTGTTTGTGTGTGCTTCCATGCAACTGTGTATCTGTTCATCTGTGTGCATTTGTGCCCATGCCTGTGTTTGAGTGTTTGTGTTTGGGGGTGGCTCATAAAAAGAATGCCAGTTTGGGTCATTTGGCAACACGCTTTTTCCTTTACAAAGAGCCATGCAGGAATCTGCTGGAGTCTCCTCCATCACAACAACAGGATTTGGCTGCTACCTCAATTCTCCCCTCAATTTTTTATTAATTCCAAAGTTTGAATATTTGGCAGTTGGCAAATGATCACAAAACACATGTAAAGCGTTTCTCTGGGACTCTGAAGATTCATCTTCATTGAAAAGAGGTCAGGGATTAGATTTCATCCTTGTTAGCATAAAAATAAATCAATGTTTCTAATTTCAGGCATTCACTATACAACAAAAAAGATTGAGTGGCAATCGGCTTTGAAGTTGTGTGGTATGACACGCTCACTGTCTCATTATCATCACATAGGTTTTGTCATTACTATACACAGAGTAGAATTAGGCTGAAGGGAAGAGGGATACCTAGTCAGTTGCACAACTGAATGCATTCAACGGAAATGTGTCTTCCTCATTTACCCGACCCCTTGGGCTCAAAGTTCAACGCTTAGGGTTAGGGTTAGTGAAAATAGGATCTTTTTTTTCGTTTGGTCCCCACAGGGATAGTAAAACAAATGTGTGTGTGTGCCGCCAGCCGAACTGAAGCTTCTTCCAGTGTTTATATCTGACCTGAGTCCAGGTACTTCATCTTGTCAATCCAGGGATAGGAAGTCCGAACCTACACCTCAGTTTTGCTAATATGTCCTCTCTATGAATGTTTCTGTTTCCACATCTCCACTAGTCATTTAGCAAACGCTCTAATCGGAGCAATTAGGGTTTCACTTCCTTGCTGAAGGGCACAGGTAGCCTAGTGGTTAGAGCATTGGACTAGTAACCAAAAGGTTGCAAGATTGAATCCCTGAGCTGACAAGGTACAAATCTGTCATTCTGGCCCTGAACAAGGCAGTTAACCCACTGTTCCTAGGCCGTCAGTGAAAACAAGACTTTGTTCTTAACTGACTTGCCAAGTTCAAAACACACAGATTTTCACCTCGTTGTCTCGAACCAGTGACTGTTCAAACTCTCTAACCGCTAGACTACCTGAGGCCCCATTATTCACTGTCTCCACAAATATGCTTCCCTATGTACCAGTCCATCAACTTGACTTATTTCTTATCGGTCTACCACACCACTCATTGTTTATCCATAATGTACCCTCTTCTCCCGGATCCCTCGATCCCTGCCTGCTGTCTCAGCTACACCTCTGTGGGACATTTTTTTTACCTTAACTAGGCAAGTCAGTTAAGAACAAATTCTTATTTACAATGACTGTCAAACCCGGACGACGCACTCAAAGATATTTGCTGGGCTGTCCTTAACCTGTAGTGTACTGAGCAGCTCGAGGAGGGTACACACTTTCCCTGGTACAGCTTTCCCAAACAGGTCCTGCAGAAAATGTTTTCTCTGGGTGGTCCCCCAGTTCAGGAGCCAGCTCATTACACAACGCTGCTACCTAGGAGAGTGGCAGGGGATCTCTGTCTGCAGATGATTTCAGAGAGGTACAAGATACATTCTCCAAGCTGGGATACACCAAACCCTGTGGTACTGAGAGAAAGTCTGCCAGGCTGGGTGAAGACTAGCTGGACCGTGTGCAGAGCAAACCCTGGGATGGGATGGGTGGGGGAGCACACCTCCAGAGACAGGCTAAACCCCTGATCCCCTGGATAGTTGGCTGCTCTAGCCCTCCTACCAAGGCTTACCCTCCCTCAGCCCAACCTCGGCCCAGCATGGGGGACCAGGGGGATATATAGAGCCTTGACAGCCAGAGGACATGTTCTAAGGCATTCTAAAGGCTGACATCTGTTGCTTTGCTTTTTGATCAGGGGGTAGAAGAGAAGAGAGGAGGAGGCTCAGGTCTCTGGTCAGTTAAACACTGTTCCAGGTTTAAGAGAATACCAAGCCACCTCCAACAACATATGGTTTGTGTATTTGTTTGTCGTTTACAATGTGGTGGAAATTAAAGGAGGGGATGGAGGAGAGAGGGATTGGTTAGGATTCGTTTCTGTGTGAGTGTAAATTCCCTCCTTTATTTCTCAGGGAGTCAGGGATAGATGGCGTGAGAGCGAGAGAGAGAGAGAGAGAGAGCTAGAGAGAGAAAGAGAGAGAGCTAGAGAGAGAAAGAGCTAGAGAGAGAAATAGAGAAAGAGAGAGAGAGAGAGAGAGAGAGAGAGAGAGAGAGAGGGAGAGAGAGGGAGAGGGAGAGAGGGAGAGAGAGAGAGAGAGAGAGAGAGAGAGAGAAAGAGAGAGAGAGAGAGAGAGAGAGAGAAAGAGAGAGAGAGAGAGAGAGAGAGAGAGAGAGAGAGAGAGAGAGAGAGGGAGAGAGAAAGGGGATGGTGTTTTTGACTAATTGTCATGGTCAACTGAACTCGTATGTCACAAGCATGAATTTCTCTTTGTATATTCACTTATTGCACAACAAAATGAGAAAAAAGTCAGTAAGTTGAATACTTTCTGAAGGCACTGTACTGTATATGAGTTATTAAATTCTGTAGGTCAAAAGTTTTTCTTGATACCTGTTTCTCAGTTCCTTTTCATAACAAACTACTTTCAAAAGTTATTAAACTAAACGTTTGTGGGAAACAATATATTTGAAAATGAGTCTCTGTGTCAAAATCCTTTCTTCTCTAAGAAGCACTTTGTCCCGTAAGCACCCGATGTTCCCCAACTGATGAGGGGCTAATTCAGTGTTGGGGTTGATGGTAGGGTAGTCCACCATTTTGGCTTTCAGAAAGGCCTCCTATTTTGCGATGCAGAGCTGTTTAATAGTTTCCCAGTGAGGTTGGCATGGTTACCGTCTGAGAAAAGCAGAGACTTAAATATTGTGACTGAATCTCCCAGAACCTGGTATAATCTCCAGCCAATCTCCGTATTAACACCCAACTCCTGCCTGGCTCAGGCTCTATCTGCCTTTATTCCCTGCACCCGCCTGCTCCACACGCGCGCACACCTCGCCGTTCATCGCGCCGCCTGCCCCTCGCACGGCACAGCACAAAGGTTTTTATAACGGTTTAAGCCGCTAAAATGAGGGCCTCGCACATCATTCCCCATCAAAAGCCCCTCTTATTGCCCCAGACGTGTGGCATTTGTCTTTTTAATTTAGAAAAATAGTGAAATGAAATGAAACTTTAGCTAGGCCACTGGTGGTGAACATGGGATGGGATGAGGGATGAATACTGTACGGGGGGAGTTGGGGTGTGGTGGTGGGGGGGGCATGAGGTTTTGATACAGGGAATAAGAATGAGAAAGTAAGGTGGGATGGAGGCTCTGCCTGTGGCTTATTTATTTTCCTCTCACAAATCCCTGAAATGTGGGAAACTGTATCGGTGGCAGAGTGCTAACTTACTGCAAGTCGCTGCCTGATTAAAACAATATATTAAACCGCCTGAACATGTGCCTGAAAGACATCAAATATGTCCCAGGTGGTACCCTATTCCCAATGTAGTGCACTACTTTTGACCAGGGTCCATACGGTGCTGGTCAAAATTAGTGCATAATAAAGGGAATTTGGTGCTATTTGGGTCGTTGACATATTCTAACTCCTGATAGCTAATGTATCAAACTCTGGGTTATTTATTAGTTGGCCAAGCCTAACAGGTATTGGCCGGCAGTGAATGAAGGTGTTTTTTCTTCCTGCTATACCATAAATGATGATGTTTTTACACTGACAGAACAAACTGCTCTCTGTGTCACTATGCGGTGGCTTGTAATGACCTCATTTTTAGTAGGGGGAGAGATTGATAGGCGACTAAGAGAGTCTATAGACCTGGTTCAGTTGTGGTAGCAAGAAAAACACAGACAGTACATTAGGTCCGGTGCATCGGTTTAAGTATCTTCTTAAAACAGGAAGAGAACAAACAGGGAGGGTGTCAACGTGGCATGTGGATGAAGAGAGGGAGGAGGGAGGAGGGAGGAAAGGAGGTTTGATATCAAAATCTCATCCCTTTGTGGTGACATTGCTGGTTTATGGACGGGGTGTCCCCAGTAAATCCATTAAACAAATCACATTAAAAAGACGCCCCATTGATCTTTAATTAGCGAGTTGTTAATCGCATTTACGACGACGGCTCTATCTCTATCTACATGAGGGAATCATTACCACACACTGCGGATATGTCCCGAACTATTGGGAAGTAGCCCTACTCAATGAGAGGGACTGTCTCATAAAGAAACTAACACTGAAATAAGGTTAGGAGGCGACCTTAAACGGAACATTAATACTATACACCTGGACATAACCTTTGACCTTTACACCTTGCAGGGTCGTCCAGGTGGCAGGTGACATTCAGTCATCCCGGCTTTTTAGACTGTATTGAGAATTAAATGTCCATATCAGCTGATCTATTGTTTGTCTTCAATTGTCTTCAATTCGTCTTCAATTGACACTCAGAGACACTTGGTTTTACACCTTTCAACAGCTGAACTGTAAGATGGTCCAGGCAAAATAATCAGGTGTCATGTCCACAATAGAGATACATGAAGGGTTGGTGGGTGTCATCATTCCTGAATGGCAACAGTGGTCCATTACTCTGCTGGCCTTGACTAAAGTAGACCCATTTGTGAGAAAAGTATTTTGTTCACCAAATTCAGTCCTTCCACTAATGTTGACAATAGGCTACAATAAAACTATTCAACCTTCCTTGGTAATTCACTTGAGGAAGATGGCTGATTCATTGCTTTGCTACTAAACAGCTGAGAACTATGTTAAAGGTTTAAAAACTTGTGTTAAACACTCACACCTTGTCTACCTTTGAATAGTTAGACCATGTGTTGGTACATATGGAATTTTAACAGTAGCAGTCTGGTGAAATCAATTCATTCAGTTAAGTCTCTAAAGCCTGAATGCAACACACAATGTGTACTCCATCCTGTATACACTAATAACTGTTCTGCTCCCAAAAGCCACTCTGAGCATTATTAAGTAAAGGTCCAAAGAAACTGACCCCTCCAGGCCTCTGTCTGTTAACGCACATCTCCACTTCCTTAACATTAGCGCAACCCAGAGGTCAACGAAGAAGGCGCTGCTAAGACTTCAAACTAGTGCTAAGCCGCTAAATTTGTTTTCTGGGAGTTTAGCCATCCTGTTTAGCCAGCCTGTTTGATTGCAAATGCGGAGGGAGTCGAAAAGAGAACACAGAAGGCTGTTGTATAAAACACCTGTCTCCGGATTACATCTTCAAACTAAGGACAACATTGGCATCCGTGACAGAGGGAGAAGAGTTCAACCATGTATACGGACAGGTAAGAGAGTCCAGCTAAGAGACTCAGTGCTCAATATACATTTTTACATATGATAAATTTCAAATGTTGTCATTGCAAGTTAAAGCGTACAGTTAGCTAGCTAATGTTACGTGTATGATCTGTGTAGTAGTCTTATTCATATCTCAGAGCCATTTGCTTTGCTAGTTATAGCCTAATGTTAACTAGCTAGTGTGTTTTTACCTGAGACGGTAATGTGAAGAAAAACGTGACTTGCACCAAAGTCAAATTAGGATATAATGTTAGGCCAACGAGATAGTGTCAAAGTTCTAAAGTGCTCCAGTAGAATGCCCTGCTTTTATTTTGTCACACTCACTCCTGTAAGCTATTTTCTGTAATTATCACTCCATTAACTTGTAAATAATGATCCTGTTGTGAGTTTGTTTTCCTGTAGAAATGAATGCAAATTAGCTCAATTTAAGATGTTGTCAGCTATATGATATGGTCATTATTTGAACTGGCTAGCCAGCTAACTTAATGTTAGCTAGCTAAACAGTGTTTAGAAAGTTGCCTTTAGTTGCCTGGTTTGCGAGATTGACATATACCAAATTCAGTTTTAAACAGATGGGTTTGTTGGTGTTAAAATACACCAGTTATACTATTTTGGACAACCAGGCTGCTGATGTCATTCAGCCTGTCGTTTTGTCATAACAACAAGGACAAGTTTTATGTTGGAAAACAATAGAATGTTCATGATGTCACTGCGACAACTGTATACAGACATGTCGATAGACGTAGCATAAACCAGCCTTTAGTCTTGAAATCATAGGTTTTTTTGTACACTATCGTGCTCACTGTTTAGCACATGGCCTCACATGTGAATCCTTAAAGAGGTGGGTGGGGCTAAGATTTAAGAGGGTGTGAAAGATGCTAAATGGGTGTAGTAGTCAAAGAAGAGCTCCCCAGTAGGTGTAACAAAACATTCAAGGGCCATTTTCTCAAAAGTGGGGTTACAAGTTTATCTACTTTCAAAGCAGAATTACTTTCCCATTGGTCCTCAACTGTAGATATACCATTTTCTAGCACTGAGTCACTACATGTATCCAAAAACATAATAAAAAAAAATATATGTGGCTGATCAATACTTAGGCCTTTCTAGGAAATGTAGTAATCTACAGTCTAAGCATAGGCCTATTTATGAAGTACACTTCCTTGGAAAGATAACTGCCCCCTGCTTCCCTGCCCATGCATAGCCTGTAGTCTACTCTATTTAATTAAGGCCACACATGCGCCTGATTGCACAGGTATGATTACTGAACTGGAAGCAGCAAGAATGATGCCAGAGACACTTGTTACATTTTACATAGGCCTATGCGATATAGCCTACCTTGTAGAAGGACGATGTGCAGACAGAGACAAATAAATGGGTAATCAATATTTATTTAAGTCTGACAAACCTCCAAAGTTGATTTACAAACTGTATCAAGGGTTAATAGAGGCTTTTCCCAATGACACAAAACATGTAAAACAAGAAATGTGAGGAAGACCTGGTAGAAGGTATAGATACAGATATGTTTGAATGCCCAATCATGTTCATATTATCTCAGACATAAATAAATGCAGTTTAAAGGCCATCCATAGAAGGAACTATATGCCAGTCAAACTGAATTACATGCACTCAGAAATGTAATTCCTCTGCTGGAGGTGTAAAACACAATAGGGACATATTTGCATATGTCGTGGTCTTGTGAAGGCTGGCTGAATTCTGGCAAAGAGTATGTTCTTCTGTCAGCATGGCTACAGATTCTACCTTCTCCTTGTTTTTGATTGCTTGGTAATGTTGATACTGGAGACTTATCAGAAGAAACTGTGTAACCTAGCATTCATAGCGACTAAGAAATGCATTGCCATTAATTGAATTGTTGCTTATCCTCCCACAATGTCAAGTTATGTATCACTAGCTTTGACTAATGACAAGATGAAGGGTATACTGGGCAACTTTCATAAGGTCTGAACGCCTTATATGGAATACAGTATGACTAAAGGAGTATGTATTTTGAAAACATGACCTTATATGTGTTTGTTTTTTTGTTGTGTTTTTTTGTTTCCAAATCTTTCCTTTGGGAACTCAAAAAATGTAAGGTGGAAATTGGGAAGGAACTTGTGTTGGGAGAGCGTTGAGTTGTTGACTAGACTGGTAGGGGTCGGGCGTGCAGGTTGCTCGGGTTGACAGGTCGTTATGGCGGAAATTTGATATGCAGGATATCTTAATAAAGACAATCAAAAGCCTATGTATATTTCAAGAGTTGTTCATTTGTTAGGCTATTGGTTAGATGCAACACAATTTTTATTATCGAATTACCTTTGATCTAGTTCAGTTTTATTAACCACTTAAACATATTAAATAATTATCTCTTACCTAGCTTGAAGACTGTGGGCATTTTGCTTACTTTTTGTTCTAAATGGAGACGACATATTGGATTTTGTAAAAATGCAAGAAATGTACTTTAGATGCCCAACAAAGCTCTGGGGGTACTCCCCCAGATCCTCCACCAGGTTATGTCCTCACCACTTCTAAAACCAAAGTACCACCTCTGATTTCTAAGAAGAGTGAAACTTAAAGTTCCAATGCAGACAATACAAAATACCAAATCATTTCTGGGTTAAAATTAACAAAAAATGGACAAGAAGTAATTTCGCAAGCAAGCATTTTGCTAGGACTGTCTGGGAGTGGTCTGGCAGAGAGGTTTGGAACTCTTTCTTATCGATCTATTAGCTATTTTACCGCCTGATGATGTCACCAGGCAGACCAGAACTCCATCCCACCAAAACAGGCTGACATTTCAGGCAATCTTTTCAAACAGCTCTTACAGTAAAAGGGCTTTATCATCCTTTTCACAACCTCATAGTGTGGAAATATACACTGAGTGTACAAAACATTACATAGACTGAACAGGTGACATAGATTGACCAGGTGAATCCAAGTGAAAGCTATGATCCCTTATTGATGTCACTTGTTAAATCCACTTCAATCAATGTAGATGAAGGGGAGGATACAGGTGAAAGAAGGATTTTTTGTTGACCCAACTGTGGGAAGCATTGGAGTCATCATGGGCTAACATCCCTGTGGAGCCCTTTGACATCTTCTAGAGTCCATGACAAATTGAGGCTGTTCTGAGGGCAAAAGGCGGTGCAACTCAATATTAGGAATGTGTTCTTAATGTTTTGTACACTCAGTGTACACACAGTGCATTCGGAAACATTCAGACCCCTTGACTTTTTCCACATTTTGTTACGTTACAGCCTTATTCTAAAATGGATTAAATAAAACAAATTCCTCAGCAATCTACACACAATACCCCATCATAACAAAGCGTAAACAGTTTTTGTATATACAGACCTGTCTATATAAGGTCCCACAGTTGACAGTGCATGTCAGAGAAAAAACCAAGCCATGTGGTCGAAGGAATTATCCATAGAGCTCTGAGACAGGATTGTGTCGAGGCACAGATCTGGGGAAGGGTACCAAAACATTTCTGCAGCAGTGAAGGTCCCCAAGAACACAGTGGCCTCCATCATTCTTAAATGGAAGAAGTTTGGAGACTCTTCCTAGAGCTGGCCTCCTGGCCAAACTGAGCTATCGAGGGAGAAGAGCCTTGGTCAGGGAGGTTACCAAGAACTCAATGTTCACTCTGACAGAGCTCTAGAGTTCCTGTGTGGAGATGGGAGAACTTTCCAGAAGGACAACCATCTCTGCAGCACTCCAGCAAACAGGCCTTCATGGTAGAGTGGCCAGACGGAAGCCATTCCTCAGTAAAAGGCACATGACAACCATTTGGAGTTTGCCAAAAGGCACCTAAAGACTCTCAGACCATGAAAACAAGATTCTCTGGACTGATGAAATCCAGATTGAACTCTTTGGCCTGAATGCCAAACGTCACGTCTGGAGGAAACCTGACACCATCCCTACAGTGAAGTATGGTGGTGGCAGCATCATGCTATGGGGATGTTTGTCAGCGACAGGGACTGGGAGACTAGTCAGGATCGAGGCAAAGATGAACAGAGCAAAGTACAGAGAGATCCTTGATAAAAACCTTCTCCAGAGCACTCAGGACCTCAGACAGGTTCACCTTTCAACAGGACAATGACCCTAAGCACACAGCCAAGACAATGCAGGAGTGGCTTCAGGACAAGTCTCTGAATGTCCTTGAGTGACCCGGCCAGAGCCCAGACTTGATCCTGATCTAACATCTCTGGTGAGACCTGAACATGACGGAGCTTGAGAGGATCTGCAGAGAAGAATGGGAGAAACTCCCCAAATACAGGTTTGCCAAGCTTGTAGCATCATACCCAAGAAGACTTGAGGCTGTAATCACTGCCAAAGGTGCTTCAACAAAGTACTTAGTAAAGGGTCTGAATACTTATGTAAATGTTATACTTTCAGTGGGTTTTTACAAATAAATTAGGAAAAATTTCTAAAAACATGTTTTCTGCTTTGTCGTATATGTGTGCAGATTAATGATGGGGAAAAAACAATTTAATCAATTTTAAAATAAGGCTGTAACCTAACAAAATGTGGAAAAGTGAAGGAGTATGGATACTTTCCAAAGGCACTGTAAAATACAGAAATATCACGTTTTCACACCTATTTAGAGACAAACTTCTTGGAAGAGAAGTTAGTTTTTCTCCAAGCGAGAAAGAAAAGGGCAGTCTGCGTCTTTGCAAACCCTCTGAATGTTACACGTATGTTGTGGCATTGACTGACAAAATAATATGCACCCATCGCTTTTGCCTGAGCAAAAATAAATAAATAAATAAAACCCACATAAAGGAGAGGATGCAGGCATGGGTACGTTTTAGGCTTTTTCTCTGTTCCCTTTTTAATCAGCAGAAGAAGAGTGACATGTCCAATCATAACAAACCATCAGCTGTTAAATGGGCTTTCGCAATCACTGTCAACCAGCTGCCGTTAGAGACGAGCCCATCCTGGACATCAATCAGCATTTATAGGCCGGAATTTTTTATTCATTATATAATTATATACTATTTATTTTTTCTTTAACAATTGAAGTGTTTGCACTTTATGTTACATGCGCTCCCTTAATTATACATTGTTTGCAATCAAATTGCTGTTATGCACATGTCAGGAGACATGTTTTGTTATTCATGTAGATTGTTTTTTGGGGAGGAATAACTTTTGTTGAGTTAAGATGTTTTAAGTCTCTGATGAAGTATAAAACACAACTATCACAACTTGAAAGTGTCAACGCTCTGTTCTAGTAACCACAAAGAAAATGTGGTCAAAGTAGACTGTAGTACTGTACACAATAAAGGCATAAACCTAACTCACTTTGTAGTCCAACGTTGAAACAGACATAATGATCTGCTTTCTAATTTTGCATTGGGTACATTTGATGAATGAAAAAATATATTTATACAAAAATCCTGTTTAAAAGTGGCAACCCCACTGTATAAATTATATGGCAAATAACAAGTGTGGAAATCTTTAATTATTTCTCAAATTAAGCACATTAGCCATGAAATTAGTTGCTTTCGTTTAAGAAGCCATGCAATCCAATTTGAGATGCTGCATACTATACTGTACATCTCATTCGATTTGACAATGATCTTCCGGAACTGAACATGCAAGAAGGAAATGAATGGGTCACCTATGTATAGAGAAATAAGTCCTCCTTTGAGTGTGAATGGAATGGAAGATTAGCCAGGCTTAGTCATGATACTCATCAACAGCCAACATTCACACAAACAACCAACACTGATATACTGTATACTGGAGAGAGTAGAGTAAACAGTTTTATTAAACTAGCATCATATTGTCATGTAATCAGTGAGATGTTGGGTATCGTCATTAGCAGTTTTTCGACCCAATTTTAGAACATAACACCCACAAATATAATTGGTGCATTCTATCGATCAGCATGTCAAACATTTGACTCTATCTTGATAACAGCAGAATATCAATTTAATTGCACTTGACCATCACTGAGATAAATGAACTTAAAATCCATATCTAACTGGTTATCTATTTATTGGATCATGGGAGGGACCCATATTTAGGCGCGTACAGTACATACAGAAACATTTGGCAAAGTATGCTGAAGGCGGTCCAAGCAGGTACGGTTTAACCTGCAGGGTTCACCTGCTCCAACAGGTGTGTCATGTCAGGAGGAATCTAACCTGCAGGGTTCACCTGCTCCAACAGGTGTGTCATGTCAGGGGGAATCTAACCTGCAGGGTTCACCTGCTCCAACAGGTGTGTCATGTCAGGGGGAATCTAACCTGCAGGGTTCACCTGCTCCAACAGGTGTGTCATGTCAGGGGGAATCTAACCTGCAGGGTTCATCTGCTCCAACAGGTGTGTCATGTCGGGAGGAATCTAACCTGCAGGGTTCACCTGCTCCAACAGGTGTGTCATGTCAGGGGGAATCTAACCTGCATGTCAGGGGGAATCTAATCTGCAGGGTTCACCTGCTCCAACAGGTGTGTCATGTCGGGAGGAATCTAACCTGCAGGGTTAACCTGCTCCAAAAGGTGTGTCATGTCAGGGGGAATCTAACCTGCAGGGTTCACCTGCTCCAACAGGTGTGTCATGTTGGGAGGAATCTAACCTGCAGGGTTCACCTGCTCCAACAGGTGTGTCATGTCAGGAGGAATCTAACCTGCAGGGTTCACCTGCTCCAACAGGTGTGTCATGTCAGGAGGAATCTAACCTGCAGGGTTCACCTGCTCCAACAGGTGTGTCATGTCAGGAGGAATCTAACCTGCAGGGTTCACCTGCTCCAACCGGTGTGTCATGTCAGGAGGAATCTAAACCTGCAGGGTTCACCTGCTCCAACCGGTGTGTCATGTCAGGAGGAATCTAACCTGCAGGGTTCACCTGCTCCAACCGGTGTGTCATGTCAGGAGGAATCTAACCTGCAGGGTTCACCTGCTCCAACAGGTGTGTCATGTCAGGAGGAATCTAACCTGCAGGGCTCACCTGCTCCAACAGGTGTGTCATGTCGGGAGGAATCTAACCTGCAGGGCTCACCTGCTCCAACAGGTGTGTCATGTCGGGAGGAATCTAACCTGCAGGGTTCACCTGCTCCAACAGGTGTGTCATGTCAGGAGGAATCTAACCTGCAGGGTTCACCTGCTCCAACAGGTGTGTCATGTCAGGAGGAATCTAACCTGCAGGGTTCACCTGCTCCAACAGGTGTCGTGTCGGGAGGAATCCAACCTGCAGGGTTCACCTGCTCCAACAGGTGTCGTGTCGGGAGGAATCCAACCTGCAGGGTTCACCTGCTCCAACAGGTGTGGCATGTCAGGAGGAATCTAACCTGCAGGGTTCACCTGCTCCAACAGGTGTGTCATGTCAGGAGGAATCTAACCTGCAGGGTTCACCTGCTCCAACAGGTGTCGTGTCGGGAGGAATCCAACCTGCAGGGTTCACCTGCTCCAACAGGTGTCGTGTCGGGAGGAATCCAACCTGCAGGGTTCACCTGCTCCAACAGGTGTGGCATGTCAGGAGGAATCTAACCTGCAGGGTTCACCTGCTCCAACAGGTGTGTCATGTCAGGAGGAATCTAACCTGCAGGGTTCACCTGCTCCAACAGGTGTCGTGTCGGGAGGAATCCAACCTGCAGGGTTCAGGTGCTCCAGGCCCTCAGAGTGCATGCCTGACTGACTGACTGTTGCTGTGTTTGGAGTTGTACAATTTGGAGATGATTCAGTGACTCATTCATTAAATAAAACCTTACGTGCTCCTTGGGAAATTGTAATCCTGTCTATCCCTACATCCTGGTTTGCGTCTCTAATGGCACTCTATTCACTGTAAGGGAATAGGGTGCCATTTGTGACAAAACCCTGGTCACCATGACAACCCTGCTGACTCTTAGCCTGGCTTCTCTCACTCTCTTTCTTTCTATCTTTAAAAAAAATGTTTCTCTCCTCTCTGAATGACATCAAAGGTTCTCATCTCCAGTGACTCTCTCACACACACTCCCTCTCTCTCTCACACACTCCCTCTCTCTCTCTCACACTCCCTCTTGCTCACACACTCCCTTTCCCTCTATCTCCACTCCCTCTCTCACACACTCCTTCTCTTGCAAACACTCACTCTCTTTCTCTCCACTCCCTCTCACTCTCACACTCTCTCTCTCACTCACTCCCTCTCTCTCACACTCACACACTGCCTCTCTCTGTCTCTCCATTCCCTCTCTCTCTCTTTCTCACAGTCCCTCTCTTTCACACATTCCTTCTCTCTCTCACACACCCTCTCTCAAACACTCCCTCTCTCTCTCACACACTGCCTCTCTCCTCTCTTTCTCTCTCTCTCTCTCTCTCTCTCTCTACTCCCACTCTCCACTCCCACTCTCTCTCACTCCTTCTCTCTCAAATACTCTCTCTCTCACTCTCTCTCGCTCTCTCACTCTCTCTCACACACTCCCCCTCTTTCTCTCCACTCCTCTCTCTCTCTCTCACTCCCTCTCTCTCACACACTCCCTCTCTTTCACACTCTCCCTCTCTCTCTCACACAATCAATAAAATGTATTTATAAAGCCCTTCTTATATCAGCTGATGTCACAAAGTGCTGTACAGAAACCCAGCCTAAACCCCAAACAACAAGTAATGCAGGTGTAGAACTACAGTGGCTAGGAAAAACTCCCTAGAAAGGCCAGAACCTAGGAAGACACCTAGAGAGGACCCAGGCTATGAGGTAGTGGCCAGTCATCTTCTCATTGTGCTGGGTGGAGATTATAACAGAACATGGTCAAGATGTTCAAATGTTCATAGACGACCAGTATGGTCAAATAATAATCATCACAGTGGTTGTCGAGGGTGCAACAGGTCAGCACCTCAGGAGTAAATGTCAGTTTTGCTTTTCATAGCCGATCATTCAGAGTATCTCTACCGCTCCTTCTGTCTCTAGAGAGTTGAAAACAGCAGGTCTGGGACAGGTAGTACGTCCGGTGAAAATGTCAGGGTTCCATAACCGCAGGCAGAACAGTTGAAACTGGAGCAGCAGCATGACCAGGTGGACTGCGGACAGCAAGGAGTCACCAGGCCAGGTAGTCCTGAGGCATGGTCCTAGGGCTCAGGTCCTCCAAGAGAAAGAAAGAAAGAAAGAAAGAAAGAAAGAAAGAAAGAAAGAAAGAAAGAGAAAAAGAGAGAGAAAGAATTAGCGAGAGCATACTTAAATTCACACAGGACACCGGATAAAACAGGAGAAATACTCCAGATTTAACAGACTGACCCTAGCCCCCTGACACAAACAATTGCAGCATAAATACTGGAGGCTGAGACAGGAGAGGTCAGGACACTCTCACACTCCCTCTCTCTCAAACACTCTCTCTGTCTCACACTCTCCCTTTCTCTATTCACACACTCCCTCCCTCTATCTCCACTCAATCCCTCTCTCTCACACTCTCTCCTTCTCTTTACACTCCCTCCCTCTCTCTCACACTCCCTCTCTCTCACACTATCTCCCTCTCTTTACACTCCCTCCCTCTCTCTCACACTCCCTATCTATCACTCTTTCACTCACTCCCTCTCTCTCTTACACTCCCTCTCTCACACACACTCCCTTTCTCAAGCCCACACATCACACTCTGCGCTATTAAGCAAGTTAGTCAGGTCTGATATGTCAGTCTTAGCTGTCCCATGACTCATCCAGCTCCCCCACACCCCACTGACCCCCAGGCCCTCCATGCACTGCCCACTCTGCTCACACACACACACACACACACACACACACACACACACACACACACACACACACACACAGCCAACTCCACTCATACAGTATATTAATTAACCGCCTTGTACCCAGTGGTGTAAAATACTGAAATAAAAACACTTTTAGTGTTTTTGCAGTATCTGTACTTTACTTTACTAATGATATTTTTGAAAACTTTTACTTTTCCAAAAGATAATGATGTACTTTTTACTCCATATAATATCCTTGACACCCAAAAGTACTCGTTACATTTTGAATGCTTAGCAGGACAGGAAAATGGTCCAATTCACACACTTATCAAGAGAACATTTACGGTCTCTGATCTGGTGGACCCACTAAACACAAATCCTTATTTTGTAAATGATGTCTGAGTGTTGGAGTGTGAGCCTGGCTGTGAGTAAATTTAAAAAACAAGAACATTTTGGTATCTGTTTTTCTTAATCTAAGGAATTGGAAATTATTTTAACTTTTTTAGCAATTACATTGACTTTTGGAACTTCAGTATATTTA
Source organism: Oncorhynchus nerka (assembly GCF_034236695.1). Taxonomy (NCBI): domain Eukaryota; kingdom Metazoa; phylum Chordata; class Actinopteri; order Salmoniformes; family Salmonidae; genus Oncorhynchus; species Oncorhynchus nerka. Next base: position 74,065,468 of record NC_088407.1, on the reverse strand, counting down.
AAACCAAATACTTCTAGAGTTTTACTCAAGTAATGTTTTACTGGGTGACTTTCACTTTTACTTGAGTCATTTTCTATTAAGGTATCTTTACTTTTACTCAAGTATGAGAGTTGGGTCGTTTTCCACCACCGCTTTCACCCCATGTTGTTGCAGCAGGACCATAAACAAACAAGGTAGACAACGTTGGCTGTATAACATTTTCTATAACATCTTCCATTGGTGTTGTGGGTGGGAATCGGATATAGCTTGTGTAAGGGAAGAAAAGTGGTTGGAAAATGTTAGCATGTATGTGTCTGTACTTAACAAATTAAATAACTCTGCTGCTAGGTCGTTCCACCAATTTGGTGCCTTTTTGAGAAGTGTAACTTGGTCAAAACAAACGTAATTGTAACAGGGTTGACAGTAACAGGGTTGACAGTAACAGGGTTGACAGTAACATGGTTGACCGTAACAGGGTTGACCGTAACAGGGTTTTCCACAAAACACCAGAAAATTGCCAAAAAGAGTAGAACCAGCTCGCTCACCTGTTTCTTTTACACTGTTTTGACTATTAGATGTTACTGTTGCTCCTAGTGGCCGGTTTCCACATCATCTCCCAACGTCCACAGATATGGATGGACGTCAAATACTGACTTGTGTCATGGGTGATCAGGCTGGGATTTTAGCACTTTAGCAAGCCTTTATTCATACTAACAATCTGATTTATTGAATTATCAATCTGGTCTACATTAAAGGGCATTTAATTTAATATAACAGGCATTTAAAATGCAATATTGGTCCACAATTTCTACTTAAAATATCAAAATAAAAAACGCACTCTTTTCGTGAAACGACCCTGCTATCAGACGGGAATGAGATCTGTGTTGTTAATCACTGCCAGGTCTGTCGCCATGACAGTAACACTACTTTCTTTTTGTTTTCAGAGGTGGCCCAGGATGAAGGGCACCTTTAAACCAGATTAACATTTTCCAGTGTATTACATAAGCAAACACAGGGCCTTGATCATGATTAAAATTAAAATAAAAAGATTATCGCTGCCTGCCTACCGAATGATGAACCCTAAACAATGAAAGAGAAAGAAGGAGAGGGACGATAGAGAGAGAGAGAAAGGGACAGGCTGAGAGAAGTAGAGAGAGATGATTCAGAGAATTCTTCTCTCTCTCAAGTTTCTTTGTTCTTATAAACGTTTGGGCCACCATTGTAGATTGGTGGCCATGTTTTGTGTGGTTGTGCTGAAGGAATAGTACAGAGTTTACTTTCCCATTCAAGGTCACAAAGATTTAACTAAGGTTTCTTAAAACTTCTTTGGGATAGGGGGCAGCCTTTTCACTTTTGGATGAATAGCGTGCCCAGAGTGAACTGCCTCCTACTCAGTCCCAGATGCTAATATATGCATATTATTATTATTGGATAGAAAACACTCTGAAGTTTCTAAAACTGTTTGAATTATGTCTGTGAGTATAACGGAACTCATATGGCAGGCAAAAACCTGAGAAAAAATCCAAACAGGAAGTGGAAAATCTGAGGTTTGTAGTTTTTGAACTCAGCCCCTATCGAATTCACAGTGGGATATGGGTTATGTTGCACTTCCTAAGGCTTCCACTAGATGTCAAACGTCTTTAGAACGTTGTTTCAGGCTTCTACTGTGGAGTGGGACCGGATGAGAGCTCAGTGGTCTGGCAGAGAGCCATGCACTGGTCACGTGCATTTCACATGAGAGCGACCTGCGTTCCATTGCTTTTCTACAGTTCTATTGAACATTTATGATAAAAACATCCTAAAGATTGATTCTATACTTAGTTTGACAAGTTTCTTCGACCTGTAATATAACTTTTTGAACTTTTCCTCCGACTGGACCTGAACGCACTTTTGGATTTGTTTACCAAATGCCCTAACAAAAGAAGCTATTTGGACATAAATGGACATAAATGATGGACATTATTGAACAAAACAAACATTTATTGTGGAACTGAGATTCCTGGGAGTGCATTCTGATGAAGATCATCAAAGATGAGTGAATATTTATAATGCTATTTCTGACTAATGTTGACTGCGCAACATGGCGGATATTTCTTTTCGCTGGTTTGGGCTCTGAGCGCCGTACTCAGATTATGCTTTTTCTGTAAAGTTTTTTTTAAATCTGACACAGCGGTTGCATTAAGGAGAAGTGTATCTAATATTGCATGCATAACACTTGAATTTTCATCAACATTTATAATGAGTAGTTCTGTGAATTCATGTGGCTCCCTGCACAATCACTGCATGTTTTAGAACCACTGAACATAACACACCAATGTAAAATGAGATTTTTTAATATAAATATGCACTTTATTGAACCAAACATACATATATTGTGTAACATGAAGTCCTATGAGTGTCATCTGATGAAGATCATCAAAGATTAGTGATTCATTGTATCTCTATTTGTGCTTTTGTGACTCCTCTCTTTGGCTGTAAAAATGGCTGGGTTTTTCTGTGGCTTGGTGGTGACATAACATAATCGTTTGTGGAGCTTTCGCTGTAAAGCATTTTTTAAATCAGACGCTGTGGCTGAATTAACGAGAATTTTATCTTTAAAATGGTGCCTATAATACTTGTATGTTTGAGAAATTTGATTTATGAGATTTCTGTTGATTTGTATTTGGCGCCCTGCAATTTCATTGGCTGTTGGGGAGGGGTTCCGCTAGCTAGGTTTAACTTATCACAGACACATTCTGTACACTAGTCCTTGGTCCTTCCTGCAAATGGTATGTTTAACTTGTGTACTGAATTTTCAGCCTTTACATGTGTACAGACAATTAAAACCCAAACCATACATAGAGAGCAATTTTATGCACTATATATTTTGCATTTGTCCATCGCTAAGAAGACTTCTTCTCCATGTTGTATTTGATAAGTCGTGATCCTTGAATGAGCTGGGCGGTCTCATTGGTTAGATGGCAACCAAAGAGGAACCATATTGCATACTAATTCACAGCAGTCTCTTTCCTCCGGCCGGACTGTCCATACTAAGACTGAACCCTTAATAACACACGTGACTCCCCGTGCTCTCTCCTCTGATGCTGTCTAGCTCCAGCATTAAGCCTCCCACCATCCTCCCTAAGCCCAACCCCTGCCTGGCATTCCCCCACTCGCACCCAACCAACCTGGACTGCTCCAGCAGACACTGCCTCCTCCCTCCATCCCTCCATCCATCCCTCCATCATCCACGTTAATGTTTACCCCTAAGGCCCCCTCTTTGTGAAAAAAGGGGATAATTGGCTATCATTGTCTCCCCCAGTCCTGGTGCTGTTTGGAGCCTCAATGGTGGAGGAAGTGGCCAGATGATCGCACTTAAAGCCCACTAATTAGACTGAACCTGAGGACAAGAGCACCACACAAAACCGGTAAGAGGGCAATTAGTGTTAAAGCCCCCCATCCTCGTCCCCCGTCCCTGCTCCCCGTCTCCGACCCCCATCCCTGTCCCCCGTCCCCGTTCCTGTCCCCCGTCCCTGTCCCCGTCCCCATTCCTGTCCCCCGTCCCCGTTCCTGTCCTCCCCCTGTCCCCAGTCCCCGTCCCTGTCCCCCCGTCTCCGTTCCCCGTCCCTGTCCCCCGTCCCGTTCCTGTCCCCGTCCCGTTCCTGTCCGCCCCCTGTCACCCCCCGTCCCCGTTCCTGTCCCCCGTCCCCCGTTCCTGTCCCCCGTCCCCGTCCCTGTACCCCGTCCCCCGTCCCCGTCCCTGTACCCCGTCCCCCATCCCCGTTCCTGTTCCTCTTTTCCTGTCCCCCCGTCCCCCCTGTCCCTGTACCCCCGTCCCCCCGTCCCGTTCCTGTCCCCCCGTTCCTGTCCCCCCGTCCCGGCCCTGTCCCCCCGTCCCCATCCCTTTCCCCAATTCCCCCATCCCTGTCCCCCGTCCCACCATCCCTGTCCCCCATCCCCGTCCCTGTCCCCTCGTCCTCGCCCCCCGTCCCTGTCCCCACATCCTCATCCCCGTCCCTGTCCCCTCGTCACAAACAACACGCTAACGGAAAGACCTGTGTACCCTTAGTGTATAGTTGAACACAAACAACACGCTAACGGAAAGACCTGTGTACCCTTAGTGTATAGTTGAACACAAACAACACGCTAACTGAAAGACCTGTGTACCCTTAGTGTATAGTTGAACACAAACAACACGCTAACGGAAAGACCTGTGTACCCTTAGTGTATAGTTGAACACAAACAACACGCTAACAGAAAGACCTGTGTACCCTTAGTGTATAGTTGAACACAAACAACACGCTAACGGAAAGACCTGTGTACCCTTAGTGTATAGTTGAACACAAACAACACGCTAACGGAAAGACCTGTGTACCCTTAGTGTATAGTTGAACACAAACAACACGCTAACGGAAAGACCTGTGTACCCTTAGTGTATAGTTGAACACAAACAACACGCTAACGGAAAGACCTGTGTACCCTTAGTGTATAGTTGAACACAAACAACCCGCTAATGGAAAGACCTGTGTACCCTTAGTGTATAGTTGAACACAAACAACACGCTAACGGAAAGACCTGTGTACCCTTAGTGTATAGTTGAACACAAACAACACGCTAACATAAAGACCTGTGTACCCTTAGTGTATAGTTGAACACAAACAACACGCTAACGGAAAGACCTGTGTACCCTTAGTGTATAGTTGAACACAAACAACATGCTAACTGAAAGACCTGTGTACCCTTAGTGTATAGTTGAACACAAACAACACGCTAACGGAAAGACCTGTGTACCCTTAGTGTATAGTTGAACACAAACAACACGCTAACATAAAGACCTGTGTACCCTTAGTGTATAGTTGAACACAAACAACACGCTAACGGAAAGACCTGTGTACCCTTAGTGTATAGTTGAACACAAACAACATGCTAACGGAAAGACCTGTGTACCCTTAGTGTATAGTTGAACACAAACAACACGCTAACGGAAAGACCTGTGTACCCTTAGTGTATAGTTGAACACAAACAACACGCTAACGGAAAGACCTGTGTACCCTTAGTGTATAGTTGAACACAAACAACACGCTAACGGAAAGACCTGTGTACTCTTAGTGTATAGTTGAACACAAACAACATGCTAACATAAAGACCTGTGTACCCTTAGTGTATAGTTGAACACAAACAACACGCTAACGGAAAGACCTGTGTACCCTTAGTGTATAGTTGAACACAAACAACACGCTAACGGAAAGACCTGTGTACCCTTAGTGTATAGTTGAACACAAACAACACGCTAACGGAAAGACCTGTGTACCCTTAGTGTATAGTTGAACACAAACAACACGCTAACGGAAAGACCTGTGTACCCTTAGTGTGTAGTTGAACACAAACAACACGCTAACGGAAAGACCTGTGTACCCTTAGTGTATAGTTGAACACAAACAACACGCTAACTGAAAGACCTGTGTACCCTTGGTGTATAGTTGAACACAAACAACACGCTAACGGAAAGACCTGTGTACCCTTAGTGTATAGTTGAACACAAACAACATGCTAACTGAAAGACCTGTGTACCCTTAGTGTATAGTTGAACACAAACAACACGCTAACAGAAAGACCTGTGTACCCTTAGTGTATAGTTGAACACAAACAACACGCTAACAGAAAGACCTGTGTACCCTTAGTGTATAGTTGAACACAAACAACCCGCTAACGGAAAGACCTGTGTACCCTTAGTGTATAGTTGAACACAAACAACAAGCTAACTGAAAGACCTGTGTACCCTTAGTGTATAGTTGAACACAAACAACACGCTAACGGAAAGACCTGTGTACCCTTAGTGTATAGTTGAACACAAACAACACGCTAACGGAAAGACCTGTGTACCCTTAGTGTATAGTTGAACACAAACAACACGCTAACGGAAAGACCTGTGTACCCTTAGTGTATAGTTGAACACAAACAACACGCTAACAGAAAGACCTGTGTACCCTTAGTGTATAGTTGAACACAAACAACCCGCTAACGGAAAGACCTGTGTACCCTTAGTGTATAGTTGAACACAAACAACAAGCTAACTGAAAGACCTGTGTACCCTTAGTGTATAGTTGAACACAAACAACACGCTAACGGAAAGACCTGTGTACCCTTAGTGTATAGTTGAACACAAACAACACGCTAACGGAAAGACCTGTGTACCCTTAGTGTATAGTTGAACACAAACAACACGCTAACGGAAAGACCTGTGTACCCTTAGTGTATAGTTGAACACAAACAACACGCTAACGGAAAGACCTGTGTACCCTTAGTGTATAGTTGAACACAAACAACACGCTAACGGAAAGACCTGTGTACCCTTAGTGTATAGTTGAACACAAACAACACGCTAACGGAAAGACCTGTGTACCCTTAGTGTATAGTTGAACACAAACAACACGCTAACGGAAAGACCTGTGTACCCTTAGTGTATAGTTGAACACAAACAACACGCTAACGGAAAGACCTGTGTACCCTTAGTGTATAGTTGAACACAAACAACACGCTAACGGAAAGACCTGTGTACCCTTAGTGTATAGTTGAACACAAACAACACGCTAACGGAAAGACCTGTGTACCCTTAGTGTATAGTTGAACACAAACAACACGCTAACGGAAAGACCTGTGTACCCTTAGTGTATAGTTGAACACAAACAACACGCTAACAGAAAGACCTGTGTACCCTTAGTGTATAGTTGAACACAAACAACACGCTAACGGAAAGACCTGTGTACCCTTAGTGTATAGTTGAACACAAACAACCCGCTAACGGAAAGACCTGTGTACCCTTAGTGTATAGTTGAACACAAACAACACGCTAACGGAAAGACCTGTGTACCCTTAGTGTATAGTTGAACACAAACAACACGCTAACATAAAGACCTGTGTACCCTTAGTGTATAGTTGAACACAAACAACACGCTAACGGAAAGACCTGTGTACCCTTAGTGTATAGTTGAACACAAACAACACGCTAACGGAAAGACCTGTGTACCCTTAGTGTATAGTTGAACACAAACAACACGCTAACATAAAGACCTGTGTACCCTTAGTGTATAGTTGAACACAAACAACACGCTAACGGAAAGACCTGTGTACCCTTAGTGTATAGTTGAACACAAACAACATGCTAACTGAAAGACCTGTGTACCCTTAGTGTATAGTTGAACACAAACAACACGCTAACGGAAAGACCTGTGTACCCTTAGTGTATAGTTGAACACAAACAACATGCTAACGGAAAGACCTGTGTACCCTTAGTGTATAGTTGAACACAAACAACACGCTAACGGAAAGACCTGTGTACCCTTAGTGTATAGTTGAACACAAACAACACGCTAACGGAAAGACCTGTGTACCCTTAGTGTATAGTTGAACACAAACAACACGCTAACGGAAAGACCTGTGTACTCTTAGTGTATAGTTGAACACAAACAACATGCTAACATAAAGACCTGTGTACCCTTAGTGTATAGTTGAACACAAACAACACGCTAACTGAAAGACCTGTGTACCCTTGGTGTATAGTTGAACACAAACAACACGCTAACGGAAAGACCTGTGTACCCTTAGTGTATAGTTGAACACAAACAACACGCTAACGGAAAGACCTGTGTACCCTTAGTGTATAGTTGAACACAAACAACACGCTAACGGAAAGACCTGTGTACCCTTAGTGTATAGTTGAACACAAACAACACGCTAACGGAAAGACCTGTGTACCCTTAGTGTATAGTTGAACACAAACAACACGCTAACGGAAAGACCTGTGTACCCTTAGTGTATAGTTGAACACAAACAACCCGCTAACGGAAAGACCTGTGTACCCTTAGTGTATAGTTGAACACAAACAACAAGCTAACTGAAAGACCTGTGTACCCTTAGTGTATAGTTGAACACAAACAACACGCTAACGGAAAGACCTGTGTACCCTTAGTGTATAGTTGAACACAAACAACACGCTAACGGAAAGACCTGTGTACCCTTAGTGTATAGTTGAACACAAACAACACGCTAACGGAAAGACCTGTGTACCCTTAGTGTATAGTTGAACACAAACAACACGCTAACGGAAAGACCTGTGTACCCTTAGTGTATAGTTGAACACAAACAACACGCTAACGGAAAGACCTGTGTACCCTTAGTGTGTAGTTGAACACAAACAACACGCTAACGGAAAGACCTGTGTACCCTTAGTGTGTAGTTGAACACAAACAACACGCTAACGGAAAGACCTGTGTACCCTTAGTGTGTAGTTGAACAAAAACAACATGCTAACGGAAAGACCTGTGTACCCTTAGTGTGTAGTTGAACACAAACAACACGCTAACGGAAAGACCTGTGTACCCTTAGTGTATAGTTGAACACAAACAACACGCTAACGGAAAGACCTGTGTACCCTTAGTGTATAGTTGAACACAAACAACACGCTAACGGAAAGACCTGTGTACCCTTAGTGTATAGTTGAACACAAACAACACGCTAACAGAAAGACCTGTGTACCCTTAGTGTATAGTTGAACACAAACAACACGCTAACGGAAAGACCTGTGTACCCTTAGTGTATAGTTGAACACAAACAACACGCTAACGGAAAGACCTGTGTACCCTTAGTGTATAGTTGAACACAAACAACACGCTAACGGAAAGACCTGTGTACCCTTAGTGTATAGTTGAACACAAACAACACGCTAACGGAAAGACCTGTGTACCCTTAGTGTATAGTTGAACACAAACAACACGCTAACGGAAAGACCTGTGTACCCTTAGTGTATAGTTGAACACAAACAACACGCTAACGGAAAGACCTGTGTACCCTTAGTGTATAGTTGAACACAAACAACACGCTAACGGAAAGACCTGTGTACCCTTAGTGTATAGTTGAACACAAACAACACGCTAACGGAAAGACCTGTGTACCCTTAGTGTATAGTTGAACACAAACAACACGCTAACGGAAAGACCTGTGTACCCTTAGTGTATAGTTGAACACAAACAACACGCTAACGGAAAGACCTGTGTACCCTTAGTGTATAGTTGAACACAAACAACACGCTAACAAAGAAAGACCTGTGTACCCTTAGTGTATAGTTGAACACAAACAACACGCTAACTGAAAGACCTGTGTACCCTTAGTGTATAGTTGAACACAAACAACACGCTAACTGAAAGACCTGTGTACCCTTAGTGTATAGTTGAACACAAACAACACGCTAACGGAAAGACCTGTGTACCCTTAGTGTATAGTTGAACACAAACAACACGCTAACGGAAAGACCTGTGTACCCTTAGTGTATAGTTGAACACAAACAACACGCTAACGGAAAGACCTGTGTACCCTTAGTGTATAGTTGAACACAAACAACACGCTAACGGAAAGACCTGTGTACCCTTAGTGTATAGTTGAACACAAACAACACGCTAACGGAAAGACCTGTGTACCCTTAGTGTATAGTTGAACACAAACAACACGCTAACGGAAAGACCTGTGTACCCTTAGTGTATAGTTGAACACAAACAACACGCTAACGGAAAGACCTGTGTACCCTTAGTGTATAGTTGAACACAAACAACACGCTAACGGAAAGACCTGTGTACCCTTAGTGTATAGTTGAACACAAACAACACGCTAACGGAAAGACCTGTGTACCCTTAGTGTATAGTTGAACACAAACAACACGCTAACGGAAAGACCTGTGTACCCTTAGTGTGTAGTTGAACACAAACAACACGCTAACGGAAAGACCTGTGTACCCTTAGTGTATAGTTGAACACAAACAACACGCTAACGGAAAGACCTGTGTACCCTTAGTGTATAGTTGAACACAAACAACACGCTAACGGAAAGACCTGTGTACCCTTAGTGTATAGTTGAACACAAACAACACGCTAACGGAAAGACCTGTGTACCCTTAGTGTATAGTTGAACACAAACAACACGCTAACGGAAAGACCTGTGTACCCTTAGTGTATAGTTGAACACAAACAACACGCTAACGGAAAGACCTGTGTACCCTTAGTGTATAGTTGAACACAAACAACACGCTAACGGAAAGACCTGTGTACCCTTAGTGTATAGTTGAACACAAACAACACGCTAACGGAAAGACCTGTGTACCCTTAGTGTATAGTTGAACACAAACAACACGCTAACGGAAAGACCTGTGTACCCTTAGTGTATAGTTGAACACAAACAACACGCTAACGGAAAGACCTGTGTACCCTTAGTGTATAGTTGAACACAAACAACACGCTAACTGAAAGACCTGTGTACCCTTAGTGTATAGTTGAACACAAACAACACGCTAACAGAAAGACCTGTGTACCCTTAGTGTATAGTTGAACACAAACAAAACGCTAACTGAAAGACCTCTGTACCCTTAGTGTATAGTTGAACACAAACAACAAGCTAACTGAAAGACCTGTGTACCCTTAGTGTATAGTTGAACACAAACAACACGCTAACGGAAAGACCTGTGTACCCTTAGTGTATAGTTGAACACAAACAACACGCTAACGGAAAGACCTGTGTACCCTTAGTGTATAGTTGAACACAAACAACACGCTAACGGAAAGACCTGTGTACCCTTAGTGTATAGTTGAACACAAACAACACGCTAACGGAAAGACCTGTGTACCCTTAGTGTATAGTTGAACACAAACAACACGCTAACGGAAAGACCTGTGTACCCTTAGTGTATAGTTGAACACAAACAACACGCTAACGGAAAGACCTGTGTACCCTTAGTGTATAGTTGAACACAAACAACACGCTAACGGAAAGACCTGTGTACCCTTAGTGTATAGTTGAACACAAACAACACGCTAACGGAAAGACCTGTGTACCCTTAGTGTATAGTTGAACACAAACAACACGCTAACGGAAAGACCTGTGTACCCTTAGTGTATAGTTGAACACAAACAACACGCTAACGGAAAGACCTGTGTACCCTTAGTGTATAGTTGAACACAAACAACACGCTAACGGAAAGACCTGTGTACCCTTAGTGTATAGTTGAACACAAACAACACGCTAACGGAAAGACCTGTGTACCCTTAGTGTATAGTTGAACACAAACAACACGCTAACGGAAAGACCTGTGTACCCTTAGTGTATAGTTGAACACAAACAACACGCTAACGGAAAGACCTGTGTACCCTTAGTGTATAGTTGAACACAAACAACACGCTAACGGAAAGACCTGTGTACCCTTAGTGTATAGTTGAACACAAACAACACGCTAACGGAAAGACCTGTGTACCCTTAGTGTATAGTTGAACACAAACAACACGCTAACGGAAAGACCTGTGTACCCTTAGTGTATAGTTGAACACAAACAACACGCTAACGGAAAGACCAGTGTACCCTTAGTGTATAGTTGAACACAAACAACACGCTAACGGAAAGACCTGTGTACCCTTAGTGTATAGTTGAACACAAACAACACGCTAACGGAAAGACCTGTGTACCCTTAGTGTATAGTTGAACACAAACAACACGCTAACGGAAAGACCTGTGTACCCTTAGTGTATAGTTGAACACAAACAACACGCTAACTGAAAGACCTGTGTACCCTTAGTGTATAGTTGAACACAAACAACACGCTAACGGAAAGACCTGTGTACCCTTAGTGTATAGTTGAACACAAACAACACGCTAACGGAAAGACCTGTGTACCCTTAGTGTATAGTTGAACACAAACAACACGCTAACGGAAAGACCTGTGTACCCTTAGTGTATAGTTGAACACAAACAACACGCTAACTGAAAGACCTGTGTACCCTTAGTGTATAGTTGAACACAAACAACACGCTAACGGAAAGACCTGTGTACCCTTAGTGTATAGTTGAACACAAACAACACGCTAACGGAAAGACCTGTGTACCCTTAGTGTATAGTTGAACACAAACAACACGCTAACAGAAAGACCTGTGTACCCTTAGTGTATAGTTGAACACAAACAACACGCTAACTGAAAGACCTGTGTAACCTTAGTGTATAGTTGAACACAAACAACACGCTAACAGAAAGACCTGTGTACCCTTAGTGTATAGTTGAACACAAACAACACGCTAACGGAAAGACCTGTGTACCCTTAGTGTATAGTTGAACACAAACAACACGCTAACGGAAAGACCTGTGTACCCTTAGTGTGTAGTTGAACACAAACAACACGCTAACGGAAAGACCTGTGTACCCTTAGTGTATAGTTGAACACAAACAACACGCTAACGGAAAGACCTGTGTACCCTTAGTGTATAGTTGAACACAAACAACACGCTAACGGAAAGACCTGTGTACCCTTAGTGTATAGTTGAACACAAACAACACGCTAACGGAAAGACCTGTGTACCCTTAGTGTATAGTTGAACACAAACAACACGCTAACGGAAAGACCTGTGTACCCTTAGTGTATAGTTGAACACAAACAACACGCTAACGGAAAGACCTGTGTACCCTTAGTGTATAGTTGAACACAAACAACACGCTAACGGAAAGACCTGTGTACCCTTAGTGTATAGTTGAACACAAACAACACGCTAACGGAAAGACCTGTGTTCCCTTAGTGTATAGTTGAACACAAACAACACGCTAACGGAAAGACCTGTGTACCCTTAGTGTATAGTTGAACACAAACAACACGCTAACGGAAAGACCTGTGTACCCTTAGTGTATAGTTGAACACAAACAACACGCTAACTGAAAGACCTGTGTACCCTTAGTGTATAGTTGAACACAAACAACACGCTAACGGAAAGACCTGTGTACCCTTAGTGTATAGTTGAACACAAACAACACGCTAACTGAAAGACCTGTGTACCCTTAGTGTATAGTTGAACACAAACAACAAGCTAACTGAAAGACCTGTGTACCCTTAGTGTATAGTTGAACACAAACAACACGCTAACGGAAAGACCTGTGTACCCTTAGTGTATAGTTGAACACAAACAACACGCTAACGGAAAGACCTGTGTACCCTTAGTGTATAGTTGAACACAAACAACACGCTAACTGAAAGACCTGTGTACCCTTAGTGTATAGTTGAACACAAACAACACGCTAACTGAAAGACCTGTGTACCCTTAGTGTATAGTTGAACACAAACAACACGCTAACGGAAAGACCTGTGTACCCTTAGTGTATAGTTGAACACAAACAACACGCTAACGGAAAGACCTGTGTACCCTTAGTGTATAGTTGAACACAAACAACACGCTAACGGAAAGACCTGTGTACCCTTAGTGTATAGTTGAACACAAACAACACGCTAACGGAAAGACCTGTGTACCTTTAGTGTATAGTTGAACACAAACAACACGCTAACAAAGACCTGTGTACCCTTAGTGTATAGTTGAACACAAACAACACGCTAACGGAAAGACCTGTGTACCCTTAGTGTATAGTTGAACACAAACAACACGCTAACGGAAAGACCTGTGTACCCTTAGTGTATAGTTGAACACAAACAACACGCTAACATAAAGACCTGTGTACCCTTAGTGTATAGTTGAACACAAACAACACGCTAACGGAAAGACCTGTGTACCCTTAGTGTATAGTTGAACACAAACAACACGCTAACGGAAAGACCTGTGTACCCTTAGTGTATAGTTGAACACAAACAACACGCTAACGGAAAGACCTGTGTACCTTTAGTGTATAGTTGAACACAAACAACACGCTAACAAAGACCTGTGTACCCTTAGTGTATAGTTGAACACAAACAACACGCTAACGGAAAGACCTGTGTACCCTTAGTGTATAGTTGAACACAAACAACACGCTAACGGAAAGACCTGTGTACCCTTAGTGTATAGTTGAACACAAACAACACGCTAACATAAAGACCTGTGTACCCTTAGTGTATAGTTGAACACAAACAACACGCTAACGGAAAGACCTGTGTACCCTTAGTGTATAGTTGAACACAAACAACACGCTAACGGAAAGACCTGTGTACCCTTAGTGTATAGTTGAACACAAACAACACGCTAACGGAAAGACCTGTGTACCCTTAGTGTATAGTTGAACACAAACAACACGCTAACGGAAAGACCTGTGTACCCTTAGTGTATAGTTGAACACAAACAACACGCTAACGGAAAGACCTGTGTACCCTTAGTGTATAGTTGAACACAAACAACACGCTAACTGAAAGACCTGTGTACCCTTAGTGTATAGTTGAACACAAACAACACGCTAACTGGAAAGACCTGTGTACCCTTAGTGTATAGTTGAACACAAACAACACGCTAACGGAAAGACCTGTGTACCCTTAGTGTATAGTTGAACACAAACAACACGCTAACGGAAAGACCTGTGTACCCTTAGTGTATAGTTGAACACAAACAACACGCTAACTGAAAGACCTGTGTACCCTTAGTGTATAGTTGAACACAAACAACACGCTAACTGAAAGACCTGTGTACCCTTAGTGTATAGTTGAACACAAACAACACGCTAACGGAAAGACCTGTGTACCCTTAGTGTATAGTTGAACACAAACAACACGCTAACGGAAAGACCTGTGTACCCTTAGTGTATAGTTGAACACAAACAACACGCTAACGGAAAGACCTGTGTACCCTTAGTGTATAGTTGAACACAAACAACACGCTAACGGAAAGACCTGTGTACCCTTAGTGTATAGTTGAACACAAACAACACGCTAACGGAAAGACCTGTGTACCCTTAGTGTATAGTTGAACACAAACAACACGCTAACGGAAAGACCTGTGTACCCTTAGTGTATAGTTGAACACAAACAACACGCTAACGGAAAGACCTGTGTACCCTTAGTGTATAGTTGAACACAAACAACACGCTAACGGAAAGACCTGTGTACCCTTAGTGTATAGTTGAACACAAACAACACGCTAACGGAAAGACCTGTGTACCCTTAGTGTATAGTTGAACACAAACAACACGCTAACGGAAAGACCTGTGTACCCTTAGTGTATAGTTGAACACAAACAACACGCTAACGGAAAGACCTGTGTACCCTTAGTGTATAGTTGAACACAAACAACACGCTAACGGAAAGACCTGTGTACCCTTAGTGTATAGTTGAACACAAACAACACGCTAACGGAAAGACCTGTGTACCCTTAGTGTATAGTTGAACACAAACAACACGCTAACGGAAAGACCTGTGTACCCTTAGTGTATAGTTGAACACAAACAACACGCTAACGGAAAGACCTGTGTACCCTTAGTGTATAGTTGAACACAAACAACACGCTAACGGAAAGACCTGTGTACCCTTAGTGTATAGTTGAACACAAACAACACGCTAACGGAAAGACCTGTGTACCCTTAGTGTATAGTTGAACACAAACAACACGCTAACGGAAAGACCTGTGTACCCTTAGTGTATAGTTGAACACAAACAACACGCTAACGGAAAGACCTGTGTACCCTTAGTGTATAGTTGAACACAAACAACACGCTAACGGAAAGACCTGTGTACCCTTAGTGTATAGTTGAACACAAACAACACGCTAACGGAAAGACCTGTGTACCCTTAGTGTATAGTTGAACACAAACAACACGCTAACTGAAAGACCTGTGTACCCTTAGTGTATAGTTGAACACAAACAACACGCTAACGGAAAGACCTGTGTACCCTTAGTGTATAGTTGAACACAAACAACACGCTAACGGAAAGACCTGTGTACCCTTAGTGTATAGTTGAACACAAACAACACGCTAACGGAAAGACCTGTGTACCCTTAGTGTATAGTTGAACACAAACAACACGCTAACTGAAAGACCTGTGTACCCTTAGTGTATAGTTGAACACAAACAACACGCTAACGGAAAGACCTGTGTACCCTTAGTGTATAGTTGAACACAAACAACACGCTAACGGAAAGACCTGTGTACCCTTAGTGTATAGTTGAACACAAACAACACGCTAACAGAAAGACCTGTGTACCCTTAGTGTATAGTTGAACACAAACAACACGCTAACTGAAAGACCTGTGTACCCTTAGTGTATAGTTGAACACAAACAACACGCTAACAGAAAGACCTGTGTACCCTTAGTGTATAGTTGAACACAAACAACACGCTAACGGAAAGACCTGTGTACCCTTAGTGTATAGTTGAACACAAACAACACGCTAACGGAAAGACCTGTGTACCCTTAGTGTGTAGTTGAACACAAACAACACGCTAACGGAAAGACCTGTGTACCCTTAGTGTATAGTTGAACACAAACAACACGCTAACGGAAAGACCTGTGTACCCTTAGTGTATAGTTGAACACAAACAACACGCTAACGGAAAGACCTGTGTACCCTTAGTGTATAGTTGAACACAAACAACACGCTAACGGAAAGACCTGTGTACCCTTAGTGTATAGTTGAACACAAACAACACGCTAACGGAAAGACCTGTGTATCCTTAGTGTATAGTTGAACACAAACAACACGCTAACGGAAAGACCAGTGTACCCTTAGTGTATAGTTGAACACAAACAACACGCTAACGGAAAGACCTGTGTACCCTTAGTGTATAGTTGAACACAAACAACACGCTAACGGAAAGACCAGTGTACCCTTAGTGTATAGTTGAACACAAACAACACGCTAACGGAAAGACCTGTGTACCCTTAGTGTATAGTTGAACACAAACAACACGCTAACTGAAAGACCTGTGTACCCTTAGTGTATAGTTGAACACAAACAACACGCTAACGGAAAGACCTGTGTACCCTTAGTGTATAGTTGAACACAAACAACACGCTAACTGAAAGACCTGTGTACCCTTAGTGTATAGTTGAACACAAACAACACGCTAACGGAAAGACCTGTGTACCCTTAGTGTATAGTTGAACACAAACAACACGCTAACTGAAAGACCTGTGTACCCTTAGTGTATAGTTGAACACAAACAACAAGCTAACTGAAAGACCTGTGTACCCTTAGTGTATAGTTGAACACAAACAACACGCTAACGGAAAGACCTGTGTACCCTTAGTGTATAGTTGAACACAAACAACACGCTAACGGAAAGACCTGTGTACCCTTAGTGTATAGTTGAACACAAACAACACGCTAACTGAAAGACCTGTGTACCCTTAGTGTATAGTTGAACACAAACAACACGCTAACTGAAAGACCTGTGTACCCTTAGTGTATAGTTGAACACAAACAACACGCTAACGGAAAGACCTGTGTACCCTTAGTGTGTAGTTGAACACAAACAACACGCTAACGGAAAGACCTGTGTACCCTTAGTGTATAGTTGAACACAAACAACACGCTAACGGAAAGACCTGTGTACCCTTAGTGTATAGTTGAACACAAACAACACGCTAACGGAAAGACCTGTGTACCCTTAGTGTATAGTTGAACACAAACAACACGCTAACATAAAGACCTGTGTACCCTTAGTGTATAGTTGAACACAAACAACACGCTAACGGAAAGACCTGTGTACCCTTAGTGTATAGTTGAACACAAACAACACGCTAACGGAAAGACCTGTGTACCCTTAGTGTATAGTTGAACACAAACAACACGCTAACATAAAGACCTGTGTACCCTTAGTGTATAGTTGAACACAAACAACACGCTAACGGAAAGACCTGTGTACCCTTAGTGTATAGTTGAACACAAACAACACGCTAACGGAAAGACCTGTGTACCCTTAGTGTATAGTTGAACACAAACAACACGCTAACGGAAAGACCTGTGTACCCTAGTGTATAGTTGAACACAAACAACACGCTAACATAAAGACCTGTGTACCCTTAGTGTATAGTTGAACACAAACAACACGCTAACGGAAAGACCTGTGTACCCTTAGTGTATAGTTGAACACAAACAACACGCTAACGGAAAGATCTGTGTACCCTTAGTGTATAGTTGAACACAAACAACACGCTAACATAAAGACCTGTGTACCCTTAGTGTATAGTTGAACACAAACAACACGCTAACGGAAAGACCTGTGTACCCTTAGTGTATAGTTGAACACAAACAACACGCTAACGGAAAGACCTGTGTACCCTTAGTGTATAGTTGAACACAAACAACACGCTAACGGAAAGACCTGTGTACCCTTATTGTATAGTTGAACACAAACAACACGCTAACGGAAAGACCTGTGTACCCTTAGTGTATAGTTGAACAGAAACAACACGCTAACGGAAAGACCTGTGTACCCTTAGTGTATAGTTGAACACAAACAACACGCTAACGGAAAGACCTGTGTACCCTTAGTGTATAGTTGAACACAAACAACACGCTAACAGAAAGACTTGTGTACCCTTAGTGTATAGTTGAACACAAACAACACGCTAACGGAAAGACATGTGTACCCTTAGTGTATAGTTGAACACAAACAACACGCTAACGGAAAGACCTGTGTACCCTTAGTGTATAGTTGAACACAAACAACACGCTAACAGAAAGACCTGTGTACCCTTAGTGTATAGTTGAACACAAACAACACGCTAACTGAAAGACCTGTGTACCCTTGGTGTATAGTTGAACACAAACAACACGCTAACAGAAAGACCTGTGTACCCTTAGTGTATAGTTGAACACAAACAACACGCTAACGGAAAGACCTGTGTACCCTTAGTGTATAGTTGAACACAAACAACACGCTAACAGAAAGACCTGTGTACTCTTAGTGTATAGTTGAACACAAACAACACGCTAACAGAAAGACCTGTGTACCCTTAGTGTATAGTTGAACAGAAACAACACGCTAACAGAAAGACCTGTGTACCCTTAGTGTATAGTTGAACACATACAACACGCTAACGGAAAGACCTGTGTACCCTTAGTGTATAGTTGAACACAAACAACACGCTAACAGAAAGACCTGTGTACCTTTAGTGTATAGTTGAACACAAACAACACGCTAACAGAAAGACCTGTGTACCCTTAGTGTATAGTTGAACACAAACAACACGCTAACGGAAAGACCTGTGTACCTTTAGTGTATAGTTGAACACAAACAACATGCTAACAGAAAGACCTGTGTACCCTTAGTGTATAGTTGAACACAAACAACACGCTAACGGAAAGACCTGTGTACCCTTAGTGTATAGTTGAACACAAACAACACGCTAACGGAAAGACCTGTGTACCCTTAGTGTATAGTTGAACACAAACAACACGCTAACGGAAAGACCTGTGTACCCTTAGTGTATAGTTGAACACAAACAACACGCTAACAGAAAGACCTGTGTACCTTTAGTGTATAGTTGAACACAAACAACACGCTAACGGAAAGACCTGTGTACACTTAGTGTATAGTTGAACACAAACAACACGCTAACGGAAAGACCTGTGTACCCTTAGTGTATAGTTGAACACAAACAACACGCTAACGGAAAGACCTGTGTACTCTTAGTGTATAGTTGAACACAAACAACACGCTAACAGAAAGACCTGTGTACCCTTAGTGTATAGTTGAACAGAAACAACACGCTAACAGAAAGACCTGTGTACCCTTAGTGTATAGTTGAACACAAACAACACGCTAACGGAAAGAC
Source organism: Oncorhynchus nerka (assembly GCF_034236695.1). Classification (NCBI taxonomy): domain Eukaryota; kingdom Metazoa; phylum Chordata; class Actinopteri; order Salmoniformes; family Salmonidae; genus Oncorhynchus; species Oncorhynchus nerka. The sequence continues at coordinate 74,045,961 of NC_088407.1, read as the reverse complement.
CTGTGTACCCTTAGTGTATAGTTGAACACAAACAACACGCTAACGGAAAGACCTGTGTACCCTTAGTGTATAGTTGAACACAAACAACACGCTAACGGAAAGACCTGTGTACCTTTAGTGTATAGTTGAACAGAAACAACACGCTAACGGAAAGACCTGTGTACCCTTAGTGTATAGTTGAACACAAACAACACGCTAACGGAAAGACCTGTGTACCCTTAGTGTATAGTTGAACACAAACAACACGCTAACGGAAAGACCTGTGTACCCTTAGTGTATAGTTGAACACAAACAACACGCTAACGGAAAGACCTGTGTACCCTTAGTGTATAGTTGAACACAAACAACACGCTAACGGAAAGACCTGTGTACCCTTAGTGTATAGTTGAACACAAACAACACGCTAACGGAAAGACCTGTGTACCCTTAGTGTATAGTTGAACACAAACAACACGCTAACAGAAAGACCTGTGTACCCTTAGTGTATAGTTGAACACAAACAACACGCTAACTGAAAGACCTGTGTACCCTTGGTGTATAGTTGAACACAAACAACACGCTAACAGAAAGACCTGTGTACCCTTAGTGTATAGTTGAACACAAACAACACGCTAACGGAAAGACCTGTGTACCCTTAGTGTATAGTTGAACACAAACAACACGCTAACAGAAAGACCTGTGTACTCTTAGTGTATAGTTGAACACAAACAACACGCTAACAGAAAGACCTGTGTACCCTTAGTGTATAGTTGAACAGAAACAACACGCTAACAGAAAGACCTGTGTACCCTTAGTGTATAGTTGAACACATACAACACGCTAACGGAAAGACCTGTGTACCCTTAGTGTATAGTTGAACACAAACAACACGCTAACAGAAAGACCTGTGTACCTTTAGTGTATAGTTGAACACAAACAACACGCTAACAGAAAGACCTGTGTACCCTTAGTGTATAGTTGAACACAAACAACACGCTAACGGAAAGACCTGTGTACCTTTAGTGTATAGTTGAACACAAACAACACGCTAACAGAAAGACCTGTGTACCCTTAGTGTATAGTTGAACACAAACAACACGCTAACGGAAAGACCTGTGTACCCTTAGTGTATAGTTGAACACAAACAACACGCTAACGGAAAGACCTGTGTACCCTTAGTGTATAGTTGAACACAAACAACACGCTAACAGAAAGACCTGTGTACCTTTAGTGTATAGTTGAACACAAACAACACGCTAACGGAAAGACCTGTGTACCCTTAGTGTATAGTTGAACACAAACAACACGCTAACGGAAAGACCTGTGTACCCTTAGTGTATAGTTGAACACAAACAACACGCTAACGGAAAGACCTGTGTACCCTTAGTGTATAGTTGAACACAAACAACACGCTAACGGAAAGACCTGTGTACCCTTAGTGTATAGTTGAACACAAACAACACGCTAACAGAAAGACCTGTGTACCTTTAGTGTATAGTTGAACACAAACAACACGCTAACGGAAAGACCTGTGTACACTTAGTGTATAGTTGAACACAAACAACACGCTAACGGAAAGACCTGTGTACCCTTAGTGTATAGTTGAACACAAACAACACGCTAACGGAAAGACCTGTGTACCCTTAGTGTATAGTTGAACACAAACAACACGCTAACGGAAAGACCTGTGTACTCTTAGTGTATAGTTGAACACAAACAACACGCTAACAGAAAGACCTGTGTACCCTTAGTGTATAGTTGAACAGAAACAACACGCTAACAGAAAGACCTGTGTACCCTTAGTGTATAGTTGAACACAAACAACACGCTAATGGAAAGACCTGTGTACCTTTAGTGTATAGTTGAACAGAAACAACACGCTAACGGAAAGACCTGTGTACCCTTAGTGTATAGTTGAACACAAACAGCACGCTAACGGAAAGACCTGTGTACCTTTTGTGTATAGTTGAACACAAACAACACGCTAACAGAAAGACCTGTGTACCCTTAGTGTATAGTTGAACACAAACAACACGCTAACGGAAAGACCTGTGTACCCTTAGTGTATAGTTGAAGACAAACAACACGCTAACGGAAAGACCTGTGTACCCTTAGTGTATAGTTGAACACAAACAACACGCTAACGGAAAGACCTGTGTACCCTTAGTGTATAGTTGAACACAAACAACACGCTAACATAAAGACCTGTGTACCTTAGTGTATAGTTGAACACAAACAACACGCTAACGGAAAGACCTGTGTACCCTTAGTGTATAGTTGAACACAAACAACACGCTAACGGAAAGACCTGTGTACCCTTAGTGTATAGTTGAACACAAACAACACGCTAACATAAAGACCTGTGTACCCTTAGTGTATAGTTGAACACAAACAACACGCTAACGGAAAGACCTGTGTACCCTTAGTGTATAGTTGAACACAAACAACACGCTAACGGAAAGACCTGTGTACCCTTAGTGTATAGTTGAACACAAACAACACGCTAACGGAAAGACCTGTGTACCCTTAGTGTATAGTTGAACACAAACAACACACTAACAGAAAGACCTGTGTACCCTTAGTGTATAGTTGAACACAAACAACACACTAACAGAAAGACCTGTGTACCTTTAGTGTATAGTTGAACACAAACAACACGCTAACGGAAAGACCTGTGTACCCTTAGTGTGTAGTTGAACACAAACAACACGCTAACGGAAAGACCTGTGTACCCTTAGTGTATAGTTGAACACAAACAACACGCTAACGGAAAGACCTGTGTACTCTTAGTGTATAGTTGAACACAAACAACACGCTAACAGAAAGACCTGTGTACCCTTAGTGTATAGTTGAACAGAAACAACACGCTAACAGAAAGACCTGTGTACCCTTAGTGTATAGTTGAACACAAACAACACGCTAACGGAAAGACCTGTGTACCTTTAGTGTATAGTTGAACAGAAACAACACGCTAACAGAAAGACCTGTGTACCCTTAGTGTATAGTTGAACACAAACAGCACGCTAACGGAAAGACCTGTGTACCTTTAGTGTATAGTTGAACACAAACAACACGCTAACAGAAAGACCTGTGTACCCTTAGTGTATAGTTGAACACAAACAACACACTAACAGAAAGACCTGTGTACCCTTAGTGTATAGTTGAACACAAACAACACACTAACAGAAAGACCTGTGTACCCTTAGTGTATAGTTGAACACAAACAACACACTAACGGAAAGACCCGTGTACCCTTAGTGTATAGTTGAACACAAACAACACGCTAACATAAAGACCTGTGTACCCTTAGTGTATAGTTGAACACAAACAACACGCTAACGGAAAGACCTGTGTACCCTTAGTGTGTAGTTGAACAAAAACAACACGCTAACAGAAAGATATGTGTTGTCATGAAAATATTACCGATTTGCACCTTACAAATGCAGGAGTCCATTAATTAAGTATTATAATGACTGTAGAACGAAGGCGGGATACTCCTGGGGTAATAATTGCTATATCCGTGAATTACTTCAAGCCCTCCATAAGGTGTATTTACTTCACAATTTTCACAATGAAGCCTTTTATATATAGTTGAAGTCGGAAGTTTACATACACAGGTTGGAGTCATTAAAACTTGTTTTTTAATCACTCCACAGCTGTTTTGTTTACAAACTATAGTTTTGGCAAGTTGGTTAGGACATCTACTTTGTGCATGACACAAGTCATTTTTCCAACAATTGTTTACAGACAGATTATTTCACTTATAATTCACTGTATCACCATTCCAGTGGGTCAGAAGTTTACATACACTAAGTTGCCTGTGCCTTTAAACAGGTTGGAAAATTCCAGAAAAAAATGGCATGGCTTTAGAAGCTTCTGATAGGCTCATTGACATCATTTGAGTCAATTGGAGGTGTACCTGTGGATGTATTTCAAGGCCTACCTTCAAACTCAGTGCCTCTTTGCTTGACATCATTAGAAAATCAAAAGAAATCAGCCAAAAACTCTGAAAACAAATTGTAGACCTCCACAAGTTCATCCTTGGGAGCAATTTCCAAATGCCTGAAGGTACCACGTTCATCTGTACAAACAATAGTACGCAAGTATAAACACCATGGGACCACGCAGCCGTCATACCGCTCAGGAAGTTGACACGTTCTGTCTTCTGGAGATGAACGTACTTTGGTGCGAAAAGTGCAAATCAATCCCAGAACAACAGCAAAGGACCTTGTGACCTCTACTTCCGGCGCCGACTGAGATGGCCGCCTCGCTTCGCGTTCCTAGGAAACTATGCAGTTTTTTGTTTTTTTACGTGTTATTTCTTACATTAGTACCCCAGGTCATCTTAGGTTTCATTACATACAGTCGAGAAGAACTACTGAATATAAGATCAGCGCCAACTCACCATCAGTACGACCAAGAATATGTTTTCCGCGACGCGGATCCGGTGTTCTGCCTTACAAACAGGACAACGGAATGGATCGCATGCAGCGACCCAAGGAAACGACTCCGAAAAAGAGGGAAACGAGGCGGTGTTCTGGTCAGACTCCGAAAAAGGGCACATCGCGCACCACTCCCCAGCATTCTTCTTGCCAATGTCCAGTCTCTTGACAACAAGGTTGACGAAATCCGAGCAAGGGTAGCATTCCAGAGGGACATCAGAGACTGCAACGTTCTCTGCTTCACAGAAACATGGCTTACTGGGAAGACGCTATCCGATGCGGTGCAGCCAACGGGTTTCTCCACGCATCGCGCCGACAGAAACAAACATCTTTCTGGTAAGAAGAGTGGCGGGGCGTATGCCTCATGACTAACGAGACATGGTGTGATGAAGGAAACATACAGGAACTCAAATCCTTCTGTTCACCTGATTTAGAATTCCTCACAATCAAATGTAGACCGCATTATCTTCCAAGAGAATTCTCCTCGATTATAATCACAGCCGTATATATCCCCCCCAAGCAGACACATCGATGGCTCTGAACGAACTTTATTTAACTCTTTGCAAACTGGAAACCATTTATCCGGAGGCTGCATTCATTGTAGCTGGGGATTTTAACAAAGCTAATCTGAAAACAAGACTCCCTAAATTTTACCAGCATATCGATTGCGCAACCAGGGGTGGTAAAACCTTGGATCATTGTTACTCTAACTTCCGCGACGCATATAAGGCCCTGCCCCGCCCCCTTTTGGAAAAGCTGACCACGACTCCATTTTGCTGATCCCTGCCTACAGGCAGAAACTAAAACAAGAGGCTCCCACGCTGAGGTCTGTCCAACGCTGGTCAGACCAAGCTGACTCCACACTCCAAGACTGCTTCCATCACGTGGACTGGGACATGTTTCGTATTGCGTCAGATGGAAATATTGACGAATACGCTGATTCGGTGTGCGAGTTCATTAGAACGTGCGTCGAAGATGTCGTTCCCATAGCAACGATAAAAACATTCCCAAACCAGAAACCGTGGATTGATGGCAGCATTCGCGTGAAACTGAAAGCGCGAACCACTGCTTTTAATCAGGGCAAGGTGTCTGGTAACATGTCCGAATATAAACAATGCAGCTATTCCTCCGCAAGGCTATTAAACAAGCTAAGCGTCAGTACAGAGACAAAGTGGAATCTCAATTCAATGGCTCAGACACAAGAGGCATGTGGCAGGGTCTACAGTCAATCACGGACTACAAGAAGAAACCCAGCCCAGTCACGGACCAGGATGTCTTGCTCCCAGGCAGACTAAATAACTTTTTGCCCGCTTTGAGGACAATACAGTGCCACTGACACGGCCTGCAACGAAAACATGCGGTCTCTCCTTCACTGCAGCCGAGGTGAGTAAGACATTTAAACGTGTTAACCCTCGCAAGGCTGCAGGCCCAGACGGCATCCCCAGCCGCGCCCTCAGAGCATGCGCAGACCAGCTGGCCGGTGTGTTTACGGACATATTCAATCAATCCCTATACCAGTCTGCTGTTCCCACATGCTTCAAGAGGGCCACCATTGTTCCTGTTCCCAAGAAAGCTAAGGTAACTGAGCTAAACGACTACCGCCCGTAGCACTCACTTCCGTCATCATGAAGTGCTTTGAGAGACTAGTCAAGGACCATATCACCTCCACCCTACCTGACACCCTAGACCCACTCCAATTTGCTTACCGCCCAAATAGGTCCACAGACGATGCAATCTCAACCACACTGCACACTGCCCTAACCCACCTGGACAAGAGGAATACCTATGTGAGAATGCTGTTCATCGACTACAGCTCGGCATTCAATACCATAGTACCCTCCAAGCTCGTCATCAAGCTCGAGACCCTGGGTCTCGACCCCGCCCTGTGCAACTGGGTACTGGACTTCCTGACGGGCCGCCCCAGGTGGTGAGGGTAGGCAACAACATCTCCTCCCCGCTGATCCTCAACACGGGGCCCCACAAGGGTGCGTTCTGAGCCCTCTCCTGTACTCCCTGTTCACCCACGACTGCGTGGCCATGCACGCTCCAACTCAATCATCAAGTTTGCGGACGACACAACAGTGGTAGGCTTGATTACCAACAACGACGAGACGGCCTACAGGGAGGAGGTGAGGGCCCTCGGAGTGTGGTGTCAGGAAAATAACCTCACACTCAACGTCAACAAAACTAAGGAGATGATTGTGGACTTCAGGAAACAGCAGAGGGAACACCCCCTATCCACATCGATGGATCAGTAGTGGAGAGGGTAGCAAGTTTTAAGTTCCTCGGCATACACATCACAGACAAACTGAATTGGTCCACTCACACTGACAGCGTCGTGAAGAAGGCGCAGCAGCGCCTCTTCAACCTCAGGAGGCTGAAGAAATTCGGCTTGTCACCAAAAGCACTCACAAACTTCTACAGATGCACAATCGAGAGCATCCTGGCGGGCTGTATCACCGCCTGGTACGGCAACTGCTCCGCCCTCAACCGTAAGGCTCTCCAGAGGGTAGTGAGGTCTGCACAACGCATCACCGGGGCAAACTACCTGCCCTCCAGGACACCTACACCACCCGATGTTACAGGAAGGCCATAAAGATCATCAAGGACATCAACCACCCGAACCACTGCCTGTTCACCCCGCTATCATCCAGAAGGCGAGGTCAGTACAGGTGCATCAAAGCTGGGACCGAGAGACTGAAAAACAGCTTCTATCTCAAGGCCATCAGACTGTTAAACAGCCACCACTAACATTGAGTGGCTGCTGCCAACACACTGTCATTGACACTGACCCAACTCCAGCCACTTTAATAATAATAATAATGTAAATATATCACTAGCCACTTTAAACAATGCTACCTTATATAATGTTACTTACCCTACATTATTCATCTCATATGCATATGTATATACTGTACTCTAGATCATCGACTGCATTCTTATGTCACTAGCCACTTTAACTATGCCACTTTGTTTACTTTGTCTACATACTCATCTCATATGTATATACTGTACTCGATACCATCTACTGTATGCTGCTCTGTACCATCACTCATTCATATATCCTTATGTACATATTCCTTATCCCCTTACACTGTGTACAAGACAGTAGTTTTGGAATTGTTAGTTAGATTACTTGTTGGTTATCACTGCATTGTCGGAACTAGAAGCACAAGCATTTCGCTACACTCGCATTAACATCTGCTAACCATGTGTATGTGACAAATAAAATTTGATTTGATTTGAAGATGCTTGAGGAAACAGGTACAAAGTATCTATATCCACAGTAAAACAAGTCCTATATCAACATAACCTGAAAGGCCGTTCAGCAAGGAAGAAGTCACTGCTCCAAAACTGCCATAAAAAAGCCAGACTACGGTTTGCAAATGAACAACGTGTTACGTGTAAATGAGTGAAGAGGTGTGGAGTCAGGCGCAGAGAGCAAAGGATGTGGGAAAAACAACACGCTTTAATGTCCTGGAAACATAACATGTACAAAAGTGGAAACACAAATGAACAGAAATAATAAACGGACAGCGTGAAACCCAAATGCCAACAAAATACACTCAAACAAAGAAACAGGAGAACAAGCCCGCACGAAACAGAAGCGGGCTGAACAGACTATATATAACCCTATCCTAACAACCAAACAAGAAACAGGTGATACCAATTAGACAGAACTAAACGAACACAGAACAACGGATCAGCGATAGCTAGTAGACCGGCGACGACGACCGCCGAGCGCCACCCGAACAAGAAGGGGAGTCACCTTCGGTAATATTCGTGACACAACGGGACAAAGATCGTACATTTTGGAGAAATGTCCTCTGGTCTGATGACACAAAAATATAACTGTTTGGCCATAATGACCATCATTATGTTTGGAGGAAAAAGGGGGAGGCTTGCAAGCCAAAGAAAACCATCCCAATCGTGAAGCACGGGGGTGGCAGCACCATGTTTTGGGGGTGCTTTGCTGCAGGAGGGACTGGTGCACTTCACAAAATAGATGGCATCATGAGGGGGGGAAATTATGTGGATATATTGAAGCAACATCTCAAGACATCAGTCAGGAAGTTAAAGCTTGGTCGCAAATGAGTAATTTAAATGGACAATGACTCCATGCATACTTCCAAAGTTGTGGCAAAATGGCTTAAGGGCAACAAAGTCAAGGTATTGGAGTGGCCATCACAAAGCCCTGACCTCAATCCCATGGGAAATTTGTGGCCAGAACTGAAAAAGCGTGTGCGAGCAAGGAGGCCTAAAACCTGACTCAGTTACACCAGCTCTGTCAGGAGGAATGGGCCAAAATTCACCCAACTTATTGTGGGAAGCTTGTGGAAGGCTACCCGAAATGTTTGACCTAAGTTAAACAATTTGACGGCAATGCTACCAAATACTAATTGAATGTATGTAAACTTCTGACCAACTGGGAATGTGTTGAAAGAAATAAAAGCTGAAATAAATCATTCACTCTTCTATTATTCTGACCTTTCACATTCTTAAAATAAAGTGGTGATTCTAACTGACCTAAGACAGGGAATTTTTACTCTGATCAAATGTCAGGAATTGTGAAAAACTGAGTTTAAATGTATTTGCTAAGGTGTATGTAAACTTCCGACTTCAACTGTACTTCCCCCAGATGAACTCGTGAGTACCATTTTTATGTCTCTGTGTGCAGTTTGAAGGAAGTTGCTAGCTAGCATTAGCGCAGTTCCTAACTAGTGTTAGCACAATGACTGGAATTATATGTGGTAACTGCCATCATGTTAGTAGATACCATAGACTTCCATTCGGTGCACTAAAGCTAGTTAGCATTGGCTCGTGAAACTACCTCTAACTTCCTTCATACTGGATACAGAGACATTCAAATGGTTTCCATGAGTTCATCTGACTCTGGGGAAGAAGATAAAGTCTCTTTAAGCAATTTTAAAGCCATATCAGATATCAATGATATTCAAATAACCTAACACTCGTTCTCTCTTTTCAAATGTTTTTCTTTCCTTTTTTCACAACCACAGGAAGAGACAGAATAGTGACATTATTTACATCCAAGCTTATTGAAATGCATTTGAGATGAATCTGTAGGAGCGGAGAGCATTCGCTGTTAAAATGGAGACCTTGTAGCATGGCAATGACCAAACAAGCGTCCTAACATGTATTTACATTATTCATGAGGCTATTATCGACTACTGCTTCTCTATGGTGTGTTAACATGTATTAAGAGCGATTTTGGGAGATGCTGGTGCATAGTGAATGGGTTTACATTACCCAGCCAGCTAATAGGGTTGAGTGAGCGAAATGCAGGAACAAATTTCATGCAGTTCATACCCTTGTAACTATAATGTCATTCTATGGAGGCACAAGACTTTAAAATCCTTACGCATTTAGGACGATTTTGTATACATCTTATTAATAATTTCATTGGGTTTTAAAAGAAGCAAATGAACTGTGCTTGAACTAGCAACTATAAAGTTGAGCGACACTACAATTTCACACGTCAATGATTAGGAACAGAGATTTAACAAAGCAGTGAATAAGAAAAGTAAGAAGTGCTGATGTGACTTAGCGTTGTATGTTGTGTTGCGTTAAACAGGAAGTTTCAGCAACATCTTAGCAGTTCCAAATCCTTCATGTTAGATTTCACACCAAAACTCACATTCTCTATCGAACGGAAAACAGTTGTAGATGAGAACTACAGTGTGTCATTGTACTGTTACCTCTTTAATGAACAACTCATGTTCAGCTTTGTTTCCCTCTTCAACTTCTCTGTTTCCCTCTTCAACTTCACTGTGTCCCAGTTGGCACCCTATCCCCTATATAGTGCACTACTTTTGACCAGTGCCATACTAATGTACTATATAGGGAATAGGATGTCATTTGGGATGCAACTTGTGTTTAGCTTTGTTTCTCTCTTCATCTTCCTCTCCAAGTCTCTGTCCTTTTCTACCTGACATTTCTTAGCAAGTCAATCAACACCTCAGGACGACGGCGTCACGGCAACAGCTTATGTGCCAGAAAACAACGGCCTCTATGGTGACATTAACAGCTTTATCAACTCTGCAGCTATCAGAGACTGTTGAGATCTTCTGTGGTGCCTGTCACAAGACCTGCAAACAACCACATCTGTATGACGCAGGTGAGTTCCCGACAAAGAACCTGCAAACATCCACATGCAGGTGATTTTATGACGTGACATGCCTGGTAACAGTCAGCTCAGAGCAGTCATCTGGAATAGATGTCATTATAATAGCTATTGTTATCATCATATTGTTTATACGATACATGTTTTAAGGATAAAAATACCAACCAACAGACATTACACAACTACACATTTATCTCCACAAACGTTCACACCCACAGGATATGCTTACTCTAGTGCATATATCAAAGTAGTGATGTGAAACTGTCAAGTGTTGTACTCCATATGTTAATATTGTCTGATTTGTCAGATGAGCGATGCAGTCGAGAGATTGATTGTTCCAGTTGAGCTGTGTCCATGAATGAGGAAATCCATTTCTGATGTGTGAGGAGTGTGTTGGGCTTGCCATCATAAGGCTCCCATTCTCTTGGCTGCTGTTAGGAAAATAAATCCTTCTCTGCCTGTATGTCGTGGCTTTCGTCACCACCCACCTCCAAAAAGGCACTCAGTCGAGGTCTCAACTTACTGTAGAGAGTTAGAAAAGTAGAATACAAGGTGCAATTTCGAAATGGGGTTTCAGCAGTTTCTCTCTCGTTGTGTCAGTTACTGATAGTTCCTCAATTAACCCATGTCATCAAAAACAAATTTACTCTTAAAAAAAGGTTCCAAAAGAGTTATCCGGCTGTCCCCATAGGAGAACCCTTTTGGTTGCTGGTAGAACCCTTTTGGGTTCTAAGAAGAACCCTCTGTAGAAGAGGTTCTACATGGAACCCAAAAGGGTTCTACCTGGACCCAAAAGGGTTCTACATGGAACGAAAATGGTTCTACCTGCAAAAGGGTTATTCAAAGGGTTTTGCTATGGGGATCCTTTAAAGTTCTAGATAGCAATTTTTTTTCTAAGAATGTGGCCAGCTATCTAAAACTTGAAGTAATCATGGTCAAACTACCAACTGCAGGGCCCCCAATGATTTTGTTAGTCACTCTCACTCAGATATCATATTAAAAACTGCCATCATTTCTTTCTACTCTATGGCAAAATGTTTAGAAATGCAGGAAATTAGCTGTAAACTGCACATTTTTCTCTCCTCCCCATGGCAAAATGTTTAGAAATGCAGGAAAGTAGCTGTAAACTGCACATTTTTCTCTCCTCCCCATGGCAAAATGTTTAGAAATGCAGGTAATTAGCTGTAAACTGCACATTTTTCTCTCCTCCCCATGGCAAAATGTTTAGAAATGCAGGTAATTAGCTGTAAACTGCACATGTTTCTCTCCTCCCCATGGCAAAATGTTTAGAAATGCAGGAAATTAGCTGTAAACTGCACATTTTTCTCTCCTCCCCATGGCAAAATGTTTAGCAATGCAGGAAATTAGCTGTAAACTGCACATTTTTCTCTCCTCCCCATGGCAAAATGTTTAGAAATGCAGGAAATTAGCTGTAAACTGCACATTTTTCTCTCCTCCCCATGGCAAAATGTTTAGAAATGCAGGAAATTAGCTGTAAACTGCACATTTTTCTCTCCTCCCCATGGCAAAATGTTTAGAAATGCAGGAAATTAGCTGTAAACTGCACATTTTTCTCTCCTCCCCATGGCAAATGTTTAGAAATGCAGGAAATTAGCTGTAAACTGCACATTTTTCTCTCCTCCCCATGGCAAAATTTTTAGAAATGCAGGAAATTAGTTGTAAACTGCACATTTTTCTCTCCTCCCCATGGCAAAATGTTTAGAAATGCAGGAAATTAGCTGTAAACTGCACATTTTTCTCTCCTCCCCATGGCAAAATGTTTAGAAATGCAGGAAATTAGCTGTAAACTGCACATTTTTCTCTCCTCCCCATGGCAAAATGTTTAGAAATGCAGGAAATTAGCTGTAAACTGCACATTTTTCTCTCCTCCCCATGGCAAAATGTTTAGAAATGCAGGAAATTAGCTGTAAACTGCACATTTTTCTCTCCTCCCCATGGCAAAATGTTTAGAAATGCAGGAAATTAGCTGTAAACTGCACATTTTTCTCTCCTCCCCATGGCAAAATGTTTAGAAATGCAGGAAATTAGCTGTAAACTGCACATTTTTCTCTCCTCCCCATGGCAAAATGTTTAGAAATGCAGGAAATTAGCCGTAAACTGCACATTTTTCTCTCCTCCCCATGGCAAAATGTTTAGAAATGCAGGAAATTAGCTGTAAACTGCACATTTTTCTCTCCTCCCCATGGCAAAATGTTTAGAAATGCAGGAAATTAGCTGTAAACTGCACATTTTTCTCTCCTCCCCATGGCAAAATGTTTAGAAATGCAGGAAATTAGCTGTAAACTGCACATTTTTCTCTCCTCCCCATGGCAAAATGTTTAGAAATGCCGGAAATTAGCTGTAAACTGCACATTTTTCTCTCCTCCCCATGGCAAAATGTTTAGAAATGCAGGTAATTAGCTGTAAACTGCACATTTTTCTCTCCTCCCCATGGCAAAATGTTTAGAAATGCCGGAAATTAGCTGTAAACTGCACATTTTTCTCTCTCCCCATGGCAAAATGTTTAGAAATGCAGGAAATTAGCTGTAAACTGCACATTTTTCTCTCCTCCCCATGGCAAAATGTTTAGAAATGCAGGAAATTAGCTGTAAACTGCACATTTTTCTCTCCTCCCCATGGCAAAATGTTTAGAAATGCAGGAAATTAGCTGTAAACTGCACATTTTTCTCTCCTCCCCATGGCAAAATGTTTAGAAATGCAGGAAATTAACTCTAAAACTTCCCCAAAAATGTTCCACTGTCAAGAAGAGGGCTACTAAAATGTTTTGCTCGCACATGGTGGTGGGGGTTTGGGTTACCAACAAAAAATGAACTTAAGGTCCCCAAAATGCCAGGGCTGGCTCTGAATGTGTAGGAATGGATGTGGGTACGCAGACCCGAGAGCCACTTTGGCTCCTCATGATGAGTTCATTGCATGTGTTAACTTCATGCAAGAAATAGGCAGCCATGATGATACCCACAGACAAACAAACAGGCAGAAATGGAGAAGTGCCTCTACAAGCTCCTAGAGTTATAGACTGATGATCTGTCATAGTGTGAACACAACTACATGATCAAATCAAATGTTATTTTGTCACATGCGCCGAATACAACATTTCACCTTTCAGTGAAATGCTTACTTACAAGTCCTTAACGAACAATGCAGTTTTAAGAAAAATAAGTGTTGAGTAAAACATTTAAATAACAATTGTTAAAGAGCAGCAGTAAAATAACAGTAGCGAGACTATATACAGGGGGTAGCTATACTGAGTCAATATGGAGGCTACATACAAGGGGTATCGGTACAGAGTCAATGTGGAGACTATATACAGGGGGTACCTGTACAATTCAAATCAAATCAAATGTATTTATATAGCCCTTCGTACATCAGCTGATATCTCAAAGTGCTGTACAGAAACCCAGCCTAAAACCCTAAACAGCAAGCAATGCAGGTGTTGAAGCTCGTAGGCTAGGAAAAACTCCCTAGAAAGGCCAAAACCTAGGAAGAAACCTAGAGAGGAACCAGGCTATGAGGGGTGGCCAGTCCTCTTCTGGCTGTGCCGGGTGGAGATTATAACAGAACATGGCTAAGATGTTCAAATGTTCATAAATGACCAGCATGGTCAAATAATAGGTCTGGGACAGGTAGCTCGTGAACAGGTCAGGATTCCATAGCCTCAGGCAGAACAGTTGAAGCTGGAGCAGCAGCACGGCCAGGTGGACTGGGGACAGCAAGGAGTCATCATGCCAGGTAGTCCTGAGCCATGGTCCTAGGACTCAGGTCCTCCGAGAGAGAGAAAGAAAGAGGGAAAGAGAGAATTAGAGAGAGCATACTTAAATTCACACCGGATAAGACAGGAGAAGTACTCCAGATATAACAAACTGACCCTAGCCCCCCGACACATAAAATACTGCGGCATAACTGCAGACTATAGACAGGGGGTACCTGTACAGAGTCAATGTGCGGTGCACATGTTAGTCGAGGTAAATGAGGTACCTTGACTAACCTGTGCCCCCGCACAAACAAACAGGCATGTACTGTAGGTAATGTTAAAATGACTATGCATAGATAATAACCAGAGAGTAGCAGCAGCGTAAAAGAGGGGGTGGGGAGGGGGGGACAATGCAAATAGTCTGGATGGCCATTTGATTAGCTGTTCAGGAGTATTATGGCTTGGGGTAGAAGCTGTTTTAAGAAGCCTTTTGGACCTGGACTTGGCGCTCCGGTACCGCTTGCCATGCAGTAGCAGAGAGAACAGTCTATGACTGGGGTGGCTGGAGTCTTTGACAATTTTTAGGGCCTTCCTCTCACATCACCTGGAATATAGGTCCTGGATGGCAGGAAGCTTGGCCCCAGTGATGTACTGGGCCGTACGCACTACCCTCTGTAGTGCTTTGAGGATCTGAGGACCCATGGCAAATATTTTCAGTCTCCTGAGGGGGAATAGGCTTTGTTGTGCCCTCTTCACGATTGTCTTGGTGTGCTTGGACCATGTTAGTTTGTTGGTGATGTGGACACCAAGGAACTTGAAACTCTCCACCTGCTCCACTACAGCCCCGTCGATGAGAATGGGGGCATGCTCAGCCCTCCTTTTCCTGTAGTCCACGATCATCTCCTTTGTCTTGATCACGTTGAGGTAGAGGTTGTTATTCTGGCACCACACGGCCAGGTCTCTGGTGATCAGGCCTACCACTGTTGTGTTGTCGGCAAACTTAATGATGGTGTTGGAGTCGTGCCTGGCCATGCAGTCATGGGTGAACAGGGAGTACAGGAGGGGGCTGAGCACACACCCCTGTGTAGTCTTAGGGCAAAAAACAAAATGTGCACCCCTTGGGAAACGCTGGTCCAGAAAATGTGTTTCAGGTGTTCATTTCATGCAGGTGAGAGGCTGCTATGATGATATGTTTTTTTTAAATAAGTTTGTAGAGCGGAGATTGATTAATTTCAGTTTGACCTTTTATGCTTACTTTTATTTTTATTTAACAGTTTTTAACTGTGCATGTTGCTGCTTATTATTACGGTATAATAACTGTAGTATAAGTTTAAAATATAATGTTATATTTCAAAGCCTACAGTATGTAGAGCAGCAGTAGTAACAAAAAATATTAGGAAAAAATTATACAGTAGCAAAGAAAGAGCACAAAATATTTGTTTAATTTAATATATCCACATTAACAGTCACACTGGTATTCAGTACAGTATGAATGGCCATGACCCAAAGTCCCCCTTAGCCTTGTAAATTTTCACATTTGTAAATTAATATTTGTCCTTATCCTTTTCTCAAAAGTCACTAGAAATGAGCATTTACACCTGTTCATCAACAACATTTCTGGGGGCCTGCCCCCGGGTCCCTTTTTCTTTTTCTTATTTTTTAAACAGGATGAGATACTACACACATACAAAAAAGGTGCAATCTAGAACATAAAAGTGTTCTTCTGCTGTCCCCATAGGAGAACTTCTTTGAAGAAGCCTTTTTGGTTCCAGGTAGAATCCTTTTAGGTTCCATGTAGATTCAGAACCCTTTCCACAGAGGGTTCTAAATGGAACCCAAAAGGGTTCTACCTTGAACCAAAGAGGGTTCTCCTATGGGGACAGCCGAAAAACCCTTTTGGAACCCTTTTTTCTAAAAGTGTTGATTTAAAACCCAGGGTACTTCGTAAGCCTGGAGAGCCAAACAAAACAGCAAATACAAGAGAAGTGAATAATCAGGCAAATCGTATTGCTTTTTTCATGTCTTGGAACGCACATAGGCTACAACTGTCCAGTAGCAGTGTGTGGATAAAATCACAGAGGAAGCCTGAACTTCTGTGTTGTGATAATTGCGTTGTTTGCTCTATAACCTTCTAGTTAATATGCCTTGACACCCTGTGATATATAGGCCTATAGGTCGAGACAATAAAAAGACACAGTGGCAGAATAAATTCAATCACGCCTTTGTTTCATCACAAAACTGGAGAGCAACATCTGTCCGGTGGAGTCCAAGAAGCATATAGCGTGTAACAAACAGTCACATGACCTACAGCATGGTCACATGACCTACAGCATGGTCACATGACCTACAGCATGGTCAATCAAGTTAATGGTTCCTACATTTTCGGACTACTAAAAAACTATTGATTTAGAACCATGGAGAGTTACCACGAGTCGTAAAGAAAACAGACGCTGCCTCCATTATTCCAGCACCATTTCAACTTCAACATGTTAAGATCATCAAATCACCTCTGCTTAGTCTAATACAGTAACAACTAAAAGATACCGAAAACAATTTAGTCCAATCAACGTAAGCTAAATATAATGTGGCTGTCCATGGTTCTGATTTCTGTGTGTGTGCGCGTGTTTTTGCGTGCGTGTTTGTGCAAATAGAAAAAACATGTTGACTCACCCTAATTGTAGAGAAACACCAATTCCATCCTCCTCTCTTTCATGTTGACGAAACGGTCGATCACTCTGTCATACAATACATGCTTTTAGTTATTGTTGTCCTAGGCTACCTGGCTACCTAAAATACTTGCTCACTAGCCTAACTTCCTTTCATGGGTAATGATTACCCAGTTAGTTAACATTAGCCTTCTACATCTAGCTACATATTGAATTTCCATCCTCTCAGGTCAGAGGCACAATGTTATGAATTAATGGTTGGATCAGAATCACCGTTATAATCATTGGCCAGTACAGACACAAGTAAAACCACAAGTACAAATCTCTATCTCCATTCATGGCTAATTTGGGAAAGGGACAATTTTAGCTAGCTAGAGAAGCAACAATTCAAATTGTTTCTGTCAATGATGTATGCTCTCAATTCGATTTGATAGGAGTGCTGCCAAATCCAGACTGGCTACCCTTCACACTTTTTTGGGATGTGCCAGGTCCATTCGCAGTTTAGCTCACTCAGTTTAGCTCACACAGTTTAGCTCACACAGTTTAGCTCACTCAGTTTAGCTCACTCAGTTCAGCTCACTCAGTTCAGCTCACACAGTTCAGTTAACTCAGTTTAGCTCACTCAGTTTAGCTCACACAGTTTAGCTCACACAGTTTAGCTCACTCAGTTTAGCTCACTCAGTTTAGCTCACACAGTTTAGCTCACACAGTTTAGCTCACTCAGTTTAGCTCACACAGTTTAGCTCACTCAGTTTAGCTCACACAGTTTAGCTCACTCAGTTTAGCTCACACAGTTTAGCTCACTCAGTTCAGCTCACTCATTTCAGCTCACACAGTTCAGTTAACTCAGTTTAGCTCACTCAGTTTAGCTCACACAGTTTAGCTCACTCAGTTTAGCTCACTCAGTTTAGCTCACACAGTTTAGCTCACACAGTTTAGCTCACTCAGTTTAGCTCACACAGTTTAGCTCACTCAGTTTAGCTCACACAGTTTAGCTCACTCAGTTTAGCTCACTCAGTTTAGCTCACACAGTTTAGCTCACTCAGTTTAGCTCACACAGTTTAGCTCACTCAGTTTAGCTCACTCAGTTTAGCTCACACAGTTTAGCTCACTCAGTTTAGCTCACTCAGTTTAGCTCACACAGTTTAGCTCACTCAGTTTAGCTCAACACTGATTGCCTTTTATTTTATACCTTTTTTATCAAGTAAGGCCAGATGCTCACCGGCTTCCGTTGCATTCATACTCCAGATAGATGGGCTACACATATAGAGGCATAGGGGCGCTGTTTCGCTCACTCGGATGCTTTCTCCGGTGAGATACATTCAGCCTCTTGCAATTGAAGGAAAATTATGAAACAGAGAGAGATGGAAGATAAATCATTTTATCCGTTTTTGTCTTGGTACGTTTTTTGGTGCCAAGGCTTCCCTTGGGATCAATGAATACATGCCAGTGCAACTGTCCACAATGTCAGCACCTTATTGGCTCTGGTCAAACATAGTGCACTATGTATAGAATAGGGTGCCTTTTGGGATGACTTTGTCTACTGTGGTATCAATGTAATCTGCTGCCAGATGAACAAGATTGTTATCTTAATAATGACCATCAAAATGATATTTCAATGTTGAGATCGGCACTGGCAGGCAGGCAGTTCCACCCCAGGGAGGGAAGGGCTTGGTACAGGTACTGCTCCTAGATGTTATCCACCACTCAGACAGCGATATCAGATCTGCCTCAGAGGATGTGGGGCTTCTCAAAACAGAGCTGGCGAGGAACAAAAACATCCTAGAATAACTTCCAGGACAACCAGTAGAGGACACAGACACATAAAAACCTCCCTGTCCATGTAGATGTGGAAAATGTATCTTTGTCTGTCTTTGTCCCTGACTCTGTGTCTCTCTATCTGTCTCTGTCTGCCTGTCTCTCTCCCTCCCTCTCTCTCTCACAATTAAGGGGCTTTATTGGCTTGGGAAACATATGTTTACATTGCCAAAACAAGTGAAACAGATAATAAACAAAAGTGAAATAAACAAAAAATGAACAGTAAATATTACACTCACAAAAGTTCCAAAAGAAAAAAGAAATGTCAAATGTCATATTATGTCTATATACAGTCTCTCTTTCTTTCTCTCTCTGTCTCACTTTCTCTCTCTCTCTTTCTATCTCTCACTCTCTCTCTCTCTCTCTCTCTCTCTCTCTCTCTTCTCTCTCTCTCTCTCTCTCACTCTCTAACTATCTCTCTCTCTCTCTCTCACTCTCTCACTCTCTCTCTGTCTCTCTCTCTCTGTCTCTCTCTCTCTCTGTCTCTCTCGCTGGTAGAAACACAGTTCTCCCAGGGACATGGCTTGCAGGATTTTACTACTGTGTATGTAAATCATGATACCACTTTTTTTTACTCGTCTAATACTGTACATGCCTCTGAAACCTTTGGGGTGATGAAACCACAAACAAACACTTGCCAAAAACAATGTGCAGTGGCGTACTGAGAGATGGAATAAAGTCTTAATTAAACAAGTCTACACTTGATGAGAACAGATTGTAGATTCCTGGGGTCTCGTTACGTTAACCCAACACGTTGGCTCTTTAGTTAATGACCTTATAAAAACAGGCTGTAGTAAACATACATACCCAAAGATAGGATGAAAAATATAGACAGTATATATAGTGGATGAACATGTGTCCATTGTCATGATTACAATGACTCAGACGTAGATCACACCATTGAAAGGAGGAAGAGAGAGAGAGAAGGAGAAAGGGAGAGAATGAGAAGGAAACAACAAAAAATATGCAGATAGGAGAAGAGGGAAGGAGGGACAGGAGGAGGGAGGGAGGGAGGGAGGGAGGGAGGGAGGGGGAGGGAGGGAGGGAGGGAGGAGGGAGGGAGGGAGGGAAGAAAGAAAGGAAGGAGGAAGGGAAGGAAAGAGGGAAGGAAGGGGGAGGGAAGGAAGAATTGAGGGATAGAGTGAGGAAGGAGCGAGGGAAGGAGGGAGTGAGGGAAGGAGCGAAGGAGGGGCGAGGGAGGGGAGGAGCGAGGGAACGCGGGAAGGAAGGGGGAAGAAAGGAGCGAGGGAAGGAGCAAGGGAGGAAAGGGGAGGACAGGGGGAGGGAAGGAGGGAAGGAAGGGCGAGGAAGAGAAGGAACGAGGGACCGAGGGAAGGAAGGGGGAAGGAAGGAGCTAGGGAAGAAGGGAGGCCTATTTATCACTCTAATTACGGTCCCGGATCAGAGGCCTGGTGCGTTGCGGGACGTTCTGACTCAGGGAAACTTGTCCTGTGGAGGTCGCCTAGCTAGGCAGCCTAGCTGAATATTAATAGTGGGAGGGAGGGACATGGGGATGCCTTTTATTAGAGAGACTAATGGTACACTTGAGTAAACCTCCTTTCTCTCTGTCTCTCTCTGTCTCTCTCTCTTCCTCTCTTGTCAGTGCTCTGTTTTGAATAGATGTCTGTGAGATGTAGAGTGAACATGGGCAGGTCAGATGATTCAGATCTTAATATCACACACTGCCAGGCAGGAAGCTGAGGGGGTTAACCCTTCACATGCCCAGGACTCTACTGTGTACCAGGGACTCTACTGTGTACCAGGGACTGTACTGTGTACCAGGGACTCTACTGTGTATCGGGAACTGTACTGTGTATCAGGGACTGTTCTGTGTATCAGGGACTGTACTGTGTACCAGGGACTCTACTGTGTACCAGGGACTGTACTGTGTATCAGGGACTGTACTGTGTATCAGGGACTCTACTGTGTACCAGGGACTGTACTGTGTATCAGGGACTGTACTGTGTACCATGGACTGTACTGTGTATCAGGGACTCTACTATGTACCAGGGACTCTACTGTGTATCAGGGACTGTACTGTGTACCAGGGACTGTACTGTGTATCAGGGACTCTACTGTGTACCAGGGACTGTACTGTGTATCAGGGACTGTACTGTGTATCAGGGACTGTATTCTGTACCATGGACTGTACTGTGTATCAGGGACTCTACTGTGTAACAGGGACTGGACTGTGTATCAGGGACTCTATTGTGTACCAGGGACTCTACTGTGTATCAGGGACTGTACTGTGTATCAGGGACTGTACTGTGTATCAGGGATTCTACTGTGTACCAGGGACTGCACTGTGTATCAGGGACTGTACTGTGTATCAGGAACTCTACTGTGTACCAGGGACTGTACTGTGTATCAGGGACTTTACTGTGTACCAGGGACTGTACTGTGTATCAGGGACTCTACTGTGTATCAGGGACTCTACTGTGTATCAGGGACTCTACTGTGTATCAGGGACATTACTGTGTATCAGGGACTGTTCTGTGTACCAGGGACTGTACTGTGTATCAGGGACTTTACTGTGTATCAGGGACTGTTCTGTGTACCAGGGACTGTACTGTGTATCAGGGACTTTACTGTGTATCAGGGACTGTTCTGTGTACCAGGGACTGTTCTGTGTACCAGGGACTGTACTGTGTATCAGGGACTTTACTGTGTATCAGGGACTGTTCTGTGTACCAGGGACTGTACTGTGTATCAGGGACATTACTGTGTATCAGGGACTGTTCTGTGTACCAGGGACTGTACTGTGTATCAGGGACTTTACTGTGTATCAGGGACTGTTCTGTGTACCAGGGACTGTACTGTGTATCAGGGACTTTACTGTGTATCAGGGACTGTTCTGTGTACCAGGGACTGTACTGTGTATAAGGTGCTGACAGATCCTTCTTTTTGTTATTTTTTTCAGTTGATAAAAATATGTTGTTTGTCTATAGGATAACTGACATATTTATGAAAATTTGATGCTTTAAGTGAATACAATTTTCAGAACGGCATCCATCGTTCCTACTCAGACAGTTGACTAACTTTACCTTGTCTTTGTAATGTAGGCACCTTACATAGCAGAATAATCTCTCAAAGTATTACTGTAAACAGCGTTTATTTAGTAACACTAGAAAAAGGTTGGTTCTCAACCCACGGAGAAGACATAGGGTTATACTCTTTGTATTGTCCCATAGGGCCTGTGTCAAAATGTGTGCACAATATAAGGAATGGGGTGCTGTTTTGGATAAGAGACAAGAGACACAAAGAGAGATCCCTGTGAAATGTGTCCAACCTGTCTAGCAAATATTTCCCCCTTCAGAAATGGTAGTCTCCTGTGGTACCACTGTCTGGTCTTGTTCCACTGGAATGTGGTCGCTTCTACCAGGCCAAATGGCATGCACAAATGTGGAAAAGAAAGAGAGATTGGGAGGGAAAGAGAGAGAGAGAGAGGGAGAGAGGGAGAAAAAGGAGAGAGAGAGAGGTGGGGAGAGAGAAAGATAGAGAGTGAGTGAGTGAGTGAGTGAGTGAGTGAGTGAGTGAGTGAGTGAGTGAGTGAGTGAGTGAGTGAGTGAGTGAGTGAGTGAGTGAGTGAGTGAGTGAGTGAGTGAGTGAGTGAGTGAGTGAGAAGTTTGAGGGAACTCTCCCTTTGATAGCATGTACAGTATATACAAATACCACAACGCAAACTGACATTTTTCTTTTCATCATGGGAGTATAACCGTACAATCAGATCGCAGGCCCAGATTTCCAAAAGGTCAATTTATCTCGCTAACTCACATGTACAAGCGATGGAGGGAGAGGAAAAATATGTAATGATAATTCTCTTCTCAGACAATGGAAGGGAAGAAAAGATGTTATCATTAAATACCATATAGGGACAGGATTTTTGCTGGACTCTTGGGAAGGGGGAAGGGATTTGCTTATCAAATACAATCTGCAATTAGCTAGGGAAGTCAAGTCCACTTCATCTCCCTCCTCCCCAGGAACCTTTCATCATTGCAGTTGCCACTGAAAGAGAAGGTGACCAGTCTCGTTATGTTAGTCTGAACCTTGCTCAAGTGGAGTTGAATTTCTGTAAGTCCTGTATCCATCTCGATCTCCCTCTCTCTCTTTGTCTCTCTCTGTCACTCTCTCACAATCTTTTTCTTTCTCTCGCTCTCTTTCACTATCTTTCTTTCTCTCTATCTGTCTCTCCCTCTCCCTCTCTCTCTATCCATCTCTCACTCTCCTTCCTGTCTCATCTAAGCTAAAATAAATGTAAAAGGGCTCCACTTTTCTCTGAGAGTAATGAAGGTTTGAGGGGAGTGTGAATAAAGAGGTTGAGGGGAGGGTGGTGTGGGCTCTGGGGTTATTAAGGATAGGGTGGTGTGGGCTGAGGGGTTATTAAGGATAGGGTGGTGTGGGCTGAGGGGTTATTAAGGATAGGGTGGTGTGGGCTCTGGGGTTATTAAGGATAGGGTGGTGTGGGCTCTGGGGTTATTAAGGATAGGGTGGTGTGGGCTGTGGGGTTATTAAGGATAGGGTGGTGTGGGCTGTGGGGTTATTAAGGATAGGGTGGTGTGGGCTCTGGGGTTATTAAGGATAGGGTGGTGTGGGTTGTGGGGTTATTAAGGATAGGGTGGTGTGGGCTGTGGGGTTATTAAGGATAGGGTGGTGTGGGCTCTGGGGTTATTAAGGATAGGGTGGTGTGGGCTGTGGGGTTATTAAGGATAGGGTGGTGCGGGCTCTGGGGTTATTAAGGATAGGGTGGTGCGGGCTCTGGGGTTATTACGGATAGGGTGGTGCGGGCTCTGGGGTTATTACGGATAGGGTGGTGCGGGCTCTGGGGTTATTAAGGATAGGGTGGTGTGGGCTCTGGGGTTATTAAGGATAGGGTGGTGTGGGCTGTGGGGTTATTAAGGATAGGGTGGTGTGGGCTGTGGGGTTATTAAGGATAGGGTGGTGTGGGCTCTGGGGTTATTAAGGATAGGGTGGTGTGGGCTGTGAGGTTATTAAGGATAGGGTGGTGTGGGCTGTGGGGTTATTAAGGATAGGGTGGTGTGGGCTGTGAGGTTATTAAGGATAGGGTGGTGTGGGCTCTGGGGTTATTAAGGATAGGGTGGTGTGGGCTGTGAGGTTATTAAGGATAGGGTGGTGTGGGCTGTGAGGTTATTAAGGATAGGGTGGTGTGGGCTGTGGGGTTATTAAGGATAGGGTGGTGTGGAATGTGAGGTTATTAAGGATAGGGTGGTGTGGGCTGTGGGGTTATTAAGGATAGGGTGGTGTGGGCTGTAGGGTTATTAAGGATAGGGTGGTGTGGGCTCTGGGGTTATTAAGGATAGGGTGGTGTGGGCTGTGGGGTTATTAAGGATAGGGTGGTGTGGGCTGTGGGGTTATTAAGGATAGGGTGGTGTGGGCTGTGGGATTATTAAGGATAGGGTGGCGTGGGCTGTGAGGTTATTAAGGATAGGGTGGTGTGGAATGTGAGGTTATTAAGGATAGGGTGGTGTGGGCTGTGAGGTTATTAAGGATAGGGTGGTGTGGGCTGTGAGGTTATTAAGGATAGGGTGGTGTGGGCTGTGAGGTTATTAAGGATAGGGTGGTGTGGGCTGTGAG